>NW_012134858.1:696726-713705 GCF_000956105.1 Propithecus coquereli
AAGTTACAATTGCAAACAGCAAATTTTCATAAATCACATTAATTGATAGTACTTAAATATTTTAAATATATGCACAGTGCTTTAAATTTTGCAAAATATATTAACATTTGTTTTCTGTTTTAACATCACAATAATCCTGGACGTAGGCAATGCTTCTCTCATTTTATGTACAATATGACTGAGACCCAGAGACTCTGCTAAATTTATTAGACAAAGTAAGATTCATGCCTAGGTTTCTTATTTGTTCAATGCATTCTCTGCTGCCCATATCCTTAATCGTGTCAAAGAATCAAGAATTCACTGGTTGGAGTTTCAACTCTTCTCATTGCTCTATGTACATGCACTTTCTATTAATATATCCATCAAGTATTTGATACCTGTGTTTTCAGAAATTATATGTGACCCTTGGTTTAGCTTAACCAAGGTATTTGCAACTCAGTTTCAGGCTCCCTTGAGAGCACAGTGAGACAGGACAACTTTGATGCGCAGTATTGTCTTTCTTCAGGATGACACTTCTGACACCATGCCTGAAAATGAAAGACGGAATGACCCCATGATGTTCCATCTTGCACACACTAAATAAAGAAATAAATACAATAAAATGAAATTTAAAAATAAGTGAAAGAAGAAACTGACATTTCTCTGTAGGAAAAAGGAACTGCTTGGAGAATTTGAATGATGCAAGTTTGTCTGAAAGGTTTAAAGATGAAAGGTATCCCTTTTTACCCATTAGCCTCATAGGATGATGAGATGCTCAATGTACCTTGCCACTTCAAAGGTTCGTTGAAATACAGCTTTCAGGAACACCACTTGACAGATTTTTTGTGAAGGAGGTACAATTCCCTCCAGGCCCTTCCTTCAACACACTTGTTGATTGTTTCAACTTTTAGTGTTCATCACACTTTTTGATGTAACTTCTAAATCTTTAGATTTCTAGGTCCCTCTTGTCAATTTCCGTATAAAGCATCAGGTATCTTCTGTCATTCTTCAGCCCTAGATTGAATTTCTAGGAGTTAGACCAGGGTTCTAGCCTCTTGCTTAAAAATACATGCTTACCACTTCAGTGAACGAAATGTAGAGGTGTATTTTGGGTTTAGATTCTACAAACCGATCATGCTTTGCCTAAGTGCTATCTTGCCGCTGAGACAACGGTCCAGAGAAGCCAGATGTGTGCCCTGGAGAACCATGAAGAATACTAATTGTGAGTTTACTCTCTTAGGATTCCCAGAGAGGGAAAGGACAACAGACAAAGCTATGTGTGGGGTGGTAAATAGTGTTTAATTATTTGCAAATCTGCCTTAAAGCAAGAGAGCACCAACATATCCTATTCTGCTTGGAGAATATTTCCTAGCTAATTGAAATTTTCCCATGCAGTTTATTTTTTCATTATGTTATTCCCAAAATGATGATTCTGAGACTTTTGCCTAATATTTTCTTTAATATTTACACCATTAACCATAAATAGTGCTGTTTTGGTTTTTAATCTTATCCAATGAGGTGGAGTCTAAAAATTGTTTCCATTTGCAGTGATTCAGGGGAGGTCAGAGTTGAGCAAACATTCTTATTCCAGTCCCTGATGGAGAGTTTTTCATGTAAGCAACCATCAGCACAGCTGGACTCCATTCTAAATTCCTCTTGTCAGTGAATAGACAACCTACAGAGTGGGAGGAAATATTCACAAGTACACATCCGATGAAGGGCTAATAAATAGACTCTACAAAGAACTCAAGCGAATCAGCAAGAAAACATCAAACAACCCCCCAAAAAGTGGGCAAAAGACATGACCAGAAGCTTTTCAAAAGAAGATAGACTGATGGCCATTAAACATATGAAAAAATGTTCAACGTCTCTAATCATCAGGGAAATGCAAATCAAAACCACAATGAGATATCATCTAACTCCAGTGAGAATAGCTTTTATCAAAAAGCCCCAAAACAACAGCTGCTGGCATGGATGCGGAGAGAAAGGAACACTATACACTGTTGGTGGGACTGCAAACTAGTACAACTTCTATGGAAAATAGTATGGAGATTCCTCGAAGAACTAAAAGTAGAACTACCATTTGATATAGCAATCCCACTACTGGGTATTTACCCAAGGGAAAAAAAAAGATATTTTATAAAAAACAGACTAGAATGCTCAGCACGATTCACAATCACAAAGATGTGGAATCAACCCAAGTGCCCATCAATACATGAATGATTTGATAAAATGTGATATATGTATACCATGGCGTATTACTCAGCCATAAAAAATGGTGAACTAATACCTTTTGTAACCACTTAGATAGAACTGGAGACCATCTTTTTAAGTGAAGTATCACAAGAATGGAAAAACAAACACCACATGTACTCACTACTAAATTGGAACGAATTGATCGTTCCAATGTGTATATACACATTCCTGTGCATATACGGCAGTAAAATTCAATGGAAATCAAGCAGGTGGCGGGGGAGAGGGAGAGGAGGGGATGGGTAAATTCACACCCAACGGTTACAATCCGGACCATCTGGGTGATGGACACACTTATAACTTTGACTGGAACTGTACAAAGGCAATTCATGTAACCAAAATGTTTGTACCCCAGTGATAGTCTGAAATTAAGAAAACAACAACAACAAAAAACTCCTCTTGTCTGCTTCTGAAGCAAAGTTGGTACAATGGCAGTTGGCCTGGCTCGTCTCTCAGCAGGGTCAACTTCTCATTTCTCAACTCTGTGAAATTCCTTTGAGTAAATAAGCTCAAAAAGCTTCCTGTTCTCACTTTCTGTTTCTTGTGTTTGAAATCAAATTATCACTGTTGAGTATATAGTTTTCACCAATTCATATATATAATTCCATTTCTATTCCACCTGTTCCCTAGATTCGCAGTGTAAAAACTGCTTCCATAACCCCTTACTTCCTTACATACATTGGTACACACACACACACACACACACACACACACATCCCAAGAACAGAATGCACAAACATAATTATTGGCCAAATATGTTAGTCAGTAGATTTCCCAAGAAATCTATATTCAAAAGAGAAGGCATTCTCACATTCTTCCATTCTTTAATTAATTAAAAACAATGATATTTTGAGACCTCGAACTGAAAAAAAAGGTATACTAGACATACTCCCAAGAAAAACAACAAAAACTTTGACATGGTTTGTGTGTTTTATAAATTACGTAGGATCATATCCATGGTTTTAAAAGATTTACTGAGATCTAGTTTTGTGGCTTCTAAATTCTAAAATATCCTCTAACTGCTAAGCTAACTAGAGAATGAAGAATATTTTTTCAAAGTCAGATAAACTTTCTCTCTTGTCCCTGTGGCATTTCTATGTTCTTTCACTGTTTTTCATAGATGCTAAAGATTTGGAGGTGATTTTACTTCGTATTTTCCATGTAAGGAAAATAGCATAAATCTATAGAACATAGATCATGTTCTATATTATGTTACTCTTATTTTTACTAATAATTATTAGCACGCACACACACACACACAGTCTCTCTTATAATGCTAAAAGGAGAACCATAATTGTATGTCAGTGTCAATGTCGTACTTTGCCTGAGCCTTGTACTCCTAGTAAAGAGCAACGCTGAACAAAACTATGACCCCTAAGCAGCCACTTAGAAAATTCTGAACAAAACTCTGGAGCCAGTTCCCCACCAACTAGTCCTCGAATAATCTCTTTACTTTTACTATCTGCATTTGGTTTCGGCGTTGCACTCTGTTACCGTTACATACACACATAAATACACATTTGTACCTTTGTTCACTTCCTTGTTTAAAACAGGCAATCATCTTCTAACAAACTGTAAAAGTCTCAAGGGCAGGATGAAGAACAGGTTTTTTAAGTCTTTGAAACCCCTTGGAGTATTTACCTCACAAGGAGTAGGCATCGGTAGGCTTTTTGGTTTCAGCTGATGTTTTTTCTTTCTTCTTTCTCAATTAAAAAGCACCAAGCAGGTGTTGTTCTCTCAAAATACCCTTTCTTGGAGATAACAGATGGGCCACAACTGCTATGAGCTATTAACACTTTTATTCCTTGGTAATTTGGTAGGTTTGCTTTGAGAAGGCCACGGTGGGAGCGGGGTTGGCACACGGGAGGGAATGAATGTGCACTCATCCCTGGGGCTCTGAAGTCAACGCTCCTCCATGCAGCCTCTTCACTGGCCTGAAGCTCACAGACCCCACCAAGATCCAACTTGTTAATAGCAACAATGCAATGCCAAACTCCTGTGAATACCTCCTGCAAAACTTTTTGGAAAAGGTGAGTTCCTTAGATAATGTCCCACATAGGCGGTTTGGATTTTCATTAAATAATAATACTTGCTACTACTTCTTCTGAGCTTACAGCTTTGGACCACAAAGAACATGCCTTTTGGTGTGATTACACAGAACATCTCTTCTCTAATCCCAAGATCTCCAATCCACTTACCATCCCCTCAAGGCCAAGAGAAATGGACACCCCTAGCATTATAATACCAGGGTGCTCTTTTACTAACTGTGGTAGTATAGCCACCTTAGAAGCCAGTCTGGCCTGCAAAAGCCTAATATTCAAAATGTCCACAGGAATCCTGTGTATAAGCCACATGATACCTCAACACATTTCACAGAATAGACATTTCACAAAGGGTTAATAAGGTTAACCTTTTTCCTTATGGTTTTATATTTCCTCATTCTCTCTTGGTTTAGTCCACTATTGTGCTTACAATGATACACATTTTGTAGTAATCATGGTGGCCATTGTAAAAGAAAAGCAGATTGTTTTCTTCATAGGTCTCAACAAGTGACCTTATTTGCTTCTTGTGGGCTCTTGATGCCTTATGTGTATAAGATCAATCCAAAAATGTACTGGAAAATCCCTCGCACAAATCACACTCTTCATAACATCTTGATTCTCAGTATTCATGAATTATAACTCAATATCATACATAAAACATAATATAATACAAAAATTATACAAAGTAAAAATAAGAAAGTGGAAAAGTGGAGATTTCCAGTTCTAGTCATATCCTAGTCACAAAAGATGACTGTAACAATATTCAAAGACTTAAGGTATTTGGAATGTCACCAAATTGCACTACCATAAATTAGGAAATGCTGAAAACGGTACAAGAGGATGTGGATTTTGAAGTTTTGAATGAGGCACTAAGAAAAAAGAGACGTGAAATTTCAGCAGGAGTGGCCAGAAGACAATACCCAAATTTCCAAATACCAAGAACTGGGTAGATGGCACAACAAACTAGTGATCGAGGGAGTTTTGTGAAGAGGATTTCTTTAGCTGTGGTCCAAGTTCAATGGGTGCAGGAGCACAAGTAAGGAGCATTTTTACTTCGAGCATAGTCATGTAGTGTGTAGCAATGGGGATATAGTCTAGAAATGCGTGTTAGGCGATTTTGTCATTGTGTGAACACCAAAGTGTGTACTTACACAAACCTAGATGCTAGATGGTATAGCCTGCTACACACCTAGGCTATATGGTATGGCCTATTGCTCCTAGGCTGCAAACCTGTACTGCATGTTACTGTACCGAATACTCTGTGCAACTGTAACACAATGGTAAGTGTTTGTGTGTCTAAACATAGAAAAAGTATGGTATGAATATGGTATTATAATCTTAGGAAACCACAGTTGTATATGTGGTCCCTTATTGACTGAAAGGTCCTTACGTGGTGTATGATTGTATAGCGAGAGGGGACTCAAAGGAGAATCCTGGAGAGCTCAATATGGGACCCCTAGCGTTGGGATGTGCCTGATTGGATTGGGATATAGACACACAAGCCTAAGGAATCGCAAGTCAAGGAGATGGCTAAAGTGGACTGTGGCAGGAGCAGACACTTGAAGCATTTGCCATACCCAGAAGGCACGGAGCCATTCTACTTAACTGTTGTAAGAGTCCAGTTGGAATGTAGGATGAGTATAGAGAAGCAGAAATAGAAAATGAGCTGGAAACTTAGTGATGAAGGATGTGTTAGCTAGATGTGTATATGATTCTTTTTGCACTGAATTCAAACTTCCTATACTTTAGAGTACTATAGGGTACCAACGCAGGTACTTTATTCTTGACATTCAAAGTTGCCACTGCCCTTTGTGTATCTAATTTTTTATCACCTTGTCAATATTTTTTTGCCTTTCCATCCATGTCTGCCTTTCCCCAACATTGGTAGATATATTTTTCTTAGATCGCTTCACTGTACAATTCATTCTTTTGAAATCATCTTACTGAATCTAAAATTGGAGGACTGGTAGATGGATATTTACCTCGACAGTTCACTGAGCAAGCACCCTCAGAGAACCTGGTGCTTTGGAAAGATCCAAGGAAATGTCTTTTGAGCATGGTGAGAAACAAAGGTGGGTGCATGTTCTCCTTCCCTTCCTCCAGAACATAAACAGGACTCCATTTGACAATTTACAGGCTTCTCATTACTCCTAGATCACATCGGTGTAAGTGAAGCTGCAGGTATAGAAGGGATGCAATGCCAACTCTCTGAAATACTATCTCATATGTGAGGAAAAATGTCTTTGTCTAAAGCTTCATTATTTCTAAGAAAGGCAGCTTATTACAGCTGCATTCAGAATGAGTTGATGTGATTTCATGTTTGTATAAATAACACTTTGGCTTCATCTCACCTGTTTTCTGGAAATCTATATTTTTCTTCCTTAGATTTGGGATGAAACCTTCATAACACTCCATGGGAGAAAACAAACAGATAATTTTCCACAATTTGTCACTGGTTTACTTTATGCCTACACCATGGGGACTCCCTGCTAAGCTGTTCAGAGAAACCCCAAAACAGGTTTATTGTCAACACCTGGGACCTTAGGTCACAGTAGCTGACATGCCCAACATGACCCTAACTTCTTGCCTTATCTAGTAGAATATTAAAATGTAAGTATGAATTTATAGTTTCCTCTCCCATTTCCCAATCTCTTTTGAGGATTACTGGTAGTCTGTGAAGGTTTTCAGGTGCTCCACAATCTATCTCTTATATCGTGTACCAGGACCAGAAATTTATTCTTGATATAGGTCAATCATCAGTAAGAAAGAGCAAGTGGAGATTCTGGAGTCAGACAGACTTGCACCTGACGTTTAGCAGGTTGTTTTGCAGTTGAAAACTGTCACTTGTGATGGGCTGAGTGCTGTGGGAGGCATGTTCTGATAAATTATAAAATTTATCTCTTTTGTTTATTATCAATGTCCCCCACAAAAATATAAGCTCTATGAAGGTAGGGACCTTTGGTTTGTTCTCTGTTGTGTCCTCTATGCCTAACAAGTAATTCACGAAAGGTTTCTACAACAAATGAGCTGAGAGAGAAGGGGTGAAAGTGTGGGAAAGCAGACTTTTGTCTCAGAATGACTTTTCTAATTATCTATGTTGACAGCCTGGTTGGTCTTCTGCAGGAAGTGTCCCCTTCTCTACGGCTCCAGATGACTGTTGGGCTGGGACATTTTATGAGATGACACATGGGAAGTGTTTGGCCACTAAGGTCATTTCCAGCCTTGTGGTTCTAAAAATGAGCCTTTACTAACGGATTTGCAATGGAAGGAACCCTGGACAATCATATTACAGAGATAGAAAGTAAGTGACTCCACAACTAATCACACTTGGGAAATAGGGAATAAGGAGTCAGAGATGGCACTGAGCCTCTCAGCCTGGGGATATTGGTGCCGTTGAAAGGAAAACTGAATTTCAATAGAAATGCTGATTGGTGGGCAAACATTAGGCAATGATTAGAAATTCCAAGTTCAATGTGTTAGTGGACCACACATGAGATACCCAGAGTTATTACAGTCAAGCAGATATGGAGCTCAGGAGAGGCTGAGGCATGCCATACCCATTTGTTAGAATAATCCACAACCCTCTCTACAGGAAGATATCTGATAAGGCTTAAAAGATGCCATAGGTGAATAGTCTATTTAGCTACACAATTTTATACACTTATGTAGAATGTAGGTATTATAGCTCCATTTCACATTTAAGAAAACGGTGGCCAAGAGTGATTTCATTGCTTGTAAGGGGCAGAGCTCTAACTTGAATCCCTGTCTTAAGAGTCTGAATATGAAGTCTTCTCCAGCGTCCTGCTTCAATGAGCTGTGCGTCATCAGAATGAAGCTCCTCCTCACCAGGGGACTAACTGGCTGCTCATTAGCACTGGGAGGGTCCACCAAGTGTCCTTGACTCAACTGAGGACAGCCCCCAATTTCTGTTCCAGTGCCTACCACCTGCTACCAGGGAGCCTCACAATAAAACCGCAAGTTAATGATGATTCCACTAGCCAAACTTTCTTGGATGGGCTGGTATATCCTGCTCCCCAATACCAGGCTATCAAAGCAATGGTCTATTTTTTTTTCCTCTTCTAGTGATGATGTGCATTGTGAGAGCAGCCAGTGGGTAGCTGAGTGCAGTGGCTTGGGATCTGGGAGAAAATGAGCTCAATAGGGATCTATGAATAAGCTGTTAAAGCCAAGTAGAAATGAGAAGTGGAGGGAATTTGGAGAGGTAGATGAAGAAGGCATCAGGGAGCACTGAGAGAACATGAAGTGAACACTGTCGGACTGTGGCTTCAGGAAAGGGAGCATTTGCTCAGCTGCAGCGTTACAGCATCCCTTTTTGTACTCTGGATTTACTCCAGCAGGCAGGGAAGATGGGAGAGACCACAGGAACACTGGGAGAGGGGGCAATGAACCAGAGTGTTTTGGAAAAGTAATTTTCTGTCTCAAATAGCTGAAAGCAGCACCTGCTACAATTCCAAGGAGTTCTATGGGAAAGCTTTCTTTTTTGCTATACAAGAAAGGTTAGGCAGTAGATTCCTAGCACCCACCGAAGGTAGAGATTGGGTCAATTTGTACTTACGAGAACTGTGATTTGCATTGGAAAGCTGAAGGAATATGGATTCAAGGGTTTCTGGTATTTTTTTCACTTGCAGTTTTTGAAGCCATAATTCAGCACTACTGGATTAGGGCATGTTCCATCAAACTAAAAATCAAAAGCTTTCCTCTGGGGAAAGTCTCAATGTTATAGCTGAAAGAGATGACAGCCGCATTACTGCCATCAAAAATAATTTATTAACCGTGTCTGTGCAAAGTACCCTGGTAGGCACCAAACCCCAGGGGCTTCCTGTTGAAATGAATCCTCTGCTCTCTGCAGTCTCTTCATTGTACAGCTCGGTTCTTCACCTGTGAATAAAATGGATACCTTGAAAACTTCATCTTTGTGGAGACTATTACAGGACAAGAGAATGTCGGCTCCATCATCTACGCCAGTCAGACAGTGCTGGGGAGGTGTATTAGGAAGCTGCCATTCTCAACCTCTCATTCTTGGAGCTTGTAAATAAAAACATCGCCTCTTTGCTTTTCACTTTAGACTAGGAAATATGCGGAGAGTTGGCAAGCAAGGTTTTGCACCATCAGCATCTACCATACTAACACTGGCTCTTTACCCCTTATTTCTTCTCGATGCCTCCTCGGTCCCCAGGCAGGTACCACACTGCACCTGAGGTATAGGTATACAGGTGCCTCCCTAACCAAGGGAGGAAACCGGCAACGGAATTCGGGATACCCACCCACATCGTTTTACATTTCACTTCTCACAAGCATTGCCTCAGGACGTGTGTGCCTATGCTAACATCTACATTTACAGAAGACATTTTTTTTTTTAAAGGTAAGTTATCATAAAAAGCTTGGAGATATCTGACAGGTCCGATTGCACAAAGGTCGTCTGCTTCACCAGCAGGAACTCGGAGGCAGAGGTGGCTCTCCACCCAGCGGCACCCTCCCTCCCGCATCCGCCCCCACTCCCTCGCCCCACAGCGTCCGTCTCTGACCCCGCCGGTTCCGCACGGGAGACAGGATCACAGTCGGTCCGCAGCTTCTTTCGCCACACACCCCCCAGACGGGGGTTTGCTCGGATCATTTATTTATCTTGCGCGTATTAAGAAACCACCATTAGGTGTTGGTGGGAGGCGCTACTCTGCCCGAATCCCAGCCCGCCGCGGCGGCTCGGCACACACGCGCGCACCGCCGGAGCCCGCTCGGAGCCGCCTTCAGCCCGGGCTCCGCGTCGCCCGGCAGCCCCGACGCGGTCTCCCGCTTCTGCTCCCCACGCTCGGTCCGGCAGGGCGCTGGGGCGTGACTTGGAATCCTCCACCTGCTGGCCGGGCTCCCTCGGCTGCGGGTCAGACCGCACCCGCCGCGGGCTCCCGGTGCGCCCCCGGCTCCTGGTTCGCGGCGGCGGCGGCGGCGCTCGCCGGAGTTTGACTCTCGGGCGGCGGCGGTGCGGAGCAGAGGGCGGCGGGAGCGAGGCGAGCCGGCCGGGCCGCTAGCCCTCCGCGCCGCGCTCGGATTGGTCTCTCCCGGAGAGTGCTGGCCGAGGGTTGGCTGCGGGCCGGCTGAAGAACAGGTGCACTCACCGCCCAGCTAGCGGAGCAGCCGCCGAGGAACGGGGCGCGCCGGCCGGGCGAGCGGCGGCCAGGCCGGCCCTCTGTGTCGGAATGCGGCTCGGCGGCGCCCGGCACCCCGCGGCCGGCCGGCTCGGCCCCTGAAGGCGGCGCGAGGCCCAGCGGCGGCGCGGGTGGGCGCCCCAGGGAGCGGGCCGGGCGCGGCGCCCCGAGGATGCCGGCGCGGCTGGAGCGCACGCAGGCGGCGGGCGGCAGCAGCAGCAGCAGCGACAGCGGGCACGGGGCCCCGGCGCGCAGAAGGCCGCTTGGCGGGCTGCAGACGCACCCCGCCGCTCCCTGACCGACCGGCGGCGCAGGGGGCCCGTCGCGCCCCTCTTCCGCGCTCCTCGCCGCCCCCTCCCCGGCCCGCGTCCCCTCCCCCGCGCTCTCCTCCCCGCCCGCCGCCCGCCTCTCGGGGGCGGGGGGAGGGGCGTGGGGGCAGGGAGCCGATTTGCATGCGGCCGCCGCGGCCGCTGCCTGCGCCCGAGCCCGCCGCCGCCGCCGCCGCCGGAGCCCGCGCCCGCGCCCGGCCCGCGCGGCCCCATGCCTCTGGCGCGGCCCTCGGGGGGGCGAAGGTGAAGACCGGCTCCTAGGATGAGTGAAGGGGCGGCCGCTGCCTCGCCACCTGGTGCCGCTTCGGCAGCCGCCGCCTCGGCCGAGGAGGGCACCGCGGCGGCTGCGGCGGCGGCAGCGGCGGGCGGGGGCCCGGACGGCGGCGGCGAAGGGGCGGCCGAGCCCCCCCGGGAGTTACGCTGTAGCGACTGCATCGTGTGGAACCGGCAGCAGACGTGGCTGTGCGTGGTACCTCTGTTTATCGGCTTCATCGGCCTGGGGCTCAGCCTCATGCTCCTCAAATGGATCGTGGTGGGCTCCGTCAAGGAGTACGTGCCCACCGACCTGGTGGACTCCAAGGGGATGGGCCAGGACCCCTTCTTCCTCTCCAAGCCCAGCTCTTTCCCCAAGGCCATGGAGACCACGACCACGACCACTTCCACCACATCCCCCGCCACCCCCTCCGCCAGCGGCGCCGCCTCCTCCAGGACGCCCAACCGGATTAGCACCCGTCTGACCACCATCACGCGGGCGCCCACTCGCTTCCCCGGGCACCGGGTGCCCATCCGGGCCAGCCCGCGCTCCACCACAGCACGGAACACTGCGTCCCCCCCGACGGTCCTGTCCACCACGGCCCCTTTCATCAGTAGCAGCACGCCGGGCTCCCGACCCCCGGTGCCAGGAACCCTCAGCACCCAGGCAATGCCCTCCTGGCCCACTGCGGCATATGCTACCTCCTCCTACCTTCATGATTCTACACCTTCCTGGACCCTGTCTCCCTTTCAGGATGCTGCCTCCTCCTCCTCTTCCTCGTCTTCCTCCAGTACTACCACCACCACACCAGAAACTACCACCAGCCCCAAATTTCGTAAGTAAACACTATCTCAACTATGATTTACTATTGCGTTTCCTTTCTGTCCTCCTGCTGTCTTTGCCCCTCGCCGCCTGCCTTCTAGCAAGCCCCCCCTCCCCCATCCCAGGTTGGGGCACGGAGTGAGAGCTAGTTAGCCGGTCACGGGGGACGGGGGGAAGGTGCCAGCCTGTTCTGGGTCGTGTCGGGGGGAAAGTGGGGGTGGTAGGAAGGGGAGGGAGACTGTCGAGCTCCACGGGGCCCTACTTCAGTGGGTCCCAAATGAGAACAGATCTCCTAACCCCTTCGAAGGGTTAACGCGAGTGCGATCCCTCCTCACTGCAGACCTGCTGGCGAGCTCGAGCGTTCCTGTAGAGGGCTGGCAGGGAGGGAGGGCCTTCCCGAATGCGCCGAGTCCTTTCCCCGCCCGCCTGGGGGAAGGAAAGAAAGAAAAGCACATGCACATTGACCGACTATAAACCACAAAGGGAAGTTATGTCCCTGTGTGGGGTAGCTATTTGATGGAGATACTGGTAGAATGTAGCTGAAGACGATTCTAGCGCCCTGACCCCGGTGGGGAGCAGGAAGGGTTAATTAGAAGCCATTCTGAGAGGTAGCGAAAGGAGGCGATCCACAGAGAAGGACTGAACTGATCTTCCCCCAGCCTGCCCGTGGCCATTCCAAGGTGTAGAAATTGATTCTGTGTCCGCCGAGAGTGAGTTAACTAGGAGGAAATATGAAGGGAGCCCTGCAGAGCTGCCCCCTCTAGGGTCCTGACGGAGGAGTTTTTTCAGCTCTGCCAAGCCTTTGCTTTTGTTCCTTTCCCAGAGGTGGGGTGTGAACCTTATCTCCTCTCCCCCTGTGCCTGAAAAATATAGGCGGGTTGGGACAGAGTTTTCTGCACTCAAGGGTGAGAACATCCAACCCTTTTGAAACAGGTCATCCTTTGAATGTAGCATCTTCCACCTGGGCTCAATTGGTGCCAGTATTGGCCAGTTTACCCAAAGCACGATAGCTTTCCATTTATTTGTGTAGGAGGTGTATATTTTCTCTACATTTTTATAGATGTTTTAGGTGACTAATTGACCTCCCACCCCCTACCTTGTTCTTATTCTAAGGAAATCTCAGGAACCTTCTTAATCTGTTCTGATCAGGACATGGGAACAGTTTGTGCAACCTGTGAAGGTTATTTAGGACAAACCCCAGCCTGCCAGTTCAAGTTCTTTGCAAGGCTGTTTTGCAAAAACTGTCTGGTTACGTTGTCTTTAGATTGTATTTATGTTTTGAGCCATACCATCTAGGGGAAAGGAAGAATGCTCATCATTAACTCTTCAGCGCTGGTAGCAATACCCGGTTTGCTTTCAGTTGTCTGGTAATTTTTCATTTCCCTGACCTGCGATTTTACCCTGGGTGTTATTTAACCCTTGAAACTTTCGAGAAAAGGATTTAGTGTATTTGTAAGTAAGTTCAGGAGAGGGGAAGGAAAAAGCCTCTACTCTGCTTTGGAAGAAATAGGTTAGAAGATAAATTGGGAAAGAGGAAGGACAGAGGAAGGAAGGAATCTGCCATAAACCAGAATGGCAGTAGATCCAGTAACTTGCTGCTTTTGTCTCCTTTGACTGAAGCAGTCATTTTTGAGATCACTTTTTCTCAGGAGACTCTCAACACATCTAGCTTGAGTTTTGTGGTGGAAATAAAAGGGCTTCACAAGTGAATGTGTGAGCATATTCGGTGGATTGAAAATGTATCTATCCTAAAGACCTCAGATTTTTGATCTCCTGTTTCGATGTCGCTGATATGAATGATGGAGTGTGGGTATACTTCCAATCCTTGTTTGTGTGTGTGTGTGTGTGTGTGTATGTGTGTGTGTGTGAGTGAGCGTGAAAAGGGTTGACGGCACATGGTGTGGGTATTTCATGTTCTTTCTCAATTGATTTCCTCGCGTTGTTCCATTCTGGAGGTCTTTAAAGAAAAGCCCAAGGTAAATTATTTCTACCCCTCCATGCTCTCTTCCTAGACTCTGTAGAAGAGAATGGCAGCCTGTTTAATAAGAAATGATTATTGACAGGGCTCTCAGCCCCAAGGAAAAGAGGGGAAAATCTGTAAATGGTGTTAATGTTCACGTAGACATATAAGCAGTATTTGTTTTGTCTGTATCAGAGTTCCACCTCTTTCTTTTTTTTAAAACTATTTACAAGAAGTGGAATGTTGAATTAAGGTATATGCTGCAAGTATGCAAAATCCAGCAGAAATGGACCTGGTTTGCATATACCAACAAGGAAAATTTTAATGTAAGGTAGATTATGTAGTTTCTATAAAGGGTGCGTTTAAATAGGTAAGTTAATGGTAATTTAAAGGAAGAGAATAGTTTATTATTTTTTCCATCCAAGATTGCAATATGATTAACAAAAGGAAATAAGATTTCATTTGAGGGATTATCAGCACTGCTACCGTATGCTGAGAATGGCATGCATCACTGGCATTCATGTTTTTCACTTGTTTTGATTGTGTCACTAAAGTTCCTGGGAAAGAGATTCCCTTTTCCCAGCTCCTACCTCCATACTTTAGTAGATTTTTTCATTCCTTTCTTTTTGTTTTTCTGTTAATGGAATTCGCGGATCCTGTTGTTGCATATGAACATGGTTAAGGATGATGCTCTGTTTAATTGAGACTAACCTGCAAATTTTTTAGTGGCCAGGATCTTGGTTCTTCAATTGAACGTCTCAAGGCTTATTATAGAATCAATGTCTTTGTGTTCATCTTAGATCAATCAGAAGGTTTCTGTGTGTAAAGGCAGCATAGCTCTTTGGAGTGGAAGAGGCTGGTTCACAGAGTATAAACACACTTGCTAATGGATAATAGGATTTTTGGAAGCAAAAGCTAATTTTGCTATGGGCAAGGCCAGTTTAGAGGACTGTTTGTAATTTTCTGTAGGATTAAAGACAAAGAAAGATTGAACTTGAAAGGCAGGAGGAGAAAGCGATTGGAAGTCGACTCTTGTCTTCCCATTCTCCACTCTTTAGGCCACGAGCTGGACAAAAAGTTCCTTCAGTGTTACTGGGATTCTTGGGTTCCCAGTTGCCCAGCACTTGCCTTCACTTCAGATTCTTTAAAAACAAATGTCTCAAACATACTGCCACTGGGAGATTATTTCACCAAAGAAATCTTTGAAGCATTTTAGTATCTGAAAGTGTAGGTTAGTTTATGAGTTTTTCAAGCCAAAGGGAGGTATGACAGAGAGTAAAGGAACAGAGACTTCGACTGGTGGACAATCAGCCTTTTCCCTTTACAGCATATTGAATTGTGTTTTCAGGTTTGAAATACATATGCAGAATGTTGCCAATACCAATCTGAATGGTTTTAGAGACCTGGCATTATTTTACTAAATGAAAGCACTGTTTAACAGGTAATAGACCAGAGTCATCGGCTAAATTCAAATACTAAAGAAAAAGAGTCTCTTTTAATGGGTTATTCTTTGTGTTATATTTGGAAGGCATATGGTTAATGTCAATGAATAAGATCACAGATATTAAATAGTGTATTTAGAGAAGACATAAATGTAAAATGTATGATTGATGTTTAACCATGGTAGGGAGGCAATTTTAATTTAATCAAGTCTATTTAAAAACTTTACCTAGTTATACCTATTATAATTTTTAAGACAGCCATTGGTGAAATTGAGTATTTTTCTATTCTTTTAAACATCTTGACCCCTTAAATAACAGTGTTCTTGGTTACCTTATAAGCAGCCTCAGGTATAATTTGTTTAAATAAAGTTATTCCTACACATTGTGTTCTGTCTACATGAGTCAAGGCATCGCAGCGTAGACGGCGCTGACCCCAATCACGTGGTAGCCAAAGTGAGAGGATTCGGAGCTCAGGATCAATATTTCTTATGAAATCCAATTGAGAGCTTTTTTATGAGTACATGCTACAACCCGAGTGTGTTTTGATTTCCTTTGGCCTTAATACAGGATTATGAGACTTTTCTGCTTTAATCAATTATACTGCACAATTTTGCTCTTCAGACACTTATGTTGCACTTCATGGTCCTAATAAAAAAAAAAGGGGGTGGGAGTGGGCGTAGATTGGCAAGGCTATTTTTAGTCTTTTTAGTTTGGTCTCAGTGCATTAAGACAGTGTGGCTTAAGCATTCCTCCTCAAGGCTTCATGACTGAGAGAAGGGATTGGAGGTATTGTTGTTAATTGAGAGTCCCTTTTTCAAGTTTTCACCCTGATTAGTGAATTCACCCACCTTTGTATTTGTGCCGTTTCCGGATAGACTCTTTTTTTTTTTAAACACACAGCTTTGATCCACAAGCTCATGGGAAAGAAAAAAAGATAGACAAAAAAGCTGGTTAGTGGCAATTTCTCTCGTTACTAAAGAGCCCAGATTTTCTAAATCCAGGCTGGTCTAGAACAGGAGTGTTGGTTCAGTTTGAAATCAGTGCCGTCCTGGGAGAGACAGTGTGCAGAGAAACAGGATCTCTCTTCTCTGTGGAGTCCTTTCCCAGCCCTTCTTCCTCTTCATACCACAGTGAGAAGAAAGCTGATTTCAACTTGCTTTCGTAGAAATTCTTTCCTCATAACCCCTCATATCCAGTGCGAAACATATCTCAATATTCTATCTGTGATGTCAAAAATGGAACATGAAAGTTGGCCCTGAAATCTGTAAGAGAGGGAAAAGCCATAAATTTAAGTCTTTAAAATGTATTTGAATTGCTTCTGAATAGAACTAAAATTCATTTTTCTTTCTTTCTTTTAATTTGTTTTTATCTTCAGACTCATGTGTTGGGTAAGACACAGAGCTGGTACTGCCTTGACAAATACCACGGAGGCATTTTGAAATCCTAGAATTTTTACTTGTCTACACCTAAGGAAGTGTTCCATCCAGAACCATGTGCCCAGTGGAGGCAGGCAGGAGGAACGGACTCAGTTTAAGCTTTGTAATATCAGGATCAAAACATACCTAAATAGATGTTCCCTGTTCATGCTGTTATAAATGGAAATCATGAGGCACATGTTTAGTTTGATTTTCCATTTTCACTACTTTCACTGAAGACTTAATGTATTTCTACATTCCCCAGCATTTTATAGTTCAATCATGGCTCCGTCTGAAGCCTGAAGGTTCCTTATAGGCTTTTG
>NW_012134858.1:714646-733124 GCF_000956105.1 Propithecus coquereli
GAACTACTAGCATAACTAAGTCTGTTATCCCAACTGAGTGTCTGTAAAAGCATAGCTCAACTGGCCATTGCAGAGGAGTGCAGGCTTCCTTGAGCTTGGTCTGGGCTGGGCTCCATCGGTGTGTTCCTCCCAGGCAGAATGATTTAACAGCCAGTTGGCTAAGAGGAGTTAGCCAACTCCCAAAGAATGACTTAAGAAAGTGATTCCTGTAGTAGGTAACAATATTGAATATGTAAGTCAATTGTGACCGTATATGTTTTAGGAACTTTGATATAGTAGCTGTGCATCCTTAAAGAGCCAATTTAATCCTTCTGAACTTTGACTTCCTCTCCTGGCATATGAGGGTGATGACAATAACCTGACTTGTATTCCACTCCCAAAAGAGTGTTAAGCTGCAAAACATTACTGTTTTTGTATCAAGTGAAATGGGAAGTCGTTAGACTGGTTATTTTCATCCAAGGAAACATCGCCATTGAATTCCGTTGAAATATTGGAGCAGGTTTGCTACCTAGTTTGAAGCATCTTTCATCACAATGAGAGATTATCATTCTTATACGCCCTTGGATTTCTCCTATTTTCTTCTCTGATACCCTGGCACACACACAGTAAAATATGGTGTGGAAATCTACCTCAGATCACCTTGGAAGTTTAGCCACAAACTGGAGGCTACCCGTTTCTCATCCTTTGCTTGGTAGATGTTTTTTAAAGCCTATTTCTGGCATATGTTTATCAAAGAAGGAACTGAAATTTTGAGGAAATGAATGAGATTGCTGAATGATCTGGAAATCTGAAGTCTATAGAAATCTCAAGATTCTTGATATAGGAAAAACTGTACAAAGCTCCCTTTTGTGCCATTCCAACACTATCTAATTGTCCTTGGGTCCTTAGAATTTACAAAGAATTTAAGTAAAAATGAGCAATATCGGCATTGCATTCTATTCCCCTCTTAGCAGTTACTATGAATTGGGTTCTCAGGGATTAATGGATTGACTGCATCTATCAAAGAGCTCTTTTAGACGTACTGTATATGTTTGTACTTTGGGCAACCTTAATATTAGCATTTTGGAACTATCTCGCTACAAGTCTGTGTGTGTTGGAAGCTTTGTCCTGAATTATATTTCAAAATACTACTTTTTGTTGTTATTATAAACTTTTATTTTTCAAGATAGCTTGGTAATTGTACATAAATCACAGATTGCCATTCCTGGGGTATAAAAAGAGGTTAGCCTGAAACAAACCTGCAAACTCAATTCAGAATTAAGTTTAATAACAGAAATTTAGCAGCTTCCAATGGTAAGATTTTTTTCTTTGCAGTCTTTCCCTAGAAGTGGTAGTGTATATCATAGATGCAATATAGGTTCTAAGGGTATTTTTTTAAAAAAGGATCATCTGAACCCATGCAACTACTTTAGCATTAAAGTAGTTAATATTACAACTAGGATTATGAGAGTAGGATTTTTATGCTAAATCATTGATCAGAATTCTTGAGTGTATCACCCTACTTCCTAAAATACCCTCCCCAGGACGACATGTGACACTTGCATGATTTTTCCGTGACTTGCCAAGGAGCTAGAAGTTCATTAAAAGAGAAAGCCTCACCTTCATCACCATTTGGAGATCAGATTTTCTTGATTTCTGTTCCTTGAATTTTACTTTTTGTAACGTGGAAGGATTATTTACAGGATCTCAATTTTGGAAGGGGTTTGAGAATTTAGGTATTAATAAAAATGAGAGCTGCCATGTGTGGAGTGTTACTATGTGCCAGGTCACAGAGTACTGTATGGATTTTGTCTTATTTATTTTTGAAATAAGGACTCAAAGACAGTCCTATGTAGACCTGGAGCCTGGGCTTGATTATCTCAGTCATAGAGGTAATTGAGCTAGGCGTAGAGGTTATATAAGTTGCCTAGGACATGCAGAAAGTACATAGTTTAGACAGTTAAGAAGATCAGAAGATTGTTTTACAAGTAATCTCACCTTCATCGCAGTTACCTAGCCCATTGCTACTGTGTCAATGTATCTGTGGACATTGCCTCTCTCAAGCACTTCAAACGTAGATAGTAGCATTTGCCATTATAAACTCATTTCTGTACCAGTTCTTTGCTCTGGTAAAAAGGAGTCTTTCTAACTAGAGAAATTGCCTGGTTTTTAGACTAAGGAGAAATTCATATATTTCAACAAAAGGTAAAGCATGTGTTTCTCTAAACATCTTTTTTTAAACATTTTATTGAGATATAATTGATATACATTGGGCTTTCTGTATATGAGGGTTCTGTGTCCATGGATTCAACCAACTGGGGATCAGAAATACTCAAAAAAATTAAAAATTAAAAATAACAATTCAGCGATAAGAAATAATACACATAAAAACCAATAGAGAATAGCAACCAATTACATAGCATTTATACTGCGTTAGGTATTATGAGTAATCTAGAGATGATATAAGGTATATAGGAGGCTGTGTATAGTTTATATGCAAATACCATGTCATTTTATAGAAGAAACTTAAGCATCCTTGGATTTTGATATACTGGGATGAGAGAGGGATCCTCTAACCAGTCCCCCTTGGATACCAAAGAATGGCTGTACAAAAAATAACACATATGTAATGTGTACATTTTGATGAGTTTGGGCATATGCATGTACCCCTGATACCACTACCACAGTAAAGGTACTAAATATATACATCACTTCCAAAAATTACTTGTGTTCTTTTGTGATTTTTTTTTTTTTGAGATAGAACATTTAACATGAGCTCTGTCCGCTTAACATATTATAATTTGTGCAGTACCATATTGTTAACTAGGTACTATGTTGTACAGAAGATTTCTAGAACTTATTCATCCTACATAACTGAATCTTTATACCCAGTGAGCAATAATTCCCCACCTGTAAACTTGTATTCCTTGATTTTCTTAACTCTATTTTCTATCACTACTTGTAGGTGATTCAATATATACAAAGACAAAAAAGTTACAGACTTTATTTCTCTGCTTCCTAAAATCCAGTCAGAATTGTCTTCCTCTTCCCATTCCAAACCTACTTTTGATTACAGTAGTCACTGCCTCATACGCTTAGACTAATCAATAGAAAAGTGTCAGGGAGCATTCAAAATGATATCTTTTCAGTTCTTCAGACACTACTATGCTGACCCTACCAAAGAAATGATGGGAGTTACATCATATGCAATGCTTCCTGCAGAACATTGAATTCCATCTTGGAGCAATACTGCAGGGTATCCACCATTGATTATCCACCAGTTCTAAGAAGAGAAATATTGGTGAGACCTTCGTATTTTCCCAGCAATACTACAAACTAGACCTAATCATTGCTGACTTATTTGACATTTTTGTGTGCCAAGTGTTCTTTTAATTAAAAGAAAAATACTCTGTTGGTTATGAAAGATAATTTCTATTTTTACTTTTGTAAACTCACGAAAAGAAAATAGAAATAGGTCAAATACTAAGATCATGTGATAGTCTTTGAATAGCCTTGCTGAAGGATAGGAATACTGTAATGTCAGGAAGCCTGTATTGTCAGAATCTCATAAGACCATGAGTGAATCCTGTAAACTAACAATGATAGCTGTACTCACAAAGAAGGGGGCAGTGGGATTGTTTACACAAATTTATTGTAAGACAAAACCTTTCGTCAGCATGGTGGCAAAATGTAGATACTCTAGAAAATAAGAGAAAGAAAACGAGATGTAGAAATGTTTATGTATTAGATGGTATCTTGACTGAATTCTATTTAATTGGCTTTTCAGTATAATATTATTTTTGTATCAAAATACTGACAAATGCCAACTCCATGCTGAACAGTTATAATTGGTAGCACTTCTGCCTTCACCAAATGAAAGGTGTGTTTACCAAGTATTAGTTGTATTAGCTCTCAGACCTATTTATGCAGGTTGTTCTTGTTACTATAATTTGGTAATGTATTTAAGTATTATGCAAACCTATTTATTAATTGTGGTTTCTAGTTGGGGACAGTCTTGCTTTGCCACCTTGGCTGGATACAGTGGCACGATCATAGCTCACTGCAGCGTTGAATTCCTAGGCTCAAGTGATCTTCCTGCCTCAGTCTCTTGAGTAGCTGGGACTACAGGTGTGCACCACCAGGCCCAGCTAATTTTTCTGTTTTTTTGTAGAAATGGGGTCTCCTTATGCTGCCCAGGCTGGTCTCAAACTTCTGGCCTCAAGTGATCCTCCTGCCTCAGCCTCCCAAAATGCTGGGATTACAGGCATGAGCCTCTGTACTTGGCCATTTGGTTTCTATTAAAACTAAGTTGATTACATTGGATATATTCCATAAAAATAAGTCATTTAAAAAAAATGCTTGTTGAAGTTGTGAGCCCATTTATGGTAGAATATACATATATACCCATAAGAAATATGCACTTTGATTGTTTCGCACCTTAAGTTCTTACTGCAAAATAAATAAACTGAGGTGGAAGAACACAATATACATTATGGGTGTGGTTTTTCATGAGAAAGGTAACAGATATTTAATCAGAAAAAAGCCATGAACTCTATATCCAAATATTTGGCAAGTGAATGTACATTTTTATGTTTTAGGTTAAAATAAAATAATAAATAAATATATTTTTCTTATGTGGTAAATATTTCAAAGCCATTAAGTTTTTCATAATTTAAGGATATTGGAAAATATTTTTATATAATATTTATCTAAAACTTTTGGGTAGAAAATTATATAAAATGTCACTTATATTAAGCTATATTGATTACTGGATTTAATATATAGTAACTATGTTCAAAGGAAGTATACCAAATTGTTAATGGTGGTTATTTCTAGATTGTAGAATAGGAATGCTGCTTAATTTATTGCATTTTTTTGTGCATTCTAAGTTTTAGTTAATGGTCACAAATCATCTTTCTAATTAGAAGTTATACTTTTGAAAAAAGTAAAGAATAAGCTTCATGAATCAGTTCAGTTATTGGTCTTGGTTCTGTGGAGTTTTTTTTTTTTTTCTTTATGTCTAAGAGTGTGTCTTAATTCAGTGGTCCCCAACCTTTTTGGCACCAGGGACCAGTTTCATGGAAGACAGTTTTTCCACGGTGCTTGCCTGCCGCTCACGTCCTGCTGTACAGCCTGGTTCCTAACAGGCCACACACACGTACTGGTCTGGTACTGGTCCTAGGCCCGGAGGTTGGGGACAGCAGTCTTAATTGGTGGTGTCAGCATTAAAGTGTTGACTGAGTTGGGTTCCTACTGTGAAATGCAGATGTGTAGAAAGGCAGACACATTTCCATTTGCTCATGAGAAACAATGCCTTCTTGAAGGCAGAGTGTCTTACCCTAGGCCTTTGATTATTAGCCTTGACCTTATAAGGGTATAGTAGATGGAAGTTTAATGAATTAATGTTTAACAGAAGTCAAAATAGTCATTATCTTTGGGGAGGAAGCAGTGAATGGAAGGGGGACCAGAGTCCCCTTAGTGGTATTGATAATATTATGCTTCTCCATGTGGGTTCTGGTTATATGAGTGATTCAGTTTGTCAAAATTCATGATTTGTGTACTTTTTGTGTGCATCAATAGAAGCTAAAAAAATAAGGGAAAACTTTAAAAACATTCTTTTGGTGTTTGCCAGTTCATGCTACCAGGGTGGTGGACTGAATTTATGGATTTTTCCATTTACAGATGTTGGATTTAGCTCTGAATGTTTGTTTTTCAAGCCTCATAGTCTAGTAGATGCAAGGAGAGTCTTCCTGGCTTCAGCATGTTCCTTTGTTTTTAGGGTTCCCTCTTAGTGAGACTCCATGCAGACACACACCCATGCTCCTTTTTGATTTAAGCCTTTCAGAGTGGATCCTTTGTGTTTATGTTAAATGCAGCTTTCACCTGTATCAGGAGTGTTTTTGATACAGCATAAGTCACCACATTTTTCACACATCTTACACATGGAAAACCATACTTGTATCCTAAGAGTGGCTTTATGCCAATTCCGCGAACATTAAAGTGAGCGATACACCAGAAAGATAATTCAGATAATTCATCATCTGCATCTGTGGTTTTGTTGAGAAGACAAGAACATGTGTACCAGAGAATAATTAAGTGCTAAAATGTGTGATACCAACTGAAAAGTATATTAGGCCATTTCAAAAGTCGTGATTAGAGCAGGCAAAGGTAGTTTCAAGGGAGAATTGAGGCCAAGGGAGAGAAAGATCATGAACAAAGTTCATGCACCTGTCTGTGTGGAAGCCAGTGAGGGGTCTGGCCTGAGGGGAAGAAAGGGCCTCACCTGGGTACTAATGAGACAGCCTCACCTTTTCCTCTAGGCAGGATTTGGTTAAGGAGGGAGGGGTGGGGAGGACATAGCTTGGCTCTGTGTTAAGCCACAGTAAGAATGGGTGCAAGGAAGTGATATAATATCTGTGGTATTTTCAAAAGGTGCCAGGTTTCCAGGATAACTTGGAGGGAGGAATGAATGGCAAATTTTAAAGATTTTCTGAGGCTTACTTGTTCCAAATCATTTAAAGATATTGTCTCTGATTTGTGCTAGATATATTTAAGAATTGACTTCATTCCAGTACCTCTTCAGAATGCTGCAAGAAGCAATAGAATTGGTGTATTTTAAGGATGTTTAGTTTATCCGTAGTCACATCAACACAGCCCTAGATTTAACCCAAAATAACAGCTTTCGAATATCTAAAAATTTGCAAGTAGAGATACACGGAGAATCACAAGAAGAAACTCTTGATTTCACCGCTTCACCTGAATTAACCTGTGACTACCTTCAGATTTCGAGACAAAAACTCCTTTATGAATTGATTGCCACATCACCTGTCTGGTTCCATCTGAAGTCCTCTTTGCAGAAGCCACTCAGCACCTTTCGGGATTGAATGCGGACGTCGTGTAGCATTCGAAAGGAATGCTACTGTTGATTCCGTCTGCACTCATCACAGGGTGAGGAATGAGAGAGGGAAAATACTGGGCGACTGTATACGATGAGGCTCTCACAGGGCCTGCCAGAGCGTGCCTGCCATAGACTGGAGAACCATATCCATTCATTTACATATCGGCAGCTAAAATTAGTCGTGTCACCCACGTTGTTCACTGTAAAGCAGAACCTTCAGATAAGACTCAGATTCATCACTCTTGCTGGCTCTCTTGGTTGCTCGTTGTTACCAGATAGAGGGGCTGTAGCACTGTGTAAATGCAAATGTTAAATTAGTATTAATAGCCAATGGTGTCTTCCCTGTATTTTTCACTGATTAGATAATTTTCACTGATGTCAACATTTATAATATGCCGGCTGACACATACTAGTGTTATTTGCTTGGAATATTTTTAGTTTATCTATTTTATGACTTAGACAAAGGTAAAGGTAATTTTTTAAAGTTGTTTGTTCAGGTCCTTGTGTATTTGATCAGAAGAGATTTTTGAAAGGAAGGCAACAGAGCTGTAGATCGGGGTTTTAGCAAAGTCAGTGTCAAATCTGTATTTCCTCTTCATCACTTGGTTTTGTAAGGGTTCTAAATGACCTTCTGTGGTACCACAGTGATGCTCATCTTGCATCGTGAGCAGCTCTGAGTAATTTATGATAAATAATGAAATGCTGTTTCCTACAATGCACTGCAAATGGCTGAGCCTTGTAAGAGTCTAAGGAGCTCTATTGCTTCTAAATGACTAGATAACACAAAACTGTTAACCCTAAAGAGAAAAGGTCAAGTAGATCATGCTGCTTGCAAGACACAGTCCTCCTGCCTGGTGCCTTCTGATAGACTTTTTGCATCTGACCTGTGCAGGGACTGGTGCCTGAACAGTTACCTTCTAGAATAGCAAGGGGTTTTAAGCCTTTCAGCTAGTTGAATTGGCTAGACGCAATAGTGTTTTATTTGTTTGGAGTGGGAGAAGCGAGAAACTTGTAGAATTTGTTTAAAATTTGAAACCCTAAATTAAGTTTTAAAAAGATTGTGTTACCAATCTTAAGAACTTTGTGATGCTGGGATGCGGCAACTTAAATATTTCATTTGAGCACTGATATGAAAAGAAATATTAAAAAGCAAACATTAATTTTATCTGAACAAAGCTTTATAGATATCTGACATTTTTTCAAAATTAACTCTTTCCGTGATGTTTGCATTCTCTCCCTCTTACCCACACATACAAAAATAAATACATATCATACATATCCCATGTGCAACTCTCAGCCCCTTGGTACTCCACAATGTGTTTGTACCATTGCAGAATGTGGTTCACAGGGAATATCTGTGTTCTCATCCTGGTTGCCATAAATAGCTGCATATCTAAGTGTTGAGGTTTGAAGACTTTAATTGCCAGCTACAGAATGTCTTTATGTATTGCACTCCTATTGTGAAAATGGAATTAAATTGATGGCCAGTGAGCTGTTTGTACTAACAGGAAAGTCTCTATGTGAGCAAACCATTGAGAAGGGTGATCTTTGGCCAGTGATAGTTTTAAACTCAAACACTTTGCTGAAGTTTGCCACTGAATTTTCTCACATTTCCCCAGACGTTATTACTTTGCCAAATGAAATCATCTGTTCCCCCTAGTGGAACTGCTTCCTTTCCTCCAGATATCAGCTACAAGGTATGAAATGAATTGCATAAAAATAAATCACACATGCTGCATTTGGGGAAGAGTACTCCAGCAGTTCCATCAATTTCTTTTCACTGCTGTGCTGGAAAGACCACTTTAATTTTCAATTATCGGTTACATGCAATCAGGTGTAGCTTTTGAGCTTCCCAAAATAGAGATGCTTTCATGCCAGGAAAGTTGGGCTGTTTGAATGTTTGAGAATATTTTTGCTTTTCATGAAGAAGAATTGTTGCCGTGTGTCATGGGAAGATGAGAGTGATGAACTCAAAGAAGGAAAGTTATTCCCAAAGGCCTGTTTGATGAATGGACTATATGGTTCTACTTCCTGACTGTATACCACCTGTAAGACCACTTTTAGGCATCCGAGCATGGACTCAGAAGTTTGTAGATTATCCAGGCTTGTTACCTCATCTCCACATGCCTAGTCTACTGTGTCAACTTAGATGCTCTGCCGTTTTGAACCTGTGAACAGTAGACCCCGATGAAAGTGAGGAAGTTGCCTCACCAATTCTGGGAGGTGATTCCACAGAAAATGTGGAGAGGCTGGAGAGTCTTCTCTTAGGGAAGTTTATCATTCCTCTGCATCATCTTGGTAGTTGTGACATTTGTTTTCTTCTTTGCTTCCATGGAAAACTGGTAATTAGATCATTAGGACACCGGTTTTGAAAGAGAGAAAAGTAATTATGGCACAGTGGGAAGGCCCAGCCTGGTTTGGGGGAAGTAGACTCCGCTCTGCTTCTCAGTTGTTGAGACCTCAGGGTAAACCAGATCTCTAGAATCTCAGGTTGTTCTTCTGTAAATGAGGCTGTTGGACAAGATGTGGCAAAGATTCCAAGAGGCCAAGGTTCTAAACTTGAGATTAAAATTTTAATGGAATTTCTTGAATTAACTGGTTCTCCTGGCTCCCTCCTTCCCTCCGTTCCTCTTTCTCTCTCTCCACACATATAAACACACACACACACACAAGTTTTTGTTTTTGTTTTGTTAGTATATTTTTGGTGGGACATTTGGCAATTCAACATTTAATAATATCCATGCTTTAATATGCTACATAGGTGGGACTTGGTTAAGTCTTAAAGTCAGGTGAACTTTGCTTATTTATAACTTTGAAAAAGAATTCCTTCCCCTTCTTCTGACAGATGTAGAGCTTGGTAGCCAGCTATAGATCTGTTACTGCAAAGTGTATGTGTGTGTGTATTTTATACACATTTTATGTAAGTAGCTATATGTGAAAGTAAATAGATTCCAAAAATAGGGGTATAAGGAGCCCTGGAGGAATTACTGACTATTTTATTTGGATGTATAAATAAAGTCATCCTGTTCTAGATATAATATCTCATCCCCTTAATTATACAGAATTCCTAGTTGGTGAATTTTACAAAGAGTGTTACAAGAAGAACAGAGGACTAAGAAATGTTATTTCTAGGGCACTATTAGAAAATTGCCTTAATGTAAGGCAGTACTTCCTCTTGTGTTGGTTCCAAGAGGATTTTGATGTCAGAATCTGGTTCTGTACATTAGATTAGAACATAGCTCTGAGCTGTGACAGAATCAGAGTGTCATTTAATTCAAACTTAAAATGGCTAGTTAATTTTTATCTTTTTCTCCCACTTGCCTTTTTTATTATTAAACAGGACATGTTCAGATAAAAAATTAGAAAATATAAGCAATAAGAGAGGATAGTAAAAGTCAACTGTAGTTCTACCGCACAGAGATAATTAACGTTTTTTTGTTGCATATTACCCAATTTTTTGCTTTATGAATATGCATTTTATTTGAAAAAATGAAATTAATACTCTTTTAGATAGCTTTTTGCACTTTATATTAAAATAGTTCCATGTTAAAACACCTAAAACCCTATCTTTAATGTCTCCGTGTTGGTGTATATTGATATAGTAAAATATAATGAGTTTATCACCTGTTGGGAATTTAGTTTGTTTTAGTTTGTTCACTGTATAAGATTCTGCCCTCAACATCCATAGTATGGAAATATTTTGGCCAACACATATGCAAAAAAGCTTACATTTTTTTAATCTCAAATTTCTCATTTAAGATGATTGAATAGTTCATGTTCTTGCTGCTGAAGTGTCAAAATGCCCATTCTTCCATAAACCCAGTGATTATTCTAGGTGTTGCATCTCATTAACAACAATAACAACAACAACAACAACAAACAAAGGAAACGTTTGGCTACCAGATAATAGTGTTTTAATTTATTTATTTTTTTGAGAAGGGAGTCTCCCTGTTGCCTAGGCTGGTCTCAAACTCCTGCATTCAAGTGATCCTCCTATCTCAGCCTCTGGAGTAGCTGGGATTACAGGTGTGCCAGATAGCTTTAAAACAGGATGTTGTTGCTGTTTTATCTTGCATTTCTCTAATTACAAGTGAGAATAAACATCGTTAGCACATTATTAAAATGGAAGGTGGAGTTTGTGGAGGAGGTTAGTGAGCCTTTCCTGTCCCCAGGGCCTATGTGCCTGATGCCTCTCTGCATCATCCAGGGCTTCATGGCAGCCAGGGATGCTGTCTGGGGAGATGAGGCCTGGAAGTACTAAGTACTAAAACCGCCCAGTGTATCTTAGTAACAAAGATTTTTTCCCCCCTGAAATTTAGGAACAGTGTTGCAGATCATGGGTGGATCACTTGGAGTCAGCAGATAATGTCTAAGTTGCAAATGTTCTTGACTAAGTGACCTTAGAGACTCTATCAGTCACCTAAGGCTGCCATAACAAAAACCAACAGCCTGGAGGGACTGCACGACAGAAATTTATTTTCTCACAGTTTCAGAGGCTGGAAGTCCAAGATCAAGGCGTTTGCAGCAGGGTTCGTTCTTCCTGAGGCCTCTCTCCTTGGCTTGCAGGAGTGAGAGGCCTCTC
The DNA here is from genome assembly GCF_000956105.1 of Propithecus coquereli. NCBI lineage: Eukaryota > Metazoa > Chordata > Mammalia > Primates > Indriidae > Propithecus > Propithecus coquereli. Next base: position 726,106 of record NW_012134858.1, read on the forward strand.
TCACTTGTCCTCCCACGGTCTTTTCTTCTGTGCACACACGTCTCTGGTGACTCTTTCTGTGTCCAAATTTCTGTTACGAAGATACCAGTCAGATTGGATTAGGGCCCACCTTAAGAGCTTCATTTTAAATTAGTCACCTCTTGTCCTGTCTCTGAAGACATCACTTTCTTTTTTTTTTTTTAATTTCAGCATATTGTGGGGGTACAGATGTTTAGGTTATGTGTGTTGCCCTTGCGACATCCCCCCCAAGTCCGAGTTTCAAGTGTGTCCATCCCCTGATGGTGCGCATCGCACTCTTTGTGTATGCATACACCTACCCCTCCTCCTCCCTCCCCCCTCCCCCCTGCCTGACATCCAATAGATGTTATTCTTATATGTGCACTTATGTGTTGATCAGTTAATACTAATTTGATGGTGAGTACATGTGGTGCTTGTTTTTCCATTCTCGGGATACCTCACTTAGTAGAATGCGTTCCAGCTCTATCCAGGAGTATACAAGAGGTGCTATATCACCATTGTTTCTTAAAGCTGAATAGTACTCCATGGTATACATATACCACATTTTATTAATCCACTCATGTATTGATGGACACTTGGGTTGTTTCCACATATTTGCAATTGTGAATTGTGCTGCTATAAACATTCGGGTGCAGGTGTCTTTCTTATACAGTATCATTTGGTCTTTTGGGTAGATGCCCAGTAATGGGATTGCTGGATCGAATGGTACTTCTACTTGTATCTCTTTAAGGTATCTCCATATTGCTTTCCACAAAGGTTGCACTAGTTTGCAGTCCCGTCAGCAGTGTATGAGTGTTCCTACCTCTCCGCATCCACGCCAACATTTATTGTTTTGGGTCTTTTTGATAAAGGCCACTCTCACTGGAGATAGGTGATATCTCATTGTGGTTTTGATTTGCATTTCCCTGATGATTAGAAATGTTGAGCATTTTTTCATATGTTTTTTGGCCATTATTCTGTCTTCTTTTGCAAAGTTCCTGTTCATATCCTTTGCCCACTTTTTGATAGGGTTGTTTGATTTTTTCTTGTTGATTTTTCTGAGTTCTAAGTAGATTTTAGTTATGAGCCCTTTATTGGATTTGTAGCATGTAAAATTTTTCTCCCATTCTGTAGGTTGTCTGTTCGCTCTTCTGACAGTTTCTTTGGCTGTGCAGAAGCTTTTTAATTTGATCAGGTCCCATTTATTTATTTTGGTTGTTGCCGTGATTGCCTTTGGGGTCTTCTTCATAAATTCTTTGCCTAGGCTAATGTCTAGAAGAGTATTTCCAACATTTTCCTCTAGAATTCTAATAGTTTCACTCCTTAGGTTTAAATCTGTTACCCAGCGTGAGTTGATTTTTGTGAGAGGTGAAAGGTGTGGATCCTGGTTCAGTCTTCTACATGTGGCTATCCAGTTTTCCCAGCACCATTTATTGAATAAGGATTCTTTTCCCCAGTGTATGTTTTGAAAGACATCACTTTCTGAGGTACTGGGGATTATGGCTTTAACATATGCATGTGGAGATACAATTCAGTCTATAATAGGGGCTCACATACACACACACATACACATGAACAAAAAATAATAATTGTAAAATAGTCTAGAGGTCTTAAATTGCAGCACTCGGCAAAAGGGGTGGGGACCCTGCAAACTTGGGGCCAAATGTGGCCTTCTGGATTCTTGAGTGCAGCCTTTTGACTGAATCCAAACTTCACAAAGCAAATACCTTTATTAAAAGGGGCTGCACTTAGGGGTCTGGAAGGCCACATGTGGCCTTGAGGCCGCGGGTTCCCCACCCCCACTTTGTTTCCACTGTGCTGCTCCTTGGTGTGGGAGGAGCTGGAGATGAGGCTCATCTCCTGGGGAAGTGCGGCCTGAGCTGCTCTGCACCTGCCTTGCCGCAGCTGCTGCCACTGTGAGTCTACTGTTGCTCCTGCTAATAAGCACCATGGAAACCCGGTGAGCTCCAGGGGCGGTAGAGAGGTGGGTGAACATCAAATCACCAAGTGACACTGGCTTTTCCAATGTCACATTATAAAAATAGAACCCTCTGCTGTAGCTCCCTGCGTTTGGGTGTCTACTTCCCTTCCCTTGGGCTCACCGTTACCTCCATGAGGAGCAAGGAGACTTAGTGCTTCAGTTGTCTGTGCGGGTCGGTCAGGCTGAGATGCCCTTCCCTAGCAAATCACTGACACTCGGACCAGAACCTGATTAATTTGATTTGGATTGAAAAATCTGACTCTGTTAAGGCTTTGACAGATGTATCCTTTAAGCATTACAGTTCAAGACTGAGGGATGTTGCCTTAACCGCTACCCTTTCTTTTTACCATTCAAAAAACAAATTGAGAATGTGGTATTATGGATAGGTAAATTCTAATCACACCCCCAAATTGATAGATCTGCTTATTCAGATTATTGGTCCAGGTACCCTCAGTGGTCTTAAGTCCAGCCACCCAAAGGAAGCCTCTACTGTTTAATGCAGTAGATTGTTGGATTTTGTTTAATGTGAGTGTTATCTTTTTGTTTTGTTTTCCACTATCTGGTGCTGTTACCATCCAATTAGGTTGAAAATCAGCAATTAGAATTGGAATGCATGTAATAGTGGTTATTTTTCTTTTGATCATAGTTACACGCTTAAAGATGTGATTGTAATCAGTCTGTGTGTGCATGTGTATGTACTTGGGAGTGTGTGTACTGTAGGAAGGACAGTGGATGTTAAGTCAGGAAGGCAAGGTTGAATCTAGGATTTGCTGCTTCTTAGATACCTGAATTTGGTGGAATCAGCCTCTAAAGCCTCAATTTCCTCATTTGCAAAAGCTCAGATAATGGCTGCTTCTTAGCAGATAAGGCTGCTGCGAAGTCTGTAGATATCAAACCATCTTATAAACCAAGGTGCTGCAAAAATAAATTACTCACACATTGGAAGCTAAGTGGTGTTTGACTATATGGGAACTGGGGCAAATTGATATCATTATGAGAGTCTGAATGTTATTTATGCCATGAGCTAATTCCAAAATTTAATTTGGGGAGCTAAATTTAATTTTAAATGTTAAGTACTGTACATAGGAACTGATGTTTGAAAAAAAAAATCAAGCTAGAAAACACTGTTAAAGAGGAAGAGAATGATGCTGTGAAAATTTAAATCCCACAACAGTGTCGACTAGAGAAATATCCATTTCCACGCATCTGGACATGAATTTCTCAGCCTTTGAGAACGGCAGACTTAACCAGCGTGCCCTTTCGGTATGATTGCCCCAGAATTGTGGGATGCTCAGTTTGAAACTGAGTTGTGTGTCAATCTCTGATATCTCAATTTTTGACACTCTAAACACAAGCAGAAGATGAAATGTGTCTCTGAAGAGTAAAGAACCCTCTCTCATTTTCTCACTATCCTGTCTCATGCTATTTCTCTTCAGGTTGATTGTTTTTAAGAACTGATTCTCAGTGCTGACTAAAGAATACTTTTCTGAAGCATTTCTTCCAAGGTTTATCTGCAAATTGTTAAGCAAAATTTTGTATGCTAAAATAAAGTAAGATGATTTATATTTCTGGAGGAATCTAAAATTCATCTCATTGACTTTTTCCAATTTCTCCTCATTTTCCTCTTTTCCATATAAATATTTTTAAAGATCCAAGTATAGTCATAGATTTAATTTCCAGGGGATAAGAATTTAGGGCTTTGTTTTTTTCTGTTTATATTGAAACATTGTGTGATAAAAAATGTTTATCATGGCTTAAGGGGAAAATGAAACTATTCAAATAATTTAATGGCATGAACAAGCATGCCTAATTCGTCTTCTACACAGCCTGTCTCAAGCTCCTTCATTTTTTGACTATTTATTAAGCACCTACTATTTGCCAGATGCTGATTTAGGCACCCAGCACCCCAGGCTGCATAATGATGAAGACTAACTCGAGTATTACCCTCCTGGAGCTTACATTGTCATAGAGAAGTTAGATAGGAACATGTAAAACAGTAAGATAATTCCAACCACTGAGAAAGGCTGAATAGGATAAAAGGATAGGAAGTTTGAATTTATATAGGTGTTCTGGGAGGCCTTCTGTGAGGTCCTGGTGGTTGAACTAACTCCCAAATGATGAGAAGAAGCCAGATCTGGCAATACCTAAAACAGAGGGCTACCAGAAACAGAAAAACAAAAGTTCAAGGGCCCTGAGGGACAGAGAAATAGCCAGTGTGTGTGCCTAAGCATAATCAACTTACCGAAGAGTGGTCGGGAGTGAGATGGGAGAAGGAGGGTAGGCTTAAGAGAAACTTGGACTTGATTTTTGTTATAATGGAAAACCACAGGGGTCTAGGTAGGGGAAGGTTCTGATATGCTTTAGGTTTTAAAAACATAAAGTGCTGTGTGGAGCTGCACTCTAGGGGGCTGTGCTGGGTGGCAGGAAGACAAGTGGGAAGGCCACAGTCCTGTTCCAGCCGTGAGATCTGGCAGCTTAGACTGGAGAGTGGAGACATGCAGTGGGACAGGTGCCCTGTCAGACTGGATGTGCCCTGGAAGGTGACAAAAAGGACTTACATTGAAGGAAAAACAGGGATGAGTAAATTAAGACTCCCTCCTAGGTTTCTGTCCTGAATAAGAGGAGGGCTGGGGGCACTATTAACTGAGATGGGGAGGGCTGAGAGATCAGCAGGATCGGGAGTGGGGTAGAAATGAAAAAGTGGTTTTAAGCATCTGGTATTCTCCGTGCTCGTTAGGTGTGCAGGCGGATGTTTTGACATAGTCGTTGGTTAGAGTGTGGAAGGGAGGGGAGAAGACATCCATTCAAAGAACGAGCAATATTAAAAAGGGTGGTGGTGCCAGGAACTGAACGTAGAGACCCCTGTCAGCACTGAAGGCTAGGAGATTCCCACACTATAAACTGGGGGTAAATTCTTGTACATGCAGTGCGGTCAGGATGTTACCACTAGTTCTCACCCCTGCATGCATTTGGACTCACATGGAGGAGATACAGAAACATATATACACTCATGCCCAGCTCCCACCGCAGACCAATCAGAATCTCTCTTTTGGAGGAGCGGGGGTGATGGGCATCAGTAGTTTTTATAAAGTTCTCCAGGTTATTCTACTGTGTTGCTAGCGTTGTGGGCAGCTGCACTGTAAGAAAGGACGGGATGGCTTGCTAATCCTGTTAGAGTAGTGGCCCCGGACCTAGGAAGTAGGGTCACCCCAGTAGGACCTCACAGCCCTCAGCCTTTGGAGAAGAAAAAGGAAGAAAGTGAGGCAAAGCCCAGAGTTACAGTGATGGGGACGGGAATCACATGACCCCCACCAGCACCAGCAGTTGGAGATCAAGGCCAGCCAAGATCCGTTGTTCATTCACCACACGTCAGACTGGCCACATAGGGGGATGAGCAGGATCCACCCCTGCAGAGGGCAACAGCCAAAGAACAGGAAGTGGGAGACTTCCCACATGGCTTCTCCCTGACAAAGAGCCAAGGCCTGGATGTTCTTCAGCCTGAGGCCAGGCTGCCCCTGCAACTGTGAAGCTCAGGTTTTCTCCCTGTCTCCAGGGTTGACTGAATCTACTATCTGGGAAAAATGATGTATTGAAAATCTAAATTTTCCTTGTCTGTGACAACTTGGCAGAAATTTTTATTATGATACCCAGCACTATTAAAGGCAGGGTGAAATGGCCCAGAGTATGATTGAATGTAAAATATTTCAATATGTATCCTTATCTTTGTCCACTAATTCCACTTTTAGGCCTCTATCCAAAATAAATAAAATAAAATGTGTTTAAAGGTTTTTTTTGTGCAAGGGAATTCATCATAGAAATAACTTGCAAAGGTTTGCTAACACAAATTTCCTACTGTGTACACATTACAAATCACTTCTTTAAAATGATAGCGTGAGAAAACATATGTCAAAGAATGTGAACTAAGAAAAGCAGGCTTAAAAATATATATAACTGTAGTTATGCAGGAATATTTTAGAAAATAAACATTGGTAATAAATAGACCAAATTGTTAAAAGTAGCTCTTACTAAGTGATTGGATTATGATCAACTTTAATTTTCTTAAAATTTTCCTTAAATTTAATTTTATCTCATTTTAAATTTCCTTAATGTTTTATGCAGCTCAACTGTCCCATGGTTTCACTTAAAACAAAAGTTGAAATAGCATTTTAAAAGAGATTCGTAAATGAGTTGTTAATTTTAGATGAATTTAATTTTGAGGCTTTTTTTAAAAACTGATTCTTTAAATTTGAAATAATAATATCTGCCTCTCAGAGACATTATAAGAATTAAATGAGATAACCAGTGGGAAGTCATGTTGTACAATCTATAGTCTATATTCAAATTTCTTTAATATTATTGCGATACTGCCTCTACTCCTACCAATGAACTTCATTCCATGGAAGTGCTGTTTTTCACCTGACATTTTGTTAGTTTAGGTGAAATAATAAATAGGTGTTAGGATAGTTTCATAATTTGTGATGATGTGCTGGTCATTGGTATGAACTGGCTTCCCAGAGGGTGACCTGTGATTGGGTGAGCCATCTGTGGTAATTCTGTTTCCTTTGCTAGTTAGTGATTGGCCTGGGATTGGGCATCATCCCATCATAGAGCGGGGTTGGGCCAATAAAAGGTAAGGAGGAATGTGCAGGAGGGAGCAGAGTATTTTCTATCCTAATTAAAGGAAGAAAAACGGCTGGAGAGCTTGTGTGTTCTGACCTGTACTTGTTACCTTTCAATGGGGTCATGAAGCCTGTAGCTGCTGTAACCCTCCTTGGACCATAAAACTAGGCCTGGAGGTGAAGTGCCTCCATGAAGCTTCAGAGGCAACTGGAGGCGTCCCACCTTTGGACATCTTGAAATACTTGCAAAGGTTTGCTAGTGCTTCTTTAAAATCATCATCAGATGACGCTGATGGTTGAATGTTTGCCATACATAGCCAGCAGCATTGTAAATGACACTACCTGTGGAATTTGACATCTGGCTCCCCAAAACAAATAGAAAAGTGGGGGGAAAGTCTGCCATGTGTTTACATATTTTAAAT
>NW_012134858.1:734029-752464 GCF_000956105.1 Propithecus coquereli
GCACTGTCATCTCCACTCTCTGAGGAGTAGGTGGAATCCACCTGCAGCTGTCCCCTGTGCTGCCAGCACTGAGAGTAGAGAGCACCAGGGATGCTCGTGTCAACAAGAATGTGGCCAACATGGGTGATTCTGTATAGGGGATATTGGCTTCATGTTAACAAAATACATAGTTTACATATCTGACACCTCCACTGTTGGATAGTAAAAATTCAATTTATTAGATCTTAAAATTAAGCAACTTTGACAAACTCAAATAATTAACTCTAAAGTTGAGAGATTGTAGGAAGTGGGGGAAGAGGTTAGTCTGTTCTGAAAATCACATGAATTTTATAAAAAGAACACAAATGGTGGTTACCTATGGGCACACTCTGGACCATGCATTTCTCTATGTGTTTACTTATCCTAACAACAGTCCCAACAGGTCTATATTGTGTGTGTGTGTGTGTGTGTGTGTGTGTGTGTGTGTGTGTATCCACTTTATAGGCAGGGTGTGAGGTACGTTTCATGGTGATGCTGGATTCTAGACACAGTGTAATTGCGGTTACTGAGTAGAAGAGGTCTTTCATCAAATTTGCAAGGTGGTCTCTGCATATTTTGAGTTTTCTCATCGATCCTGGATTATTGATCTCACAGGGTACAGGGTATTCCCTTTTCCTTATAGGCATACATCACAGGCATGGTTCTCCAGCTGAATTCCTGAGATCAGGATTTCCTTTCTAAATAAGGAAAGAGAAAGAGGACTTTCTTGAAGTAATGGAAAAGAATTAGGAAAAGAGGTTATGGATGTGCGTGATACTAAGGGAGCCCTGGTGTTTTGGACTAAATGTCCCTCCTCTCTGAATTCGTATATGTTGAAATCCTAACCCCCAATGTGCTAGTAATAGGAGGTGGGGCCCTTGGGATGTAATTAGGTCGTGAGGGTAGAGTCCTCATGATAAGAATAGGGACCTTATAAGAGGAGATAGGGGAGAGCTTGCTTCCTCTCTCTGCTCTTGGCCATTCGAGGATACAGGGAGCTGGCAGTTGTCAATAAACCAGGAATGGGGCCCTCCCCAGACATCGATCCACTGAGGCCTTGATCTTGGACTTCCCAGACTCCAGAACTGTGAGAAATGTTTGTTTTTTTAAGTCATTCAGTCCTTGGTATATTTGTAATAGCAGCCCGAGCTAAGACACCTGGCTTGCAGAGTGAGGTGCCTTGAGCAAAGGTAGCACAGGTGGTTGATGGGTGGCTTGGCCATAGGGTGCAGAGAGCATTTGCCAGTCAGTTGGTTACAACCACTACCTCTCTAGCTTTAACATTTTGGCACTGGAGTGAATTTTACCTTCCAGCTTCCTAAAGGAAACCAATGAAAATAATATTAATGTGGACAATTAAGTACACTGTATTGAACATTTCCTAAGTACTTGTCATGGATTATAGACAACATCTCATTCAATTCTCAGTACAGCGTGATGGAGCAGGTACTGTTATCTCCATTTCACTGAAAAGGAACCTGAAGTGAAGAGTAGTTAAGTATCTGGCCCACGTTCTCCCTGCTGATGATAAGAAGGATATGGTTTCGTAACCAGGGTATGGTTTAAAAATCTCTGTTTCATTGCCTCCCATGAACTGTCCGCTTAGACTCTCAAATATCTCAAAAGACGTTTGTACTACATATAATATGGCACATAAGGAAATAGATTTTTTTGTTGTTGTTTTCTTATAGACTCATGTCCCCTGTCCTCTAGGCACGTGTTCACCACCTGACCTGCAGGCGCACGGCATGTAGAATCATTTCCAGATACGCTGGGAACAAGAATAGGACCAGCTGTGTTTCTGATAAAAGATTAGGCACAAGTCATGTATGAGGTTTTTCTCAACTCTAACATGTGAAAGCCCAAGTAGTGGGTTAACGTGATAAAGGAAAACAAAATTAAATAAGCTGGTGTAAACATAACGCAACCGCCTTCCAGAAGGAAGATAAATGTTGCACGGAGACACTGAATCCAGCCAAATTGCTGTCTCTGGTATTTCTGTTTGGCTAATAGTGCTTAATATTGGCTGAAAAATAAAAGTTTGTCGAGAACCAGTATATCATATGGTCAGCATTGCGTGGTTTCAAACACTCCAGTGAACCCATCTGGAGAGTTTCAGCCATCAGGGTTCAGAAGCCTCATTAGCTGTCTCCAAAAGGCCTTGCCCAAGCAACAGTACAAATCATTGTTGTTTCAGGGCGATGGTGCAGAGTGAAAGAAAACAAACATGTTCAACCGTTTTGTGTTTTCCATGTTAAAATCTAAAGATGGACACAGAATTATTCAGTGATTCCAGCAGAGCACAGAGCCCTCATTCTAAATATTTGCATCAGTTATCAATGCTACTTGGGAAATGCTAATCAGGAAAGGGCATCATATGACCCAGATAATAAACATGACTGTGTCTACCTTTGAGACTTCAGAATAGATCTGAATAATTATTGTCACAGATTTACATCCCCATGGAATCTGAGTCGGGAGGGAATCTGCTGGGCTCAGTCTAGTTGCCATCCCTTGTTTGACTCTCTTGCCTGTTCCCTCACAGGGATGGCCGCCCAGTCTCTGCTTTGACTCTTTCAGTGCTAAGGCCCGTGGTCTCCCTAGTCTTTACCTTCTGTTCCCAGATGGTGCTAATCCTTTGCAGTGCTGTCTCATTCTTAGTCGGATTCTGCCTTCTACCCATCGTCCTGATTCTGCTCTCTGGAGCCAGAACAGGTCTGTCCGGCAGACTTTCACGTATGTAAAGACCACAGTCTTATTTTCTTTGGACCTTTTCATCTCTTAGATAAATCACCATTTTTTTTCCCCTCTCTATGACAGGGCTTCATGTTGCCCACAGCCCCCTGAGGTTACTCTTTGGGAGTATCCCAAACTTTCAAGCCACTGCCCTTGTAAACAGCTGTGATCTTTCGCCATCCATCTTCTCTCAGCCCACGTTTCTTCGTCTGTAAGGTCAGGATATCATAGTACCTGCCTCAGGGAGTTACTGTGGGAATGAAAAGAGATGCTCTGTGCTAAAACACAGTGCCTGGCAAATGGGAAGTGCTGGGAAATGGAAACTATTGTTATCATGAAAATTACCCTTAATTGTTAAGCCCAGGACCCAACCAGATCTCCAGACCAGGGGCTGTCCTGACTCTTTTGTTCAGTTAGCTGCTCTTCCCAGCTTTGTGTCGTTCACGAGTTTAGCATCATGCACCACTATCTACCTTTATCAAAAAAGAAAAGGACATTCATTTGGCCCGATCCATTCTTCACGAATCCTCGTCGGCCCTAAGTGATCCCTGTCTCCATTTTTTATACGCTTACAAGCCACTCTTCATTTTTTTCCTAGGTCATAGATTCTATCATCTTCCCATTGTCGAAAATCACAACCTATTCATCTGTCTTCAGAGTTCTTTGGCAGCTTTTCCCACTATCCAGGTTTCCTGTTCGTTCATGTTTATGGAACATGCTCTTATCTGCAAACCCTCTGGCTACCTGGATATATTATTTCTTGGACCACAGACCTAAATTAGAGGGTTGTGGTGTTGAAGTTCTTTTTTACCAGACATTTTTTGCAGCCTTCCCACAGACCATAGAATCAGAGAAGAATTGGAAAACAACATTCTCTTTTACATCTGCTAGTGTAATACGTATAGCCCAAGCAGGAGACGGAAAAAGGTCCTTGTGCAATTCAATAGAACATAACTTAAGGGACCCTTTGATTACTCTTGTACTTCTATCACAATTTTCAGCTCTTTATGGAAAGTAATGCACTTTTCCCGTTCTGTTCTTACAGGCTATTACTGGTAATCAGCAAGCAGTTGCCCTATGCCCAATTTTCATGTCCTTTAAAAATCAGCCCTCACTGTGTGGCTGGATTGAATGTGTCCTGTTCTGTTCTACACTGGAATTGTTTGTGTTTGCTTAATTGGAATTTGCCTTTTTTAAGACTCTTCCAAATCTCTTGGGCCATCTTTCACTTATTGGAGGAAGCAGCCCTATGCAAACATAAATAGACTTTAAATATTTCTATAGCCCTATATTTTGTGATTTTGTTCTGTTATGTTTCTTTTTAAACCCTTCAGGGTTAGTTTAATTATTTGGGGGCAAGCAGGCTTTTCTGGGTATTCACTGCCTTAGTTACTTCATCTGTAAAAAGGGTACCTTTTAATAATGTATCTACCTCGTGAGGTTGTTGCAAGAATTAAATGGGTATTACAGTTCATCCACAGCTGGAATTACAAAAAACTCAGAATAGTGCCAGGCATGTGTTCAATGAGTGTTGGCTACTATTGCTGTTGTTGTCATTATCACCACCATCATCGTGATGATCTTTTACATTGACAAAGTAAATTTCATTTTGAAAGAAAAAAGAGACCCTGTTCTTCTATGCCATATGCAGCCAAATGTTCCTTTTCCATATGCTCTCATTTCATCCTAAATCACAATTGTCATTTCAGTGGAGAGTTCATCCTTCATTCAGCTGATACTGTTGCAGATACTATTTTAAATTGGGTGGTTGGAGAAGGCCTCTCTAAGGAGGTAGCATTTGAGAAAGTTCTGAGGGAGCTGAGAAAGTATCTGCAAGGCAAGTGCAGGGGGAAGAGCATGTGCCAGACCTTGTCAGGGGAGTGTTTGTCCTGTGCAGAAACATCACGGCACCTAGGGTGACTTGGCGCGGAGCGAGGTGGGCTGCTAAGAGAATGGTGGCACGTGAGATCTGAGAGCCAGCCAGGGTCAGGTTGCAGCTAGAACTTCGAATTGATTCTGTGATGGGAAACAATTGGAAACTGCTGAGCAGGGGTGTGGTTGGCTTGTGTGGAAAATAGATGAAACAGAGGCATGAGTGGAAGCAAGGAGAGCATTTGAGAAACCATGGCAGTGATCTGGGTGAAAGATGCTGTTAACATGCATTGGGGTGGGAGCAGAGGAGTGGGTGTAAAGTGTTCTGATTTCAAAGGTATTTTAAGGGTAGTGTCTACAATAAAGATTTGCATGGAGCAGGCAGGGACAAAAGGGTTAGGCCAAGAGAGAAATCAAGTAAGACTGGAGGGTGCTTTATTTGTTTGTTTTCTTAAATCTGTGGCTGAATGGTAGTGCTACTTGTGGAGAGAGGAGTACTGGAGTAGGAGGGGTTTGGAGTGGGAAAGTCAGTAGTTTGTTAAATTTGAGGTGCCCATTAGACTTTGGGTTGGATATGTGTTCTTAGGAAAGGTAGCGCAATTTGAACAGATTTTGAACAAATTTGAACAAAACAAGCAATAGACTTGGTTTCAGAATTCTTATTTGCTTCTTCTAAGAGTTATAGGGAACCTACCTCCACTACCTAAAAGAAAATACAGTAGCTTCCAGATATACATTTGATTAATTAGAAGCCTGAAGCTCTGTTTTTACTGCTTTGATAGAAAATAATTTATTACCGTATTTTAGTGGCGAATTCTCTGGTGGAGACTGAACTGGTGGATGATGATGGGAATTTCAGATTGTAAAAATTTAGTAATTTGGAATCTTAGAAAATAATAATGGCACATACCTTACTGATTGGTTACATTTTTAAAGTATGTGTATTATTAGTTTATTCATATAATCATTTTTAAAAATGAGAGTAGCACTATCTTAATTACGTTATGACATTGAGTATCAACTTGGTTAAAAAAAAAAGAGATTTCTGATAAAACTATCTCTAAAAGAACTGACATTATGGAAGCTGGAATTTTTTTGTATTTTTAGCTGAGAGTATTCATATTATTAATAACCAGTTAACTGCAAAGATCACCACTGTTTAACTGTAAATATGGATCTGGGCTGTACAGAATTGCATCTAGTTCTGGGGAACTAATCTTAGGAGTTCATTTGTTTTTAATAGTGGGTCTTCTCACTGTGTACACCAAAACTGTGGACTACTCAGTACCCTTCCTCCAGAGTTTTCAGAGGTTAGGATTTAGAAAATTTTCATTTTGGTGTTAGAGATTGCATCTTAAGACACTCTGATTTGAAAGCTAGTCCGATGAGATGACTTTCACAGATAAAAGGAATCAATGTGCCTAATGGTGTTTATCATTATTTTTTTGTCTTTACCAGGTGCTTTAAAATACAGAGGCCCTCTTTAATTTGTTGATGCTTAGATGCATGATGTAATTTCATTAACATACTATTCAGTGCTCTTGTAATTCTAAAATTTCTTCCTGATTGCTTGATAAAAATTCTGCTTCACATATGTTTTGAGAAGACCTCCAAGTTATTTCAATTTGATACAGATTCATAGAATTAATATTAGGGATATACTTTTTAGCAGTGGAAACATACTCAATTATGTATTGCTACTATTAGAAAACGTCATTCCTAAATGTCATCATTTGATATCACCAGTGATATCATAGTGAATTTTATCTCCGGGCCCAGTTCACGTATTTTTCCGGTAAAGTTAAATGAAACTTTAATGAGCCAATACAGTAAGCCTGTGTATTGGTAGCTGGGTGGGGACTGTTCATGCCTTTCGCTTGTTGCTTCCTAATGTTCTGTAGTAAAGATTAAAACACACTATCCCCATTTCTGCAGCATGCAGTCTCGTGGAGTTGATTGAGTCAGGTAATCTGAGTTGTGGATCTGATGGTGCTAGAAGCTGGTTCACTGGCTTTGTGTAAGTTATTTTGCCTTTTTAGAAATCTGTTTTTCCAGTTTTATGATTATGAGGTTAAAATAACTGATCTTTGATATCCGTTTCATGTCAAACCACCTTTGTTTCTCTCTGTGTGGCAATGGGAAAAAGTGGACACATCAATCTCAAAATAGAAGTTTAGAAACAAAAAGGAGAGATACTAAGTCTGTAACCTCAGAAGCACAGGGGCCAGACAGGTGTGGTTAGGGCACTGACATGAGTCCATTTTCTGGTGTCCGCTGCTGACCTCCAAAGCTAAGTACCAGTCTTGGCCCGAGCAGGAGTTACCTGAGTTATCTTTGCCACTGTGTTTTCACAGTAGAGGTGCTGGGGATGGTGGTGGGAGTGATGGGGCTGGTGGAGGTGCTGGGAGTTGCACTATTACTAGTGCTTTCTTAATAGAGGAGCATAAACTGGGTGGCTTAAAACAACAGAAATTTATCGTCTCACAGCACTGGAGGTTAAAAGCATGAAATCCAGGTGTTGGCATGTCCGTGCACCCTGCGAAGGCTCCAGTGATGAATCCTTTCCTGCCTCTTCTGGAGGTTGCCAGCAGTCCTTGGCATTCTTTGGTTTATAGATTCATCACCCCAATCTCTGCCTCCTGCTTCACATGGCCTTCTCCCCTGTGTGTCTGTGTTTCTGGGTCCAGATTTCCCTCTTCTTATAAAGACACCAGTCATACTAGGTTTAGGGCCTACCCTACTCCAGTTTGATCTCCTCTGCATTACATCTGCAAAGACTCTATTTCCAAATAAGGTCACCTTCACAGGTTCCAGGTGGCCATGACTTCTTGGAGGGACACTGTTGAACCTAGGACCTGGGTGGCATTGATGGGGATGATGGTAATGATGGCTGGGGTAGCATGTGGTGAGGGTGGGGGTGGTATTGTGGTGATGACGTGGGGATATTGCTAAGGCAAGATGATCTCCTGAAAGTCAGCCATAAGAGCCTTTTGAGTTGCTTCATCGCAGGGTGGCCCTGGCATGCTCCCATGACCATCATGAACTGAAAGAAAAGGGTCTGGTCCCTCACAGACTCTCTGCCTTGAGATGTGGCAATTGCCAGAACACTGGCATAGGGGAGGAAACGTGGCCGCTCAGGTATGATTAGCGCAGTCATTTTCAACTTTTGAGTGTTTAAAGAACAATTGCAAGTACTGGAAATTCTGGGGTCCAAATTTAAAAAGATTAATAGACTTAATACCACATAAGTAAGAGATAATTACAAGCAGTCATGACCTTGCCATAAAGGAATACCTTGAGGGAGATCCACACATCTCCCCTGCATGGTACGTTTCAGTTGGTGGCAGCCTGGGGTGGATGGTCTGTTGCCCCAGCTCAGCTCACTCCCTCACGGATTCACAAGGCAGAATTCTCTCATATCCAAGGAACGGGGCTTTCACTCCACCACATCTGGAGATCGGAGGGCGTTTTATGTGCTTCATTTCAGCTGTTCAGCCCAGGCTTCTGTCTCATATGACAGACTCTTAGTTGTAGCACAAGTGCTTCCTCCACATTGATTCAGATTTGCCTGCAAACCTGTGAACGGTTCTTGGCACAGGAATTACTACAGAGTAACGAAAAATGGCCTATCGGCAAAGTTTTACGGATTCTGAGAAGTGAGGGGAGGGAGAGGTATTCTTGTATTCTTGTGACACCAATGCAGATGTTTCTCTAGGAGAAGAGATAGGGTGTGTGTCTACAAAGCACTTTTAGTTTCTTAGAGAGCAATAATATTTAAATATAAGGCACTCAACTTCTGATCAGAATGGGAAATAGATAATAAAACCTTTAAAGAAAATATATATGATGCTTTTGTAGTCCACGTTCAGGATTCTCTTCTCTTTCTCTTATTTCTTATAAGACATTGTACGTGGTCTGTCTGTCCTTGTGTCATTCTGTGTCTCTGAAATTGTATCTGTTCTTCCCCTTGCTCTAAAATTTATATTGAAAGAATGAGCTTTGCAGTGTTGTACACTAAAAAGTCCCTCTTCCAAAATTTCTAAAAATATCTCAACTCCTATTTAGAAGAGTAAATGAATAATTTTTCTGATCAGAGGGTTTTCTCAATTAGCATCTTTAAAAATATTTTTTACTTCAGCATATTACAGGGGTACAAATGTTTAGGTTACGTATGTTGCCTTTGCCGCACCTGAGTCAGAGCTTCAAGTGTGTCCATCCGCCAGATGGTGTGCACTGCACCTGTTAGGTGTGTACATACCCATTCTCTCCTCCCCACTCCCATCTGCCCGACACTTGATGAATGTTACTACTATATGTGCACATAAGTGTTCATCAGTTAACACCAATTTGATGGTGAGTACATGTGGTGCTTGTTTTTCCATTCTTGGGACACTTAGTAGAATGGGTTCCAGCTCTATCCAGGATAATACAAGAGGAGCTAGATCACCATTGTTTTTTGTGGCTGAATAGAACTCCATGGTATACATACACCATATTTTATTAATCCACTTGTGTATTGATGGGCACTTGGGTTGTTTCCATATCTTTGCAATTGTCATCCGCACTAGAATGTTGATAGCAGCTCAGTTAGCATTTTTAAGATCAAAATTTACTCTAGAATCCTGCAGGAGGACATTTGTTGACTCTGGCAGGTGATAACCTATGAGTCACCTCCTTTGCCCACTCCATAATCTGTTTCTTGCTGTTCACCTACCAGACACCAAGGGAAATACTCTTTTTCTGTTTCCCAGCTCTAGCATGCAGAGAAGAGCAAAGAGAAGGCAGAAAGGTACTTAGAAAAGGGTACAAAAGCCCAAATCCCTCAACAGTGGTAACATCAGACTGAGCCAGTAAAGGCTAGAGTACTGAATACTTAATAATGTTCAAGGAAAAGGCACTTCAGAAAATTGAATCAGCGCTAATGTAGAAACTAAATAAAACAACATACATATCCAAAGTGAGGCACCACAAGAGCAGAAGAACGGGATCCATTTGTACTCACCATCAAATTGGTATTAACTAATCAACACATAAATGCACATATCAGAACAACATCTATTGGATGCTGGGGAAGGGGGAGGGCAGCGGGAGGAGGGAGGAGGGGACGGGTATTTGTATACACAAGGAGTGCAATGCGCACTACCTGAAGGATGGACATATTTGAAACACGGACTTGGGGGGCGGGGACCAAGGGCAACACACGTAACCTAAACATCTGTACCCCCATAATATGCTGAAATAAAAAAAAAAACATAATTTATGGAAAGCCACAAAATATTCTGCTTTGCATATTTTTTAAACTTAGTGATAAAAATTCTTAGACCAAAGTAGAAATAAGCATTGTTGCCCATGTGTCTTAGAAGCCTTCCTTATCCTACTCTTGGTAGCACTGAGCTGCAGGGCCCTGTTGACTTGAAGGCCACACACACCCAGTTCTCATGTCCTAGAAAACTGGGTGGCACAATTATTTTGATAATCCCCTTCATAAAACTTTGCAATTTTTCCCTAAAATTTCTCCTTTAGGTAAAGCCAAGTTACTGAGTAGAATTTATCCTTAGAAAACATGAAAATTTGTGCCAGCAGATATTTTTTTAAGTCTTTTATTATTTGGTTACCAATATTAATATTCATTTCTTTCCCTTAAGTTTTGTTCATGCCAAATGCCCTGTGTCTGTGAGCCTTATTTACCAGCAAAGCCTCAGAGGTATTTTGGCATGTGGCCAAATAATTGCAGTTAGCCAACTGGAGAATTCATTTATTTTTGAGCGAATAACAGATGTTTAAAATGGGATTTTCAGGTGCAGTGTGACTACAGATTAAAAGCCTGCTGTGGTGCAAAGCTTGGGAGTTCACCAAGACCCACCCTGGCCCTTCCCTTCATTCCTCAGGAGTCAGAGCGTCCCAGGAAGCTTTTGTTTTTCATCAGCTATTGACCCAGAGAGGTTTTTACAGCTGCAATGGAAATACCCTCTCTGCAGGGAACTCTTCAGTGGTTTGGGGCCTGAGGTAGGTGCAGCAGGTTGAGTCTCATTTGCTGCTCTTTGACTGGCCTGTTGGTTTGTGTGTGTCTTCATACTCTAGCACAAATTTGCTTTTTATTGATGAGAGTACCAAGGAAGGACATTTTTTCCACTGCTTATTCTTACTGTTGTGATCATTGAGACCATTCCTTCCACTTCCAACTTCTCCCTTCACCAAAAAAAATAAAAATAAAGGGCAAAGGCAATGCAGTTAATCTCTAAATTTGCTTTGGTTACCTAATATAGAAAGGACCTAAACAAGAACAGCATCTGCTCAAGTAAAAGAATGTTTTCTTACAAAAAAAAGGATTGTTATTGCTTATTTTAGAGTTGTCATTATTCTTTTGAAATGTACTGTAAGAGCAATAAAAGTTAATTACCAAAGATTAGAAAGTGCAGTCAAGAAGAAAGATAGAAAATTTCCAAAACTGTATTCACCAGGAAAAAAAAAAGTCACCGTTAAAATCTCCAGGTAATGCTTTCCAGATACTTTTCTTCAGTTTTCCTTCCTTTTCTCATTTTTTCCTTTTTCTTTTTGTATTTTATTCCAGACTTTGGATGGGGATCTATGTGTATGTGTGGGTATTTGGGTGCACATAAGTGTGTTTGTATGTATAGAGTGTTATTTTGTATTATTCTAAATCTGCTTCATTCGTTCAGGTTTTAAAGGAGGGGAGGATGTTGTAAGAGAGTATTTGCTGGAGTAGATGGCCAGGGAATTGTCCTTCCTGATAGTCTCATCCAAAAAAAAAATCACATTTGGGCTAGAGTGTGAAGACACACAGACCAACACCCCGGTCAAAGAGCAGCAAATGAGACTCGACCCTGCCGCACCTTGCTCAGGCCCCAAACCACTAAAAGTGCCCTGGAGGGAGGACATTTCCCTCGCAGCTGTAAAATCTCTCTCAGTCCATAGCTGATGAAATACAAAAGCTTCCTGGGACACTCTGATTTGTGATGAGTGACATTTATGGTGAAATAGTAAGGTTGAGATCTATCGTCATACTAAGAATGGAGAGAAGAGCTTTGCAGGTAGAGGGGATCACAGGTGAGCAGGAGAGCTCAGCTTGCTCCTTCATCTGAAAGAACCACAGGGCTGAGGCTCGGAAGGCACAGTTGAGAATGGTTGGCAGGGATCAGATCATCTGGGCACCTTCTAGGTCGTGCTTATTTACCTTGATATTAATACATCCCGTCTTTCCATGATCATATTCTAAAAGCAGGAGAATGTGGTGTTAAGGGCCTAGCCACTAGAGTCAGATAAATCTCTTGTGTAAACTTAGGCAAGCTAATTAATGTCTCCAGGTCTTGATTTCCAAATCTTTAAACCGGAGATGATTGTAGGTGCTGTCAGAAAGGGTCATTGGGAAAAAAGTCAGATAATATATATAAAGCAGTGAAGGGGCTGGCACCACCTTTAATCAGTTTTATGGTTGAATTTATTCAAGGTACGTTGATAGAGTAACCAAGGGCTTGCTGAAGAAAGGTTATTTAGCAGAAGCTGTAATGGAGCTTCAAATAGCAAAGCAATGAAACCTGCAATTCTCTTCCTCGCCACCTTTGTACTAATGAGCCAAGGCGCTCCTTTGACCAGTGTCCTCATGCAGAGCCAAGTGTTATTACTGGCTTTTTAAAGATCTTAAGGCAGAAGAGTGGCTTTTCTTACTCTTTCTCACCTAACACCTTACTCTCAGCACTTTTGAAGTAGAGATGGTCAGTGAATCCGTGGGGAATGTCTGATGAGCAACCAAGGCCACTCTGAACCTCAGCCTTTTCTTTTCCAGAAGGGAGACCACGCTTTTACTCCAATGAAGACTTTATGTGTATAGAAAATTGAAACATACTTTAAAACGTATTTAAAATATATTGTAACTTTAAAAAAGAGGGTCGAAAATCTGTAAAATTGTATGATTCCATTGACAACATGGCATATATACAGAGGAGCTGTGGCACCTGTTACCAACTGGTGCAGCTATGCAGGCTGTCTAAGGTGGCACCTGTAAGGACTGTCCTCTGCTTCCGATGTGTCACATTGGCTACTAGGTACATGGAAGATCACCTCTGTATGCAGTAGTTCAGTAGTTCTTGACATATTCAAGGTGGTTTTCTCTGGTTGTGAAATTATAAATAATTATTCTTTATATTTTTTACAATGAACATGTATTACATTTGTAGTAAAGATAAAATTTAAAAAGCACTTAAAATCTTCAGGTTTTTTTTTCACATGACTCTTCATGCAACTTCATATTTGTATCCAGCACTCCCAACTCTAAGGACCATGCCCACATGTTCTTTTAGCATTTTAAAAATAAAATCTACTGGATCTTCCAAATTCTGAAATCTCAGCTCTGATGTAGATTTCAGTAAGGTACCTAATGGAGTCATTTCAAAATATGGAATTTTCTCTTAAGTGCCTTGGATTTTGATTCTTGTTTTGGCCACTTTACCAGGCATAAACTCTTAGGTTTTCCTCATCTGTAAAATAGGGAAAATAATCCCTTCCTTATATAATTCATAGAATATCTGTTGATTCAAATTAGATATGACAGTACTTTTAAACTATCAACACAAATACTAGCTGCTTTTTATCATTCTGATTCATTATTGTTAGATCCTATGAAGGCTTCAGCTTTGTTTTTGTTGAGGATCATGTGGACAGACGTCTTGCAGTAGGGTAATTTACAACTTATGACAACAGTTTCCTCCTCATTAATGGAAATTAGCTATTACACTTACGATTTCTGTGGCAACACTGAGATGTGTGCTGTACTCCTCCTCCATAAAACGGTCTTTATAGTATTTTAAGCATTGATCAAACCTGGGGTTATTTGCTTCCCCACCCTCGGACCACGCCAGTGCTCACTGCTGAATATAGAAGTGTGTTCTCTGCTCGTGGTTGGTTGGTCAGCTGGCTTGGAGAGGCTGGATTCTTCAACATGACACAGGTACGGAAAAATACAATGTTTTCTTGGGCAGTCAAAAAAGGAGATGAGTTGGGTGTTGAGCAATTAGGACTTTATTTCTTTTGAAATCTATCAAGTCAATCAACCTCCATATACTTTTTAGTTTCATTTTTTTTTCACAAAAATGCAACATCAAATAATATTTGAAAATATCTTTTGTGCTCAGCTGTGGAAGTTTTTGAATCCGTGAGTAATAGGGAGCTACTTGGCATCATAAAATATGGAGTGTTGGTTTATCATACCAGCAGTTAAGCCAGGAGAGAACACTGAGTTAGCTTCCTGCTGAGACATGAGCTCTCATGATACCTGAGTTTATCTCACCTCTCTGTGCCATCCCTGAGAGCCTCCCAGAGGAGAATGCAGGTCCGCCCCTTCTACATGCAGAGGAGACTGGAAAGTAGCATGGTAATGGTGATAATTACTCTGTGCTCTGGACAGCCTGGATATCAGGGGAGGTGTGGGGTTTAAGTAAATGCTTATTCATTCCTCTCTTCTCAGTGCAGGCCCTTATCTCTCTGTCAAGTTGAGGGACTCAGTCTAGTTCAGCGCTACCTATTAGAAATGTAACGTGAACTACATCTGGAATCTAAAGTTTTCTAGTGGCCATATGAAGAAAGTAAAAAGAAGCAGGCAAATTAATTTTAATAATATATCTAACTCAATACATCTAAAAATCATTTCAATATGTAGTCAACATAAACGTTTTTAATGGAATATTTTACATTCTTTTTTGTGTATTATGTATTCAAAATCTGGTGTGTAACTGGCACTTACCAGCACTTCTCAATTCGCACTAGTCACACATCAAGTTCTTGCTGGTCGCTCACGGCTAGTGGGGACCACATTGGACAGTGTAGGTCTGTTTTATTTCTTATCATACCGGCCCATAGTAGAAAGTGCTCTTTCTATGAGACAGCCTTTTGTCTTCAATAAATCCTTATTAGGCATCTAATATTTACACTCTTTACTAGTTTTTGGTTATGTGGCCATGTAACTTGAATTTTAATGAATCAAGAAACATAATAAGTAGTATAAATAAAGTAAAATCTCTGAATATCTGTTTGCTAACATATATGGAAGCATCTGGGTATGAGTTTTCACGAACTTGGAGTGCAGCTTTGGGATCATCCAACTGAAAATTATAGGCTATGTGGCATATGAGGCTTTGGGGGGCTTTGGGTAACATCATGAAGAGTTAGACAGTCATCGTCTAAATGCAGGTGAAATTGAAATAGAATAAAAACTCACAGGACTGCTATTGAAGAGACATAGTGTACTATTTAGATGTCAGACACAGAAGGCAAAATGGTGAGGATGGTTCTGAGCACTAGCTTTAGTACAAGGGAAGGCATTGCCAATTACATGCCTGGGTTTGTATCCGAGGCACAGCTTTCTTGGGCATCTCCTGAGTTACATGAGGAAGGCCAACTAGTAATGCATAATAATTGCACTGCCTTTTTCCAAGTGCCTGCTCATGTTAGTCAGTGTTCTAGTACATTTTCAAACTTAAATTTTCCAAAAAATGTCATGAAGTAGGCACTATTATTATCTCCATTTAATTGATGATGAAATTTGAAGTGCAGTGATGTTAGGAAGTAGGCCCGGGACCACATGAATATCAAGTGGAGGAACCAAGACTTTGACCTAGTTCTGTCTAATCCTTAAAATTTATATTTTTAGTTTATACTGCTCCTCAAATTAGACAATATGGCTCATCATATAAATAACTAGTCACACATTATTAACATATATCTGGATTAATGGAGAAGCTTGATTACATGTTTTCTGATTTTAACCAGGCTAGATTGAAATTAAATCATTAAGTGCACTTAAATCATTTAACTTATTCAAGAACCAATTCATGTACCACTTTCTGCAAAGAGCCCCACTTCAAGCCCCTCAATTGGAATTCATCTCTCCTTTCTCTGATCTCCCCAAACAATTCACACATCACATGGTATGTAATAACCTTCTCCTTTGATTGTAGTTACAGATGAACATGTTTTATCTGCCATTTCTCTCTACCCTTACACACAAAGTGGATGTTCAAAATGTGTGTTAAATAGATGAACTAAAGGCTAGAGGTAAAGATAGATGAAAAAATGAATGAATGAATGTAAATATTCTTGTCCTATTCAAAACAACAGACCTGTTTGTATAAATTATCTTGAGGGTAGATTTTTTGGGCAAAACCCTTTGATGGTGACAACAATACCCAACATAACTATTTGTGAGAGGAGGGTGATTTTAAAAACTCAAATAGTCATGTACTCGAAGTATTAAATATTAATACTATGTGTGCTTTGGTTTATCATCTACAATATATAAACAGTTTGCGTTTGATTTGACAGACTAGCTTCACACATTTTAGAAAACATCTTTCCCCTGAGTCCCCTTCAAGCTGTACCTTGGCAGGGACAAGACTGAGAGCATTGGGCACTGCAGGAATTATTGAGAGCTTTCAGAAGGAAAATCCGTTTCCATGACTAGTAGTTGTCAAGAAACATGGGCATGGTTTACCTTTCTGTCCACGTTTAGACAAAAGTTGCAGAGTAATGAGTTTAGTCCAATGGAATGCCAAGGGTTAATCTTGAAGGAGGACTTTTGACTGGAATGTTCATTATCTTTGTCATCCAAATGCACATACCATACTCAGAAAATAGAATGGCGCTGTGGCCTGAACGGAACAGAAATACTTCTGTCATATTGAAATGTATTTTGGATACCATTTGACATTTTTAAGAAGTAGCTCCATGAAATTTTTTTTGAAAGTGGATTTATTTATTCACTCATTCATTCATATGCTGTTTTTTTCGTCTATATATTCCCCCATCTTATTCCAGAAAGGATTTAAGCTGGCCCATAATTTGTTGTATTTGGAATGTTTCTTTATAGGTCAAGGACTACAGTTTCCCAGTGAACTGATTTAAAGAACTGCAGTCCTCTGACTCAGGCTTGAATTCAGTTATGATGCGGCTCATTTGAGCTTTCTCTGTTATATGGGCAGAGTAAACACAAGTGTAAATTTGTGACAGCATTTTGGGTTCCTCAGGTCAGGTACTCTGTCATCTATCTACTTTTTACTTCGTACAAAAGAAATGCAAGATCATTATTTTCTGTCACCCTGTTTTCTGGATTTTTCTGTTTGTAAATTATATCTCATTTTCTCTGTTTAGCAGTTAGTCACATAGCGTAAAGATGAACCATTTTAATAAATGCCTTCCTTGCAAGTGTAGCATGCATATCTTTTCTTTGATATTATTGGAAAATTATTTTAAATTTAAAGGAATGTTCTTAAGGCAAACAAGGACTTGCTAATAAAGAGTTGTTCTATTTTACTAATGAAGTACTATTAATTTTTTTTTATATTTTACCTACTGCATGTGGTGTCCTTGACTTTGTTCATACCTCTGGATTTTTTACAAAAGCATCTAATTGACTGTGAGCAGTGAATGGAATCATGGCATTTTCCTGTTAAGCAAGTTTTGGGATACATCTGGTACTTAACAATCCATTGCATTTCGATTCATTGTACCCCATTAACCATTTTACATTCTAACTAAAACACACATACACGCACGCGCGTGCGCGCGCTGTTCTGGTTCAATTGTACTACATA
Organism: Propithecus coquereli; assembly: GCF_000956105.1. Taxonomy (NCBI): domain Eukaryota; kingdom Metazoa; phylum Chordata; class Mammalia; order Primates; family Indriidae; genus Propithecus; species Propithecus coquereli. The sequence continues at coordinate 751,258 of NW_012134858.1, forward strand.
GGCCTCCTGTTCCCATTGTGTTTTGTGGCAGTAAATGTAAGCTATCTGTTAATTCGTGCTAGGCTCAGCTGAGAGTTTGTATAGGAAGGGCTCAGCGTAGAATTTCATGTGTAAGGGACTAGGGTGCTTGATAAGTGATGAAATGAGTCACAGGGCTGGAAAAGTGTTGAATCAGCAGAAGATAGGAGCATGTGTGGCAGCATTGAACTTCAGAAGGACATTTGCCTCAAAACCAGGCACTGACATTGGATCTGTCTCTTAGAACTCTTTGAGCTTCTGTGGCCTAATCTGTGACAGCACAACAGTAATACTTACAGTGACCGTGCGTCAGGATTGGCAGTAATGGGTGAGGTGTATAGCATGTATTAGTAACTCATCTGTAATGTTGGCTGGGGTGTCGTCATCATCATCAAATTTCACTGCCAACATGGATGTGTCAAATGACGGATCCCTCCCAAAACATACTGAGGGAAGCTGAGATTAGATATTGGGGAAAAATTTAGGACACCAAAAGCAAGGCAACTGAAACACTTAGGAGCTAGGCAAAAATGAGACCCATATGAATATCCAGAGTTGTTACCACCATTGTGGGAGTGCAGGCAGCAGAGCAGGAGGACCTGCTAGGAATTGTATTCTGTTCCCGGCAAGGCCTTCTTTGAAGGTTTCTGTCTTGAGCGGGTTCTCCTTCACCACTGCTGCTGGCCACACCTGACAAAGACACTACTACATGAAAAATTAAATAACAATAAAAAATAACGGTATAAGACATGCCTCAAGGCAGAATGAATATCAAGCACCAGATGCGATGGTGGAATTAATTGTGTTGGAGTTCAGAGGACGCAGATGTCTTATGGCCTGAGGTATAAAGGATACCACTATGAGAAAGGAAGCTTTGACTTCGTCTTTGAAGAATTATGCAGGCAGTGCTGTGGGCAAGCTGTGGGCAAAGGAGTTTTGGGAAAGAAATGGGATCTTGCTTGATCAACTGCACCATCACCTGTCACCTGGTTGGCCACACTGTGAATTTTAAAGTCATCTCTCCTCACCCCCACCACTCTGCAACCAAAAAGAAAACAGGAGTTGTTCACTCCAGTTTTAATTTCTGCAGAATCTTTGACATTCATTCCTGATGCTTCGCTGCCCAGTTATCCCTCATCTCAGCCCCCAGCACCAGTCTGAGCCATAGGTGGCCCAGGTTTAATGAGCA
>NW_012134858.1:753979-766322 GCF_000956105.1 Propithecus coquereli
CCTAATGCAAGGGTAAAGATAAGCCTACTATTGCTATTTTACTGGGCATTTTTAATTAGGAATAAATGGTAAAATACTTAAAGTCTTTTCTGTCTTCTGATAGAATATATATTTTTTCTTTTTTGACTTGATCATATTAGGGGTTAAATTTAGAATCTCTTATGTTGGCACTTACTTGCAATTTTTGAACAAATCCTCCTTTTGTACTATTTGGTATTATAAGATTCTTATTAAGATAATATTAGGATTCATATGAAAAATTTGCCTTTAGTTTCTATTTCGTTTTATTATTTTGGGGCGGGTGATCAGGTTTGGACATCAGTTTATTCCGGATTTTTGTCTAATTTGTAAACCATTCCATCCTTTTCAGTGCTCCACAGGTAAAAGATTTGAAAGAATTCACCATGAGCTGGATTTGGAATGGTTGTTCTTAGAAAATAGTTTAGAATTTCTAATTATTTACCGACAAAATTATAGAATGTCTGGAATTTGCTTAAAAATAATCTCAGGAACAGCGTGGAGGGAGAGTCTGTCGGAGTAGTATGTCTGAGTGTATGGGGCTGGTTCGTTGTATATTGTTTCGCCTTCATACACATTTGACATGTTTTGTAATAAAAAGTTTCTAAAAATGAAATAGCCTGTAAAAAATTTCAGTCGTTTATTCAGATTTTCTAAAGTCTCCAGTTATTTTGATAATTTACATTTCATTAGGAAATAGCATGAGATTTGAATATTTGTAAACACGGGCTTTTATCAAGTTTCCCATGTCTAATATAGTGCATTTCTATTTAATCTCTTTTAATTAGATTAAAAGTTTCACTCTTTAAAATCATCTTCCTCAATCTCACCTCTGATCACAGTACACACTTGTGGGTAACTCCTTTATTTCCTCAGTCAAATTTGGACTTTCTTGGGGGCAGACAACAAGGCCTTCACGTGCTGACCCCAGCCTGCCTCTCAAACCTGAGCTCCAGGCTTATTTCCACCCCTGCTTTCCCACACTTCCAGGAGACACTTAGGAAATTCTGTCTCCTCAGCCTGGGGTGTTGTCAGCCTAAAAATACCCTACTCCTTCTCCAAGTCCTCTGCAGAATGTTGTTTCTTTTAAGCCTTCCACACATTCTCCCTTGTCTCCATTTTCTCTCCCTTCTCTGTGCCACGTGATGTTTTCTTCAAACTGGTGTAGCTTTTCTTGTACTGTATTAGGTTTGCATATCTGAAAAGTCACCTTGTTCTTTTCTCCACCTAGTCTCTTAGCAGAAGACCCTGGTAGTCAGGAGGCACGGTGAGAATATTTACAGGATGGGTGTGTTGTGGAACAGGCTGCATCTGTGCCTGAGGCCAGCAGTCTCCTTGTATATTCCCAGCACTAGCAGAAGTAGGTGCTCATTAAATGTTTGTTGGATGAATGCTGAGTGCGGGGAGTAGGCAGAATGTATGTAGGTCATTGGGAGCCAGACCTTAGCAGGATTAGTGGAGAGAAGTAATGAGAGATAACTTTGGGCCAGGTTGTCATTCAAAGTTTGTGAGTGGGAGCAAATAGGGCTGGTAGTGAGTACAGGAGGGAAAGAACGTGGACACAGGTAGCGTGGATAGGATAAGCTAATGCCCTTCAGAGGTTCCCACAGCGGTATGTATCTTTTCCAAGTCTTAATTAAAAGAAATGATGTCTTAATGAGGCTAACAGAAATATGCTCTACAAATATTGTCTATTCATATCTAAATCACTTTCTCATAATTTGTTTTACTATCATTTCATAAGAACGACTATAGTGAAAGAATTTAGAAAGAAAGTTGTCTGGACTCCTAAGCTGTTTGGATACAGAACATTAGCCTGACTGAGTTTTTCCTCCATCTGCCCTGGGGTGAGTGGGTTGTAGCCTTCCTCCTGAAGATCACAGGCTATTACAAATTCACTTGTGGGATTTTTCAGCTTTCCTGTAAGCATGAGCTATACCAGGGGGTACATTTGGGTGGAAGGAGCCTCAGGAATGTCCCATTCTAATTGGTTTGGTTAACATGACCATCAACATGTGCAGGTAGGGAATGCAGACTATCACAGGATTTTTTTTTTTATTTCAAAATATTAAGGGAGTACAAATGTTTCAGGTTACATGGATCACTTTTGTAATCATTGAGTCCCAGCTAACGGTGTGCCCATCACCTAAATAGTGTTCATGGTACCCATTAGATAGATTTTTACCCCAGTTTATTTCCACTGAGTTTTCTTTCCCACTGTGCACATGTGTGCTCATCGGTTAGTTCCCATTTAATAGTGAGTACATGTGATGTTTGGTTTTCCATTTTTGAAACACTTCGCTTAGGAGAATGGTCTCCAGTTCCATCCAGATTGTTGCAAAAGACATTAATTCATCTTTTTTTCAAATGGCTGAGTAGTACTCCATGGTATACCTATACCACATCTTATTAATCCACTCATGAATTGATGGGTACTTGGGTTGATTCCACATCTTTGCAGTTGTGAATTGTGCTGCAGTAAACATTTGAGTGCAGGTGTCTTTTTGATGAAAAGTCTTTTTTTCCTTTGAGTAAATATCCAATAATGGGATTGCTGGATCAAATGCTAGATGTACTTTCAGTTTTTGGAGGACTCTCCATACTGTTTTCAACAGAGGTTGTACCAATTTGCAGTCCCACCAACAGTATGTAAGTGTTCCTTTCTCTCGGCATCCACACCAGCATCTATTGTTTCAGACTTTTAAATAAAAGCCATTCTGACTAGGGTAAGGTGCTATCTCATTATGGTTTTAATTTGCATTTCCCTGATGATTAGTGATGTTGAGCATTTTTTCATACGTTTATTGGTCACTTGTCTTGCCTTTGAGAGGCTTCTGTTCATGTCTTTTGCCTTCTTTTAATAGGGTTGTTTGTTTTATTTCTTGCTGCTTTGCTTGAGTTCCTTGTAAATTCCAGTTATTAGCCTTTTATCCGATATGTAGTTGTGAATATTTTCTTCCATTCTGTAAGTTGTTTATTTGCTCTGTTGATTGTTTCCTTAGCTGTGCAGAAGCTTTTTAGTTTAATAAAATCCCATTTATTAATTTTTGTTGTTGCCGTGATTGCCATTGGGGTCTTTTTCATAAATTCTTTGCAAAGGCCAATGTCTAAAAGAGCTTTACCTACATTTTCCTATAGAATTTTTATGGTTTCATTCCTTAGATTTAAGTCTTTTATCCATCTTGAATTAATTTTTGTGAGTGGTGAGAGGTAGTTGTCCTGTTTCATTCTTCTTCATGTGGCTATCCAATTTTCCCAGCACCATTTATTGGATAGAACTTCTTTTCCCCAGTGTATGTTGTTGTCTCCTTTGTCAAAGATCAGTTGATTGTAGGTAGTTGGTTTAAATCTGGATTCTCTGTTTCATTCAACTGGTCTGTGTTTCTATGTTTGTACCAATACCATGCTGTTTTGGTTACCATAGCCTTGTAGTATAATTTGAAATATGGTAACGTGGTGCCTCCAGATTTGTTCTTTTTGCTTAAGATTTCTTTGGTTATCGAGGCTCTTTTCTGGTTCCAAACAAAGCATAGAATTATTTTTTCTAGATTGTGGAGTATGAATTTGGTAATCTGATGGGTATTGTATGGAATTTGTAAATCACTTTGGGTATACTGGACATTTTAACAATGTTCATTCTACTTGTCCATGAGCATGCTATGTTTTTCCATTTGTTTGTATCCTCTGTGATTTCTTTCCTCGTAGTTCTCCTTGTAGAGATCTTTCACCTCCTTGGTTAAGTATATTCGTAGTGATTTTATTTTATTTGTAGCTATTGGAAATGGTATTGTGTCTTGGGTTTGATTCTCAGCTTGACTGTTATTAATAAATAGAAATACTACTGGTTTATGTACATTGATTTTGTATCCTGAGACTTTGCTGAATTTATTTATCAATTCCAGGAGACTCTTGGTGGAATCTATGGGGTTTTCTAGATACAAGATCATATCATCAGCAAAAAAATGATAGTTTGACCTCTTCTTTCCTGATTTGGATGCCCTTAATATTCTTCCCTTGTCTGATTGCTCTGGCTGGGACTTCCAGTACTATATTGAATAGAAGTGGTGACAGTGGGCACCCTTGTCTTGTTCCAGTTCTTAGAGGGAATGCTTTCAACTTTTTCCCATTCAGTATGATGTTGGCTGTATCACAGGATTTTTAAACCTCAAGTTCAGAAATAACTTTTTTAGCCAGGCTTTGAGCATTTTGTCTACTTTGCTCATTTGCCTCTTGGATTGCTGGTATTATTTGGGTTAAAGAAGGTCTGTCATTGGGGGAAGATTGGCAGAGTTAATGATATGTACAGTTCTTTAATTGAATAGATTACCTATTTAATAATTACTGTTCTATAGTACTTGTGTGTGTGTTAGTTGTGAAGGAAGAGGGACATATGTAACATTTGTATACTTGCAGGTAAAAGAGAAAATAAAGGCCTAAAAAGGGAAAAACATTTTCAAATATACTTTTAGATTGTCAAGCTTCCTTTTAATCCAGTGCTCTGTGTGTTTCATTTATAGCCATTTAGAAAAATTCGTCTTTTGATCACTGTGAGATTTCTTTTCCATTGTGTTGCAGGCTTCAAAGACCTTCCCCAAATATAATTTGCAGGCAATTGTTATCACCAATTATATTGGCAAATGTCAAAATGATTATATTAAAAGCTGTCCAGAGATATAAAGGCCTTTCTTGAGAAGTATGCAATCATGGGTGGGATAATCACTTGGGAAGTATGATGTACTAGGAATTAGGCACATGCTATAAGGTACCTTTGGTCTAGTCTGACTTTCTTCACTACGTGTAAAAGAAAACAGGAGGCAGGAAAACCCATTTAGGAAGCAGAATTCCAGTTGACTGTGCACGCTGTTCAAAAGCAAGGGTTTGAATTAATCATTTCTGCAATTCCGGGACCTATCATAGTATGTGGTGTTACAGGGGTAAGCAATAGATGTGTATCGAATTGGATCTGATTCTGAATAGTTGATTATAGTGTCATACTCCAGGGAAATTTGTAAGGGATGATACACTGAGGTTGTGTTTGCAGATATGAAGTGCAAATTGGAATAAATTACCGTGGTCTTTTTGGGGTAAGTACTTTCTTTTGTCAATGCAGATAAGTCATGCAAAAGTACCTTCTGGATTTGAATTAGCTGGATAATTCTTCACTTTGCTCAAGCCTTTAAACTGGTAGGAGCTTTAATGGATATTAATTAGTGTGAAAGCTTTTCATTCTTTGAGGAACTTTTATTTTTTTTCTTTACCAGAGCAACCTATCTTGATTGACAGATGGATCACTCTGTTTCATGTTTTATTGTTTTTGAAGAAAGGGGCTTTGATTTCCTGCCAGGGAGCTTTCATAAAAGGACCTTAGCTTGCTGAGCCCTGATTAGACATCAGGGAGAGGTAATGATCATTTTGTGTAGCTCTCTTCTCAAAGGTGAAGAGGCTAAAATTACAATGACTGTAGGAGAGTGCTGAAGGACCACATTCAGCAGCAGGAAAAATTGACCATTACATAGACATCAGTAAGATTGGGATGCAAATGCCATTTCACCCTATTTTATGAATATTTAAAGAAAATTTGTAGAAGCAAGGGTCATAATTCTACTTTAGAGGAGAGAATATTAGATATTACTATCAAACATTGACCCACATAACTGAGAACTTTCTAGAAAGTGAAATATATTTTTATTTTTATTTAAAGATCCTGTGAATTTTAGCAGATCTGACAGATTTATACAACATGACAAGTGTTTATATAATTAAAAAGCATACCTTGTTTTGGCTTTACTAAGTTTGCTTCCAAATCTATTATTTTGGCAGTCCTCCTTATTAAACCTGTCTCTTCAAATCAATTATCAAATTAAATGTGTTGGCCAGGTCTGTAGTGCCTCATGCCTATAATCCCAGCACTTTGGGAGGCCAAGGTGGGAGGATTGCTCTAGGCCAGGAGTTTGAGACCAGCCTAGGCACATAGGGAGACCCCATCTCTGCAAAGACAAAAAAAACCCCAAAATTAGCTGGGAGTGGCGGCGTATGCCTGTAGTCCCAGCTACTGGAGTGGCTGAAGCCGGAGGATCACTTGGGTCCAGGAGTTCCAGATTGCAGTGAGCTATGATCACTCTACCACACTGCAGCCTGGGCTACAGAGAGAGACCCTGTCTCTTAAAAAAAAAACAAAAATGTATAAACTGACTAACAGCTGGTTATTAAGCAATGTTGAGTACCAGAAAGAATGGAGTCCCAGAACTTATTGGAACTCCAGATTTAATCCTCAGATATAGCCAAGCTCTGCCACTTACTAGTTGTGGCTTGAGCTTGGGCAAGGTTTTATCTGCTCTGAATCTCAGTAAAAGTATAAATGAGATAATAATGTTTATCTGGCAGAGAGATTATGAAGACTTAATAAGATAAAGTGTGTAAAGGGTCTAACATGTTCTGATTTTGTAGCACTGCTTGTGGCAACAATATTGTAATGTAATGACTTAAAAATAAAACTCACCAAAGATATAATAATCTATGATTGGATCATTGTCTTACTCTTAGCCAAAGAGAAGAAAATAAATTACTAGAGAATTTTTGGGCCTGTGGCAACTCTTTTTTTATCAGATGTAAGATGAATATGATCATATATTCTTTATTTACTATTGGCTGGACCCAAAACATATGTCTCAGAGCTGATCAAGAAGTGCTTAAAAACTAAATGCCAATTTATTTTTTTCTCTTTTGCTTACTTGTGTTCTTAGTATCCTATAATGTGGTTTATCTATTCAGACATCTTAGTGGCTTCCAGTTTTTAGCAATTATGAATAAAACTGCTATCAACATTTATATGCATGTTTTTGTGTGTTCATAAATTTTGAACCATTTGGGTAAATACCGAGAAGCATGAGAGCTATTTCCTATTGTAAGCGTATATAGTTTTGTAAGAAAGTTTTTTCCAGAGTGGCTATACCATTTTTCATTTCCACCAGCAATGCAATGAGAGTTCCTGATGGTCCACTTACCAGCATTTGGTCTTATCAGTATTTTGTATGTTAGCTGTTTATTTAGTTAGTATGTATGTATGTGCATATGTATTTTACTTCTTCAGTATAGCATAAGTGCCATCAGGGCACAGATTCTGACTGCTTTGTTCATTGCCATCCCAATCACCTAGAGCAGTTCATGGCATATAGTGGGTGCTCAATAAATGTTTGTGGAGGAGGTAAAATGAATGCATCACAAAAATGAAGAATAAACATCTTTAGGAATAATTTCTAGTTAGACACAGTTGTCGACAGTATCAGTATTTTCCTAAAAATCAATAATAGATGTATATGACTTTTATTATAAATGATGATAAATTGGTGTTTACATTTGGATTCATAGTTGGCTCCAGATCAATACATCTTTACAAGTAAGTCACACCTTGGGTTCAAACAGATTCAAATGTAAATCTTAAAAAAAATATTGACTTCATAATAAACTAAACTGTATCTTCACTAAACCATGTTGTAAAACAAATTCTCTATTAGTTATTTTTAAAGGAAGTAACATATAACATCTACAATTTAGTGGTGTAGAATCTAGAGCGCTCGTCCTTAACCTTGACTGCAGGGTAACATCACATGGAGAGATTCTCTCAAAATACCCATAGCCTGTCTTTCCCTGCAGAGATTCTGATTTAAATATTCACTCTTCTTTCATCTCCTTTCCCAGGTAGTTCTGTGAGTTCCCCACATGATTCCATTGCCCATCCAGGGTTGAGACCAACCACATTTGGGTCTTAAAAACCTCAATGCTGATTTTGGTCAAGAGATACTAAAACCAAGTATTTGAAAGAAATATTAATAGCTATATAAAAATACATTGTCAAGAATTTAAAGCAGCATTTTAAAGCATAAAACCTCACAGCTTATCAAATATTGTTTCTGTAGTCCCCAAATTATAAAAATACAAAGCAAATACAGGAAGAGTATGATACTCCCCTCTCTGTCCTTTTTCTAATCTGCCCATAATCCTGATAAGAAAAGTGAGCAAAAACTACTTAAGTGGTAAAGGTATTGTACCTCTCCATCAGCAACCTAGAGAGGCGAGGCCATATGTAAACCTGTTATCTCATCTTTGGAAAGCAACTTGGAATTAGTATTTAAAATTCACATGTCTTTTGGTCTAGAATTATGTATCTAAGAATTTACTCAGCAGAACTAAACTTTCCTTGCAACCTTACATGCAGTGGCAAAAACTTATAAACATCCTAAATGTCCACCAATAGGGAAAAGATTGAAAAGGTACCAGATACAATCTTAATAAGAACCACTATATTTTTAAAAGATTTAAATTTAACATAAGTATATCTCTACTGAAATGAATTATATACATTATCCATTATAAAGCAACAGAAACAAGTTAACAATTTTAACCTATGCCTATATTTTTATAAAAATAAACTCATTTAACACACTGTATGGAATTTAAAGATTGTTTTTGTGTGCTACTTAATGTGAAAAAGATCTGAGAAGATACTAAAAAATGGTTATCAATGATTACATATGGAGAATGGGGTTGGGGATGAGGGAGAACTTTTTGATTTTTATTTAACCAACATTTAAAGTTTGTTTCGGTATTTTAAATCAACTTTCATTATATTTGAAATTTAAACAAAGGCATGAAAAGGAGATGAACTCCTGAAGTCCTTAAAGACTTCAGTGAATTTTTTTTTTTGACTTTTCTATTAAACAGAGTACAGTATACATCATAAGACTCATGGAAAAATTTAGCCAGTCATAGCTAACATCCTAATAAGTATTTAGTTTTGTGTATAGACGCCGTCGTTCTCCATCTGCTCGTCTCCTCAGTGTTTCTAAAAATCCCTGCAATACCGGTCTGAACAGAAGTTGGATTCCTCTCCAATGGACCTTGAACATGTGCCTGGGAATTAAAACATAATAATCTCTTGAGAAACATCTATGGAAGTTGCAGTCTATCCAGTTATAGAATGATGAGAAGTGGGTTTGTAGCATGCTTGGAATTCCATTTCTAAATACTGAAAGGCCGTTTTACATGATATCATTGGGGTCTGGAGCCTAAGCTCCTCTTAATAGGTAGGGTGATTAGGATGTAGTTTTCCTTCCATGGGATGTTGAAGCTATTGACCAGATCCTCATCAGGCTTCTCTTCCCCAAGGTTAGGAAGAAAGTGACTACAGTGTATTCCCATAGCCGCCTGTTCCCACGAGAACGCAGTTAGGTTCAGGAGCACAGTGAAGCTCCAGGCTGCAGAGGCTGTTTCTCACTCATTGGACTCTATCCAGTGGTTCTCACCCCCATGCACAGTGGAATAACTTAAGATGATTGCTCACAGACTGTGGTTGAATTTATTTGCATAGGCATTGCTAGTTTTATAAAAGTATGCCAGGTGATTCTAATATGTGGTCTAGACTGAGGGCTGTGTGTTTAACTGGGTTCGTTTCAGGAATACTGTAGGAATTTTAGCTAAATACTAAACATCTGTAAAAGATAACTCAATAACCAGGCCAGGTTTTCAAGATTTTTCGGGTTAGCCCAAGTACAAGTGAAAGAGACTCTCTCACTGTACTACAGAGTCTCTCTGCTCCTGCTCACAGCCTCAACACTCTGGCTGGGCCTTACTTTTGTCTTGGAGCATCGTAGAGGGGTTCCAGGTGGGGTGATCTGGCCAGAATGAGCTTGCTCTGGGGCATAGAACTTCATCATTGCCTGTCGTGCTGCTGTAGATAGGACTCACTGGTCCTGCAAGCAGCGTCACCACCCTGGGATGCAGACTGCGAAGGTATTCTGTTTCAACCCCAACTGGTACACTGCAAGTCAATTTTTGTACTGACCACCTGGAGTTAGTGTAGACCCCACAAGTTAAAGCGCATGGTCCCAAACAAGACAGCCTTCGTGTCAGACCAAGTGGCTACAAATACTTGAGGTTCCCAGGATCTTTACTGGGCTTGATAATTGGCTAGAATGGCTCACAGAACTCAGGAAAGCACTGTACTCTGATTACAGTTTTATCATGAAAGATGCAGCTCAGAAACAGCTGAATGAAAAAACACAAGGCAAGGTCTGGGATGGCCCGAAACCAGAGCCTTGTTCTCTCTTTTTGTAGAATCAGGGCTTGTCACCCTCCTGGCACATCAATGTATTCACCAAGCAGGAAGTTCCAGCAAATTTCCGTGTCCATTACATAGGTGCGATTGATTAAACAGCCCCGTGATTCAGCTCAGTCTCCAACCTCCCTCACCTCCGTGGAGGTCAGGCTGGTTCAAAGCCCCAACCCTCTAATCACAGGTTTGGTCCTTCTGTGGACCAGCTCCCATCCTGAGTCATCCTGTCTCATTAGTATGAACTCAGGTTTGATCCAAGGGGCTCATGACTAACAGTGACTCTCCTGTTATTGTGAAATTCCGAGGATGTAGGTTCTCTCTCCCAGGAACTAGGGACAAAGGCCTGTCTAGTTCTTTATGATACAACAAAAGGCCTCCCTGAAACCAGACTTGAAAGTTGGAGGTGGAGAATTCAGCTTCCACACGATCCCTGGGCTCTAGAACGATGGCCTGTCATGGTCCTTTTGGGTGTGGTCCCTCTCTCTTCTTGGGGATTGTGTAAAGAATCAGTGTTCAGTCTTTCAGGGCCTCTTCTCCTTACTTCCCTACCTTGAGATGTATCCCTTGACTGTGTACTCTCCTGCATTTCCACCCCCACACCCTTTTCACTCCTCAAACCCTAAAAACCTAAACAAAACAACGTGCAGTAAGATAAACCCCACCTACTTTCCTTTTTTCCAGCAGAACTTAATTGCCCATTAAACCTAGAACAGGAGATAATGTTTCAGAACAGACCAGTTCCCGGTCCTAGAGGCCATGGAGTGCTTAATCTGCAGTTACTTTTAGGAAGCTGGGGAGAAATCTCGTGCCTTTCATTCTTCAAGAAACATAATGAATAAAAACAAAGCCATTACATTGTCCATTAAGAGTCTGAACTCCGAGCAGTTCAGGATAAGGCATGTACCACACTGCTTGACACAGGTAATAATTCTCCAAAAGCCTTCAAAATCCAGTTCTGAATTTACTTTTGAAGCTAAGGTTAATTTGGCAAAATAAATTTTATCAAATTAGCTCTAAAGTGATGTTTACTCATGCATGCATCGTCCCTCTGAAATGTATTCTGAAGGTTACACTTTGTATGATCTTTCTGTCTTAAGTATTTCAGCTACCTTCAAGAAAAAACAATGCAAGACAGCATTAGTCATTTCTCAAAATGAATCGCATCAATCCATTTCCAGTTATCTTTTCACTGTTTTTTGTAAAGGTAGTTGGTGTTTGATTGGTTTAAATCTCCTCCAAAGGGCCATGGTTTTTATGATCTTTCTGATCAGAAATTTGGTCTTCCTGAGCACAGAATGACGTAGTGAAACAGAATCAGCCTTCTAAGGTTGGATAGAAACTAGGGCAACTATATATCTGCTACATGACCGTGGCAGACTTCATTCTAGAAGCTTGCAGATCCATGATCGTATCTAATGATGCTTAATCTCCATAGCAACTCTGCAAGATAAATACTTATGTCCCAAATTTATACATCAGAAAATTTAAGGAGATTTTACATTTATTAATGAATGAGGTGATAAGTAGTGGACACAGGATTCAGTTATTTTGAGAATTCAAACTCCTTCAGAAGTGCCATATGGATAATTGTTTCCACAGTACTCTCTGTAATATATACTTTAGTCATCTCTTAATTCTCAGTTTGTAAAGTGTTTTTATCAGCAGTACAAATCAAAGTGTATGACCAGAAGGTTATTAAAGGTAAGCTAACTATTAGGTTCATTCATTCAGTGCATTTTTCTGAGTAGCTTCTATTTCTGCTACAAATGAGATTGGCACATATAAATTACACTTGGTTGTTTTGTCTGTTCTGTAAACACTGAATCACATCATTCTACAATATTGCATAATGATGATGGATAAAAGTAGTCACAGATTAATTTGGTTTTTTTAAAGCCTCTAATTCATGAGATAAAAGGAATGATTTTTGTGAACGGAAAAGAACCCAAACCCTGTAAAGTAATTTAAAAAGGTTTATTCTAAGCCAAATATGTGTGACCAGGGCCCAGAGAGCCACGCCCAAGAAGCTTGGAGCAAGTGGTCTTACTGTGGTTGGGTTAGTTTGGTTTTATACCTTTTAGGGAGACAGTCACAAATCAATACAAGGAAGGCATACATTGGTTTGGCCCAAAAAGGCAGGATCTAGAAGCAGGGCATTACAGGTTATAGGTGGGTTTAAAGATTCTTTGATTTGTAATTGGTTATAAAAATGAA
>NW_012134858.1:768422-770451 GCF_000956105.1 Propithecus coquereli
GATGCATTATCATAAACATTGATGAAATTTGTTATCCCGAAAATAAATAAGAGTCATGTGATTTGTAAACCTACAATATTAGTTGGACACCTAAAAGTCACTAATTCCCCAATTTTTACTTAAAATAATAGGTTTTTAACCCTACTTTCCTATGAACTCCACATGTTTTCCAACTGCATTTGTGGAATAATAATGCATTTGTATTTTTCCGGTGGTTAACCACCGTTCCCAATAAGTTAAGTCCAGGCTATGACAAAGTGCATCCTCTTTTTCTTATGTCTATTTGTTTAGTCACAGAAGAACAGCATGATATTTTTAAAATGTGTTGACATTGTTTGTAAACGCCTTTTGTGCCTTTGTGAGTGCCTGGCTGCCAAGGTGATGTGAGTAATAAAGAGAAATAAAGGAAGATAAGAGAAATGAGGAAGGAGAGATGAAAGGAGTGAAGTAGGAGAAAGAAAAGAAATGAAAGAAAGAAGAATAAGGGAGCGACGGAAAATGGATATTAAGGGAGAGAAAATAGCTGAACGAAAGGCTCAATAGTCTACTTTTTACCAAGATATTTATATTTATGCCAAATGGCATGTTTTCATTTACCTTTTAATCCTTTCACTTTTAACATGAAGATACATTTCAACTAAGGAAGTTTAAGAATTCTCTTTATCATTTTGTTTAGCATGGGCAGTGCATCAGGAGTAGGCGTTTTGAGTTGAAATAATATTGCATTTAAGAGATTTGCGATGTTCAGTTGTAATCTGAAGTAAAGCTGGTTTTCTTTTTACCTTGAATTTCTTATGTTTATTAATGTTTTTATTGTGGTTTCCTTTTGGATGAGTAATCAAATAACATACATGGTTTTATCATTTCACATTCACTGATTCAACAACAGCCCTTCCTCCAGCACATAATGGTCTATTTTCTTTATTATAGGCAGCTATACTTAAAAACTGAAGTCAGATCATGTTACTTCTTCAAGCCATCCTGTCTTACTTGGAATAAAATCTAAACTTCTTGCCCACCTCACAAGGTCGTATTTGACTTGCCCCTGCCAGCATCCTCAAATGTGTCTTCCTGCACTCAGTGATAGAAGAGCCTCCCTCCGTTCATTCCTCAGACATAAAGAATATGTTCTGCTCAGGACTTTGGACTTGCTATTCTTGTTGCATGAGCCACTCAGACCTTCTCTCACTTTTTTCACACACCTGCTGCGGTGTTGCCCCCGCTAAAGAGCCGTACTGACCAATCTGCATAAGATGAACCCCTTTGCCCTTCGCTACAATCACTCTCTAACTTCTCAATTTACTTGGCTTTTTTCATAACACTTTTTAAGATCTGAATTTACACACACACACACACACACACACACACACACGTGTATATATACTGTTTCCCCCATTAAAGTGTCAGCTCAGCTCTCTGAGGGCAGGAGCTGGCTTGTCTCACTGTTACATTCCCGTCTGCACAGTAGTGAGGCGGTGTAGTTGTGGTGCCTGCCTTTGTTCACAGTGTTAAGTGGGTAGAGGTTGATAGAAGGAAATCAGTTAAGCTTCCCTGTGTTAAATGTTACAGAGTGAGAGAGAGAAAAAAGAAGGATCCCGGAGGAGAAAGTGAATGATTCCCTTTGGGACCTGGGAAAAAATTGAAACAGGAACTGACATTTTAATGGATGTCAAAAGATTGCTTTGGCATCGACTGGAAAGAGAATTGGAGAATTCAACTCAGAACAACCTGGGTAAAATCTCTGAGTTGGGAAAAGGTGTGGAACTTTCAAGAAACAATGAATTGAACTGTGGTTAGAGCTTTAAGCACAATAGTTGTGTAAGGGAAAGTGGAATGAGGTGGGTCTGGAGAGGGATCTTGGAGTTGGATTTCGAAGGGGCCCATGAAGTTTGCTAAGCATGATCTGCTTTGTGTTTTCTAAGTATATTCTGACCACTCTGTGAAAGATGGATTGGAGGGAGACACGAATGGAGTCAGGAAGACCAGGAATGGAACTTGTTCAGTAGACCGTGTAAGCAAGGATGACTGT
>NW_012134858.1:770501-771843 GCF_000956105.1 Propithecus coquereli
ATTCACAAGTTATAGTGCATTTGACAATGCTTACAACAGCTAATAACCAGGTTCAGTGACAGCGATCCAGTTTCAGCAGGTACTATAATTGCAGATTATACTCTTCATGGTTTCTTCTTTGTGTGAATAGTAAGTGTATGAAATCTTGAGTCAACATTTCCTTTTCTGTTGCATAAACAGTGCTGAAAGCTTAATGATCAGCTGGAGAAGAGGCGTAATGAATAGTTGCAGCATTGTTCATTAAACACCGTGGTAGTTCTTTCTTTGCCATCATTTCATCTATGCTTGAATTTTGCGTTTCCTAGTCTGTCATTCTCCTTGAGCATCGGACACTCCCCCGAGGTAATTGCTGTGACACACACAGAGCTTCTGTCATGCAACAGTGGAAATGTCTCTCCTTCTCCTCGAGCTCACTTTATTGGAGAGACTGTACTTTTGAGGATGGCAAATCTGCCAAAAGTGACTCACCCAGTCATACTGTAGTGGAGAACTTTCTTTAGGTAGATGTGGCCTTTTGCATAATTAAGCGCTGTATTGCTTTTCTGTAAATTAAGAGTATAATTTTAAGTAAATTGGGACTGGAACTGGAATTTCACAATTTTGTGCTACAGTTGATTTTAGATCACTGTATTACTTTTTAATAATTTTGTTTCCACCCTTATATACCTTGTGTTATAGATATTGACAAGTCATACTCTATTTGATAAATTAAATCTCTAAATTACTGAAATGTTTCGATATGTAATGATCTGGTATCATTTTAGTAGCCTATTAACATATTGTGACAGTGTGCTATTCGTATCTCCCCAGGGCCAACCCTCAATTAAGTGCTAACACAGTAAGAAGTCTTACTCCAGAAATGGATTCCAGAACACGTGTTGCAGTGAATAGAACTACTGTTTATTGCACCTAAAATATTTGAGCTATGGCTCTTTATTATATTGCATTTATTCTCTTTTATTTGTGCTTTGGAATTTGGTAAAGCAAAAGATTCCCTTTTGTGATCTCTTAGTACCCTTCAGTTTGAAGTACAGGGGAAACAATTTTTTAGATAAATAGGGTATTAGCTTCTTTATGTTGTTCTTTAGAAAGCGTTACTTTTTTTGGCACTAAGTATAATTATTTGCAAATATGAGTGAGTTAGGCAAGATACCTGTGCTTCCTTAGGTATTAAAATGTCATTTTGGGGAAAAATAACTCAATGGAATTTATTCATTATGTAAACAATTTGTGATGAGGAATTCCCCAAGCAACATCAGAAACCACTAGATGGTTAAGTTTTTCGAAAAATTATAAAACATATTTATTGTGTTAGGATGACAAGTCAGTAAGCAAAAGATAG
>NW_012134858.1:775023-776580 GCF_000956105.1 Propithecus coquereli
ATTCCTCTTATCCACCTTGCCTCAGACCCTGGCAACCACCATTCTACTTTCTGTTGCTAAGAGTTTGACTACTTTAGATAAGTTATGTAAGTGAAATCATGCAGCATTTGTCTTCCTGTCATTGGCTTATTTCGCTTCGCATAATGTTCTCAAGGTTCATCAGTGCTGTAGCCTATAACTGGATTTCCTTCAATTTTAAATCTGACCAAATTCTACTGTATGCTCATAAAACTTGTTCTTTATTCATTCTTCCATGGATGAACATTTAGGTTGCTTCTACCTCTTGGAGATTGTGAATAATGCTGCAATGAATGTAGGTGTGCAAATATCTCTTTGAGATCCTGTTTTCATTTCTTTTGAAAGTATACCCAGAAATTGTATTGTTGGATGATATGATTAATTTATTTTTAATTTTTTGAGGAAACTCCATACTGTTTGCATAGCAGCTGCACCATTTTACATTCCCACCAACACTGCACAGGGTTTCAATTTTTCTCCACTTCCTCACCAACACTTGTTATTTTCTGTTTTTTTATTTTTATTTTTTTGTTCGTTTGCTTTTATAATGGCCATCCTAACAGGTGTGAAGTGATATGTCATTATGGTTTTGATTTACATTTTCCTAATGATTAGTGATGTTCAAAATGTTTTAATGTGCTTGTTTGGCCATTTGTATATCTTCTTTGGTGGGATGTCTATTCAAATCCTTCACACAATTTTTAATTGGGTTAAAAATTAAATAACAAAACATAAAAAAAGTTTTATTATTGAGTTGTAGGAGATCTTTATATGTTCTGGATATTAACCCCTCATTAGATATGAGATTCGCGTATATCTTCTCCCATGAGTAGGTTCCCCTTTCACTTTGTTGATTGTTTTCTGTGCTGTGCAGAATATTTTTGAGTTTGACATAGTCCCATTTGTCCATTTTGCTATTGTTGCCTGTGTTTTTGGTGTCATATCCAAGAAATCATTGCCAAATCCAATGTCATGAAGCTTTCTCCTTCTGTTTTCTTCCAGAAGTTTTACAGTTACAGTTTCAGGTCTTATATTAAAGACTTCAATCCATTTTTAATTAATTTTTGAATATAATGTAAGGTTAGGGTCCAACTTTGTTCTTTTGCGTATAGATATCCAGTTTTCTCAGCACCATTTGTTGCAGAAACTGTCCTTTCCCTATTGTAAACCCATGGCACTTTTGTTAAAGATCATTTGACCATAGATCTGAGGGTTTATTTCTGGGCTCTCTATTCCTTTCTGTTTATCTGTATGTGTATCTTTATGCTAATATCATACTGTTTCAATTAGTGTAGCTTTGTAATATGTTTTGAAATCAGGAATTATGAGTCCTGCAGCTTTTCTTTTCTTTGTTTAGGCTGTTGAGGGTTCTTTGAGATTCATATGAATTTTAGAGTTTTTAAAAAAAATTCTGCAAAAAATGCCATTTGAATTTTGATGAGGATTGCAATTAATTAGTAGATCACTTTGGGTAGTATAGAAATTTTAATAGTATTAAGTCTTCCAGTCCACGAATATGGGATGTCATGCCATTTATTT
>NW_012134858.1:778278-780301 GCF_000956105.1 Propithecus coquereli
TTTTCCTTTTGCTGTTTTCTAGTTTTATTCCATAGTAGTTGGAACAGATACTTAGTATCATTTCAGTCTTCCTAAATTTGTTAAGACTTATTATGTGGCATAACGTGATTTATCTTGGAGAATGTTTCGTGTATGATTGATTGAGAAGAATGTATGTTCTACTGCTGTTGTGTGGAGTGTTCTGATGTCTGTTAGGTCCAATCGGTTTCCAGTGTTGTTCACATCCTCTGATTGCTTATGGAACTTCTGTCTGGTAGTTCATGAGTTGTCTTTTAGGGAGAGTTTGCAGATACTGTTCGTTCTGGCTCGATCTCATTGGCTGTCTTTGATCATACTTGCTGGCAAAGAGGCTGGAAAATGTCATGTGACTCCAGGTGTCCATGTGCACACCTAAAAGTGGGAGTTATGTTTCTTTGGAAAAACAGAGAGTGGTTATTGGGGGCCAAACAGAAGAGTGTCTGAAGTGTTACATCAGAATCTAATATTTTTAAGGTACTGAATCTAGGTCCCATCACGTCTTTATTCTGATGAGTCTTCTTATTTTATGGATGGAGGAAACTCTGAAGCCCTCCCTTGTGTGTCTGTGATATATGAGCTTTTACCATCTCATTTATGAAGTTACAATAGATATATAATTCTTACCTTATTATGTATTCTCTAAGAAGCACAGTAAAAATAAAACGAAGCTTTAAAAGTTTAAAATGATACTTCAGGGAATCCAAGATGAAAAAGACATACAATGGCAAATTACTTCCACCCATGTTGTTACATACCCTATTAACAGCATGCACAAGAGACAATTCTATTTCTATATTTTACCACCCTGTTTAATAATTTTTACTTGTGACTATCAGAGAATATGAAATAGGAAGATGGCCTATGGGGAGACATTATGCATTTATGTTATTGAGTCTCACCACTGAAAATTGTGCTTATTAATCATTTCTCCATCACCTAAAATTGATAACAGGTAAAACTGAAACAAATTTGAGTAAGATAATTTTGTAATTGGGTGCCTACCTGGAAATGTGCATTTCTGATTGAGAAGAGGGGCAGTGATGATTCTAGGCAATTTATATTAATTTCTTTGTATGTGTGTATTAATTTTTGAAGAAATACTGTGAATGAAAACTGTAAATCTATAAAGTGATCACAGTGGAGGACTAGAATTAAAATTAGATTGGAAATCTCTTTTATGTCAGGCAAAGGAGTTGTTTTTAAATTACCATATTTATTGATAGAAACTCTGTGAAATTGGTCTACTTTAAAGAAAAAAAATGAGCCGTAGAGAAGTTAAAACCGTGAGTTATGGACCCGCTTTTCCTATCACTGTGTCCAGTGTTTTCACAGTGTGCTCTGCCGTGCTGGGGCATTCTGGGAAAATCTCTCCAGGATTAACACAGGATGTGTTCTCAGGGTTTGGAGTGGGAGGTAGACAGACTTCCTGTGGATCAGGCTTTGGGTTATCCTTCTTCTTTCAACCACAGAGTTTGGCCTTGATTTTTACATATTGGGCTACTGCATTAGCTTTCCCTGAAAAAAAAAAAAAAAGAGTAATTCTGAGGCAAAACAAACCACTGCACTAAATCATACTGCTTTTAACTTTCCTCTAACGGAAGACCACATTTCAGAAGTCATTTCATCAAAGTTTAGCTTGTCCTCATCCCTCTCCTTCCTGCCACCTTTTTGCAGGCCTAAAATTTTATGAGTTATTCCTATACTTTGAAATATATGCTTAGTAAAGGAAGATTTATCTTTATACAAATGAATAATTCAGAGGTTAGAATTTCCCTGAGATTAGTTTACAAAGTGAAGACTTCAACCCAGGATTGAAATTTCTAAGGCAGCAAAGATGTTTGTGCTGTTCCTTCCTCGTATCAGAAATGTGGTTGGGTTTCAGTGCTCCACTGTGAACGTGCTCTTCGAAAAAAGAGGTGGAATGCAAGCACCAGCAGAAAAGACACATTATATGTGGCAGATGCTACCCCTTCTCTGAAAAGATGTATAGTACTCAGCTTTTGAT
>NW_012134858.1:780666-801232 GCF_000956105.1 Propithecus coquereli
CAACTAAGTATTTCATTTCGTGAGTGAGTTTAAATGATATTATAGTTTTAATTTCAGTGTACATGTGTTCATTGCTAGTTAATACAAATACAAATGATTTTGTGATTAGTTTTTTGAGGATCAGTAATGAAAGAACCTATAAACATTAACATCAACCACATCAGTTTTTAGAATATTAAAATTATACTCTTCTAAATAAGAACTGTTTACTATTGACTAGTTTGTGTTTTTCCCCTATGATCTCTGTTTTTTTGTGTGACATCCATCATTTCCCTTATCACGTGGACGTATTTTCCCCTTCTTACCTCCTATTTCTTTGATTATAGAATTAGTCACATTAAGCTTTTGTTCATGTGTGCATCTTTAAAAAATTCTGGTTTCTTATTTATCAATGCTTGTGGAAAGCATCTCCTGAAGTAACCTCTTCCAGTTTCCCGCTAAAATATCACCGAAGATAGGAAAAGAGATGAAACCTTACAACTCTCAATCCAATTCCACTGCAGGCCAGCGGGCAACCTACTGCCTGGATCTGAAAGGAGATGGATGTAAAACCAATCTGCCGAGATTGCAAAGAAAACAGAAGTGACTTAACCTTGATATGACTCGTAAAGTAGAGCAGACACACTGCCCTAAAAAAGGAGTAAAAATATTTCAAGTCACTATTGTTGTTTGCTGCCTGTATTAGAGGTCAAAGGCTTTATCAACTAGAAAACAGAGTGTCTCTCTGTCTGTTAAATACATGGTGCTTTCTGCCATAGCTAAGGTACTATTCTTTTCCCACTGATGATTTTTTCTTACATTTACTCACAGCCTGCATCTCCCAGACGAGAGCAGGGTGCACTGAGGAAGGATAGGAACTACTGATGCCTTATCCCACTGTGACACATGTAGTCTCTGCAGGCCGAGGCTAGGACACCACGAACCTGGGTGCAGGTGCAGCTGTACCGAGATGGTCAGGCTCATGTACTGAGAGCTGCAGGGCAGGAGAGGGAAGGATTAGCTGCCACTCCAGGCCAGCAGAGCCACAGTGGATGAGTGACTTCTGCTCACCAGACACAGCTTGTGACATCCTCCTGTTTTTAACTTCAGATCTAAGAAGGGGAATTAACAATCACCCAAATGGAAAGAAAGCAGAAAAAAAGAAATCCACATACCATACCCAAGGGCAAGCATTAGCCAAGACAACATGGGACCCGTAATATACAAAGGGCAGTGGTGCACCATCAACCGAAATATTTAGAGGAAGAGTATACTTCTGATATGCCAGGGATAAACTAAAATAATATTTCGGAAAGTCATTGTATAGTTTCAAGAGAATTTTGAAAAATTGCTTATTTTGCAAAGTCTAAAGAAATATATCAGCATGTGCTTGTCTTGAAAGAATAAAAGAAATCTTAATTTGACTTTTGGGAGGAAAAAAAAGTGATGAATAAAAATTAACTGCTAAAAACTGAGAAATTTCAGTATAAATTGAAGGAAAATATTGTTTGAAAACTGTCAAACTTAAAGATAATGATTAGAAATGTGATCGTAAAACTAAATGATTGGTACATGTTAGTAAGGGTCAGGGAAAGGAAAGGAAATGAAAGGTGTTAATATGCCTCATTTTATGGCAGGAGTCAAAAGATGCAATTTTATGCGGAACTTTCCAGGACTGACTAACAAAGGTGACACTTAGTGAGTCAGAGGGAGTCAATTTGAATTGTATGATGACTGAAACGTCTACACATGTCAAGCTGTAAATCACAAATGGAAATTACTCCTTCCATTAAAGCACCCCTGGCACATTTTCAAAAGCTGGAAAAGTCT
Organism: Propithecus coquereli; assembly: GCF_000956105.1. Lineage (NCBI taxonomy): Eukaryota > Metazoa > Chordata > Mammalia > Primates > Indriidae > Propithecus > Propithecus coquereli. The sequence goes on from NW_012134858.1 coordinate 782,476, forward strand.
ATTTACCACAAATATTGTGATATGAGGGCAAAACCTCTCAGTCTGGTAGGATCTGGACCTCTGGGGTTTTACTTCCTGCATTCTAAGTCTCAGCCACCACTGCCCACCAGCAACCATAGCTCCATCTAGACTTCTCTGCTGCTGGGCTCAAGTCATGCCACCTCTGGGACGATCGCATTCCTACCTCCCCCAGGCCACCTAGATGTAGGGACTATTTAAGCACATCCTCTGCAGAGAGGCCTTTTGTGGCTCACCTACTTCTCAGTGATCTTTTTCTTCCTGAATCCTTGTTCTAGACATTGTTTGAACATCTCATTTGTCACAATTGGATTGAACCTTATGTTGCTTCATGTGCATTATTTTGTTTTGTCTCCATGACCTGATTTTAATTTCAAGATCTGGATGGTATCATCTTTCTTCTTCTCCTCTTCCTCCCCCACCCCCCTTTTTCCTCTTCCTCCTTTCTTCTTCATCTTCTCCTTCTTCCTGCTGTAGCCCAGTATTAATTGGTTGATTCATTGAATGAATGAGAACAAGGGCAGTAAGATTCTTAATCGTAACACCCCTCCTCCTCTTCCTCTTCCTTGTCCTCCTCCTCTTCCTCTTCTCCTCCTCGTCCTTCTTCCTCCTTCTTAATCTGTTCCTTCTCCCTGCTGTAGCCCAATATTAATTGGTTGATTCACTGAATGAACGAGAACAACAAGGGCGGTAAGATTCTTAACCATAACACTACATTTAGCAAACCTGGCTTCCATTTTGTCTTCATTCCCGTGTTTTAAACGGTGATTTTGCCAATAAATGCATTCTGGGAATTGAGTCATTGGCATTTTCATAGAACACATAATATCTTTGCTATAAAAGGAAGAATGATCTTGTACTTCAAATTTTTATGTAAGTAGGTTCAATAAGACCATTTTTACATGATTGCACATCAGGGGATCGTGTTTTGGGTTGAATTGTATCTTCTTTATCCTCCCAGATTTATATGTTGAAGTACTAATCCTCAGTACCTCAGAACGTGACCTTATTTGGAAATAAGACTGCTGCAAATGTAAGATGAGATCATATTGGAGTAGGGAGGCCCCTACTCCGAATCACCGGTGGCTTTATGAAAAGGGGGAATGTGAACATAGATATGTGCTCAGGGAGAATGCCATGTGAAGGAGGCAGAGATCAGGTTGATGTATCTACAAGCTCAGGAACGCCAAAGATTGGCAGTAAACCACCAGAAGTCAGGACAGAGGCATGGACAGATTTTTCCTCACAGAAGAAACCTCTCAGAAGGAACCAACCCTGCTGATACCTTGCTCTAGGACTTCTAGCCTCCACATCTGTGTGATAATAAATTTCTGTTGTTGAAGCCACCCAAGTTGTGGTACTCTTTTATGGCAGCCCTAGGAAACTAATACATATGGTGTTTTCGAGAAAGGGAAAAGAAAAAGCACTGTTTTGTTTGTAGGTTTTGTTAATTGCCCTGGAAGGCATATGGCAACCTCTGAGACCTGTTAGGCCAAATATTTCTGCAGGGGAGGAAGGGGCATCCCACATGATAGAAGGTAAATTTTTGGTTTTCTGTAATCTGATTATAATAAGGGTGTATGTGTGCATGTGTTTTAGCAAAGAATAGCATATGCAGCTCAAGCCATGGGATTATGCTTATAGGCTAACATATGCATGCAAAAATAAGAACATTTCATGAATAGATGAGTTTTCTACCATGTGCATGAATCTGCTAATTACTGTGGCTGTTTCAGGCTTAGAGCAGACCTCTTTGTGAATTTTGAGTTATACTTGGAAAAGATTTTGCAGTTCAAGAGGCTGAATATGAAATACGTGATCTTGCTTAGGAATGGGCCTGTTTTCTCTTAGTATTGTCATCTTTCCAAAACCTAATCTCTAACTGGGTTAGCTTCCTAGGGTTTTTGTAACTGGCTGGCTTCGAACAACAGGGGAAGGTGACATCCTTGCCTCTTCCAGCTTCCGTTAGTCCCAGGCATCCCTTGGTTTATGGTAGCATAATTCCAATTTCTGCCTATCTGTACATGGCAGAGAGACATCCCTGTGTCTCTTCACATCATCTTCCCTCTATGCATGTTTGTCTTTCTCTGTGTGTCCAAATTTCTTCTTCGTATGAAAACACTATTCATATTGGATTGGGGCCACCCCTGTCACCTCATTGTGACTCCATGAGGTCTCTGAAGACCCTGTTTCCAAATAAGATTGCATTCTGAGGTACTAGGTTCAAGACTTCAATTTAATGTCTTTTGGGAGGGACACAATTCAGCTATTAACACTAATCAAAGAGACTTTTCAGGTTGGAGCTCATTCCAGCTCTCAGCTGACAGAATTTTCATGGATAGCTGTTCTGGTTGCAAACAGCAGGTTATCGTTGTCCTCACTAGCCTTGATCCCATTGCTCACAGTGGCATCCTGGTAGTCTTATGATTGTATAACCTTGTGCTATCCAATTTTCCCTGAAAGCCCAAGAGTAGGCATGTTTTATGAATATACTGTTTTTTTTCTTGTAAGTAATGTTCCCAGATTTGCAGAGCTGGATGCTGTGGTACATAATAGTTCCCCACCTTCACATACCTCAAAGGTATATCCGACCTAATTGTGTCACTGACTGTGGAAACGGTGGCTAAAGTGAGGAAAGTGCCTTGAGGAGCCGGAGCACTTTGCCCTCTCAGGAATGCATAGCCCATGAGGCTTCATAAAGCTAACCCCTCAATGAGAAACTCAGGCATCCCAGATTCGGGGAGTTTGGAATTGAACCCCATGTCTGTATCATATTGGATTAATAACATTAGGAAGTTTACTTAACTTGCTGAGTGTTTTCATTTTAAAAATAGGATTGCTAATGCCTCCCTCGTGGAGGAGAGAGTGCTCAGCACACAGTGAAGTGCTCTCCGTGTGAGAGTTGCCTATTCCAATCCCTAGTCAGGACTCTGGTACAAACTCAGCCCCCAGGCTCAAGTTTCTGTAGCCTGTTGACGTTACACACTCTCAGACCTTTCTTGTAAACTCACAGGATACTTGAAAGTTGCTGCTTTTGTTGTTCGTTTGTGTTAACATTTTTTTTTTAAAGAGAAATTTTAGATTCACCGCAAAATTTAGAGGAAGGTACAGAGATTTCCTATATAGCCCCTTCCTCCACAGTGACCTATTACCAACATCCCCCACCAGAGTGGTCCCTTTGATTTTAATATTCCCCAAACCCACAGATTCCAGGAAATCGTGAATAGATTTTATAGTCAGAAAAGAGATCAGAGTTTATTTTTCTTGAGATCATATATGTTCCTTCCCTCTCTAGCCAATAATTCTGGCCATGTGAGAATTTTGTGATTCCCAGCTGGTTTGGAGATTATCTCTTTCGCAGTAGAGTGCGGGAATCTAGTCTGCCACTTAGCTCTTTCTGCGGACGCGTTCTGTGTTTTGCTGGACTGAAGCAAGTGCTCGTGCTGTCTGCTGGAGCAGGCGGGGCTGTGCAGTGGGAAGATGCGGGGGGTAGAAAGGAGAGAGGCCTGGGTGTGAATCCTAACACAAGTACTCACTAGGCAAGGAACTTTATTTTTATTAACCTTGGTTTTCTCAAAGTGTAAAGTTAGGGGGCAAACCATCCTTACATCTAACACCCATTACAAATTTGGGGGTCTAACACAGATTGCAAACATGAGAGTCCCAAAGACTATCCTAAGTTCAACAATGCTAAGTTCTAAGGAGAACTCACAGAATGTTCTGAAAGCTGTTACACTCACAGTGACAGTGTATTGCAGATACAGGGTGCAGACTAAAATCAACCAAGGGAAAAGACACATAGGGCAAAGTCCAGGAACATTTCCTCATGGAGTTTCTAGTTGTCCTCTCCCCATGCAATATGGACAATGTTTTTATTGTTCCCAACCACAACATGTGACAATACACATGGGGCATTGCCTACCGGCAAAGCTCACCCAAGCTCCGGTGTCCAGAGTTTTTATTAGGGCTCCAGCATGTAGACGTGGCTGACTATCCACGTGGCAGATTTCAGCCTCCAGTCCCTGAGGAGGTTAAGCTGATATCACACAACTCAAAGCCCTTGCAGTGAATCAGATTGTTAGACTCTCCAGTGTGATCCGAGGTGCCTAGGTAAGCAAAGACATTCCTATTAGGCATGACATTCCAAGGATTGGAGATTACCTCCAGGAAGCCAAGGGCAAAGGCCAGACCTCTTTTGGAGCAAGGTTAATAAATTCTTTACTATACACAGAGGTAGAACAGGTGGATATTCCTTAGGAATAGCCCCGAAATCTGCAACGGTGTAAACGTGAAGCCCTGCCTAAGGGTCTAGCCACTGTCACCTTGTTTAGGACCTGTCAGATCTTCTTTGTCACAGCCAGATGGCTGCATCCGCATGCCGGTGCTCTGTGTGTGATATGCCCAAGGGTTCAGGGCTGTTTCAGAAGGGAAGTTATATCTGGCAAATGAGTTATTCTTAGTTATCGTATGGCATTGTTTCTTGTATTTAATGCTTATGGTTTAGAGCAAGGGTAATATGTGAAGAAAAATACATGTTAAGAGAATGTTAGAATTCTCTCATTCAGGCCTGGAGAAATTGGTATTTATTAAATGCCAGTTACCTATGTCTCTAGGGTGCCAGGAGGATGAATTAATATTCTATTTCATTTATAGAGATACTCAGAAACATTAATGTCCTTTGTCCTCAGAATTTCCTTGAGACTTGAAAGCATTACTGCAGAAAATCTTATTACCACATTTCCTGCGAGCTGTGTTGCTAATGGCACCTGCCTCTGTCAGTCAGAAGGTTTTACTGATTTGAATCAGACCCTGGCTAACCAAGGCAGGGCAGCCTTTAAGGCCACATCTCCACTGCCTGGATTTCCCACGGGGATGCCGGAAAGTAAGCAGAAGCCCTGCTGCAGCCTCAACTGTTTAGGCCTGTGTGCTCTGCATGGTGGTTCTATTTAATATCCCAAGTTCTTAGAATATTCTGGGAACTATCGGAATGATTAATATTCCCAGTGTCCTTGTCTGCTTGGGTTGGTCTCACCCTTTTAATTTGATGAGATTTGGCTTCTGTACCTTTATCCTCCCACAGTCACCATGCCCACATTCATATCTAACAGTCAAGGTGTAGGTTGTAAAAGTTGGTCTGATTTAGTCAAACTCAGGATTCGGGGGAAATATTATGGCTCACATGAAAAGGAATCAGAGGTACCATTATATCAGAAGACCTACTGTGTGCCAGGTGTTTTATCTCTAATAATATTGTCAGACTTTGCACTTTACAAATGAGGAAAGTCAGCCTCAGAGAGCTCAAGAACATCACCCACCACCAAGCAAGGGTACGTGGAAGAGCCAGGATTTATTTGAACTCAGCCTGTGTTCTTCCTACTCCTTCATGCTGCAAAAATTCTCTGAATCCAAATGATGCCTCTGGTGATGTGTGGGCTGATCAGAGTGCATCAAACCAAGCACAGCATCATTTTATAGGGAAGTAACTGCTGCCTTCAGCTCGATTTTATGTACCTATGGATATCGTCAGTTGCTCAGCATTTCTGTTTTATCTGGAAAGTATTTCGTTTTATTCCCTAGCATGTTCATGGTGAATAAAATGATGAGACCATTATTAAATTGTGTTCTTTGCTGTCTTGCAACACAACTATAAAAGGAAATGCTTTATGGAAAGAATGATTCATTCAAAATCAGTATTCATCTTTTGCTAACATTTCCCTGGTTTGTATGTGCTTTTATTTGAATACATATTGTTAGTGAGTTTAACCGTAAACTGATAACCTTTGTGTTTGAATTTTTGTAATTTGCAGCCTTGCCCTTGAAAAAAATGAATTACTTTAAAAATTGCTGTTTGGTGCTTGCTACTACTAATTAGGATGCACACAAAATAGTTGGCCATTTGCAGCTGACCACTGGAAGCCTACAGAATGGTTACAGCATCAGCATTTATCATATTTATATGACTGACTTTTTGCAGCCAGTCATGTGGCTGCTGCAGTTTTCCCTTAAGTCAACGTTTCTGATCATCGTAAATAGGAGAGTGGTGCAACCATTCAAGTTAGCATTGATCAGGAAGGGCCAGGGGAATTTCCTTCTCCTTTTTCTGAAGTGGTTTTCTCAGGCAGGACTGAGAGAAGCTTCAACAGTTGCACAGCTGTTGTCTGTCCTCTCTCCTCTCTGTAAAATAGTTCCTGGTTATCAGCATCTCTCTTCCCTCAGGCTTGAAACAGAAACAAATGAGATGTATATCAGAAACGAAATACCTCCCGCTTATTGAGAGTTTAAAAATAATCTTTGCAATTAGCAGTTCACATCCTGGAGACTCCTACTGCTGAGCTTATGCGCACATGGGGAATGTTCAAACCCAGTGTGACCAACGCCCCCACAGACACGTGGAGAATTCAGCTGCTCCTGGAATAAACGGACTGGAATTATTTCATTTCATTCGTGCAGACTGCTTGGTGAGGATCTTCAATCTCTTGGGGGTACAAGCATGAAATGGCTGTGTTTCCTTGTACTTCTGACAGTTCTCCTCCCCTGAATTGGTCAGTAAGCTCCTTTTGGGGCGTCTCAGGCAGTTTTCGTAACTTTCTATTTACATTTGGTTATTTTAAAATAGTTATACCAGTTAGTATGCCTTAGTCCTGGCCATTCAAACTTGAGTTTGAGCTCTTTTTTCCCCCTTTTCACTAGCTGGCTAAATTGGTGGTGATATCACTTATAGTACTGGAGTGTGCGTGTGTATGGGAGGTACCCCATGGGTAGAGTAAGGAAGAAGTGGAAAACAGGCATCTCCCTGCTTAGGAGAGAGTTTTTCACTGATAATCTAAATTGTGGTCCCAACCTCAGAAGTTGGCACCCTAGCTGGCCGTGCTGATCAGCGAGCGGTTCAGTCCTGTTCAACTGGCCTCAGTGGACACTTGGCTGTGACTTCCCGCTGGCCCGGCTGGGGCCTCTCTGAGCTGCTTGCCTCATTCACAGCAGCCCCTGCAGGTTGGCTGCCTGCACGTTCATCTGCCCTCCAAGCGCTGATTCTGGTCTCTAGAGGGGACTTAGGGGCTCACATTTACTTTCTTTTCTCCTCTTACCCGCACTGCTATGCCATCTCTCTAACGTGCATCCTTAACTCCAGTGGCGATGGGAAAAGTCTGCAAGCCTGCGGCTAGGTGGGTATGCAGCGTAGAACTAACTAGCTGTCAGTCTCCATTCTCAGAGACCCTCCCAGACTTTACCAGTGTGTTGCTTGAGAGCCCTATCCTTTGTCTTGGGGTGGGAAACCTATGGAGAGGGGTAGGATGTCCCCTCGAGGTGGTTTCTGTTTGTCTCTCCATCCTTCTCTTGATGACTGTTGCCTTGGAGGTAGTGAGACCTAGCACCACCTGGAGAATCTTACAACCTGGCTCTCCACAGGGCTCTGTCTTCCCTATAATTGCTGTCTATTCCGTTATCTGTGGGGCCCTGGAAAGACCTCAGTCTGTATCTTCCAGTCCATTCTGATACATCCTTATGAATCACCAAGTCCATCTCTTTTTCTTTGTTGGTTTGTAACCCGGGAAAATAGGGTATTGATAAAGTATCAAATTACAGAATATTTAAATAGTGCTGTGGACTCCACTGCCCTGCTTCCGAGAATGTGAGTCACTGCCTTTCTGATACGACACGGTTTATGGCAGACGTAAAGTGGCACAGTTTCCTTCTGCTCTAGCGGTGGTGATCTGAGGGTACAGCGTAACAGTAGAGTTTTCTGTTCTCTTCCAGCCTCAAATTTTAAATGTCTTTGTTTTTTCTAAAATGAAAACAGAACTTTTTCATCCTTTCTTTGTTTATGGCTTATGTCATCTAAGCAGGAAGATACTGACTCATTAAAACAGTAACATTTTTGGTAGAACTATAAAGTGCTTTTCAACTCTTTAATCTGAATATAGGGAAGCCAGATAGATTGAATTAGACTTAAAGTTGGATAATGAGCATTGTTCTTTGCAGTGTTTTCAGATCAATCTGAAAGTTATGAAATCCTAAACCCATACACTTCCTTTCTCTTTTACATCTTTTCAAATAATTAGGCAGATATGGAAGAGTCAGAGTCTTCCTAGCTATTTAAATAGTTAAAAATATGTCACATAAAACATTTAAAATAAATATTCAGTGTGGATAAGGGGGCTGATGAGAGCTGAAGTCATAGGAGCAGAGTTAATTTAGGAAGCAGCCCTGATGTGGATAGGAAATGTTTACTGCTAATGTCTGTTTTTCTGTCCTAGGGCTGACAGACACTTCCTTTTTGTTCATTATCTCAAGACTTTTCAATACTGGCAGTCATGACTTTTATGAAAATTTATGCTTTATAGTTAATGTCCTATTTTTTTTATCTTATAGAAGTTTTTTTTCTTTGATTATATGCATACTTTTTAAAACCACTATCAAGTGATTCAACCATTAGATTAACACACTAGTTTTCTGAGTAAGTTCTCCATCAGAACAGAGAAGAAATCACAAGAAAACAAGAAGCTGAATTCAAGGGCTTTCTCTCCCTCTCTTTTTCTTTTGAACCCCACAATTTCCAGATATGTACAGGGATCAGCTCCAAATCAGTCTATTTCTAAAAGGACCATCTTGTACACCAAGAATAAAAAATAAAAAGATCTTCATTTACAAGTGGAGGAGTGAAATAAGGGTGTTCTAAAAAGAGTGTAGACATTGTAGACATTTGTCCTAGATAGTTTGTTAAAACAACATGAATGCCAACATCCAGGAAAGAAGGAAAGACCCTTTCACAAGAATACTTGCTTATATCACTTTGCCCAGCAATATCACCCCATCCGTTACTGCCCTATGACCAGTAACAGTTTTCAAAAGTGACTAACTTTCACCTAGGTTTTTGCGTAGTCTTGACTGTTGGCTTGATCTGATTTCACATGTTGCTCAAGTGAGAATTCAGATTACTCAACTGGGATGAGTTGTGCTCATGAAGCACTATAACTAAAATCTATATTCGTCAGATTTTTTTCTGATTCTTCAGAGAAACAGAATCTTTTTTTCTATGTATAACGTACACACACACACACACACACACACACACACACACACGAGAGAGAGAGAGAGAGAGAGAGAGAGAGAAAGAGAGAGAGAGAGGTTATTATAAGAAATTGGTTGAAGCAGTTATGGAAGCCGGCAAGTCCAAAATATGAAGAGCCTATTTCCAAGTTCGAATCTGATGGCTGGAATCTGCCATAGACCAAGGAAGAGCTGATGTTCCAATTCAACAGCCTTTAGCCAGGAAGAGCTGAAGAGCCAGTGTTCCTCTGGGGCAGCCGACTTTCCTTCCTCTGGGGAGGCTGAGTTAGGGACCACTTTTGCAGAACTAATAGTGGCCTTTTGTTTGAGTCCTGTGTTTAATAGTCTTGGAGTGAGTCTGATGAGAACTGATTAGGATTTATATCCCGTAAGGGTGATTGCGAGAATTCAATAAAATGTATTGGTCTTGGCAAAATAGGCTGAAGAATTATTTTCACTAGATTTCATTGCCAGTATCTTACTCATTAAATATGCTTAAGTACCTACTTAGTACCTGAAGAACAGGCTGAAAAATTAAGAAATAAAAATAAAAGTTGACACTTTCGAGAAATTCAGTGTTCCTGAGCTCAGTACTAATTTCTCCTGCACTTTGCACTAAACTTTCCTTCTAGGTGATCTCATCAGACTTACGACTTTAATATGCTCTCCATGCTGATGATACCAAAATGTGTTTGTCAGACTCTCACTTCTCTAATCAACTGTGGACTCATTTATCCAACTGCTCATTCAGTATCTCCAATTAGATGTATAATAGGCATTTTATGCTTTATGTATCCAGAACAGAATTTCAAGTTCCTTGCTTAGAAAAAAATCTGATTATCACCTAGTATTCCTCATCTTATTTAATGACTCCCCTTTATCCTGTTGTTTAGATATGGCAGATTGTATTTCTCTAAATGACCATAGGAAAGATCTCTCATCCCACATGCTTTTCTTACAGTGTAACTTTGGCACTCATCCCATGAGAGGTGGGGTCTGTATTCTCTTTGCTTGAAAGTTGGTGGTGGCTTGTGACTGTTCCCACAGATAAGAGTACAGCGGAAGTGATATTTGGTGACTTCCAGAAGTAGGACAAAAGGCAAAACTGCCTCCTTCTGGCCCTATCTCTTTGGAGACGCTTGCTCTATGGAAAACTGTCCACGTGCTACAAGGAAGCCCAGACTAGCTCACATGGAGCAGCTGACTTGGAGAAGCAGTAGGTTTTCAGCTTAAGCCAGCATCAACTGCCTTAGATATGAATAAACAAGCCTTCAGATCATTCCTTCCCCCAGCTTTTGAATCATCCAGTGATGGTCCAGACACTCTTGGGCAGAGACATATCACTAAACTTTGGGTAAATAGTTACACAGCTGTAGTGGCTGGAACATTGCAAAAAATACACTAGCTATCCTTATTCTTCTCATTCATTCCCCATACACAAAATCAGTAAATCTGCAACTCTACTTTCAAAATAGCCTGCATGTTGACCACCTCTAGACTCCTCCATGGCTGTCCCTGAACACCATCCTCTCTTGCCTAATTTACTGCAGAAGTCTCCTACCTGGTTTCTCTGCTTTTGCCCTACTACAGATGTATTTTCCAGGTAGAAGCCATATTTATCCTTTAGAAACAATGAGATCAATTCCTGTTTTGTTTAACACCTCAAATGACTTCCTATTGCGTTTCACATACTACCAAACTCTTTACTATCCCCTCTCAGACCCTACATCATCTTTTTCTCTGAACTCTCTGCTACCACTCTTCCAGATTCACTATACTCAAGGCACTTGCTCTTCCTTAGAACATCCATTTCTGAGCCAGAACAGAAGTTCTGAGCTAACAGCAGAATACATGCCTGTCTTGCACAATTGTGGAGCTGCTCCTGGGTCTGTGATGTCCAGCTCACTTTGTACCCATGCGATGAATTCTCACCAGTTACACGGTGCTTCCTGGATAGGATTATTAGGAAGTAAATGTGCTGCTTCCACTCTCTGGATAAAAAGGACTCACTCCATAGCCCTAGGTGATGGCAAAACTGCAAGATGTAAGGAGCCTGGGTCCCTGAATCACTGCATGGAGGAAAGCTGTCCATTAACCAGGAACACTTGCATGAGGCTGTTAATGTGAGTAAAACTTGTTATTTTCCACTTATTGTGGTATTTTCCTACTTAATACAATATTATTCCCTTGTAAATGCCTTTATACTGGCACTCTCTCTGCTGGCTGCTCTTCTCTCCCCTTACATCATTTCTGAACTTTGCTCCCATTTAAAACAGTCAATGTCCCTACCTCAACACAAATCTATACTTTCTATCATATTACCCCGCTTTATTTACTCCATAGTACATAGTACTATCTGAAATATTACTTATGTATTTTATTTGACTTGTGCCTCTAGTAGACTGTCAGCTTAATTATAGCAGGGACCTGGTCTGTCTTTTTGTTACTTTCTCTCCAGCGCTGAGATCAGAACATCCTCCTGGAGAGAGGAGGTTACATCAAGTAGACTGAGAACAGGAATGAAGCATTGAGAATTAGAGTCCTTGGTAATTAAGTTAGCATCACTTGGTAAATCATTCACCTTCTCCATGCCTTAATGCTCAGAACTGTCAAATGGGGATAGTATCTATTTTATAGAGTAGTTGTGATGACTAAATAAAATTAGTATGTAAACTGTTAAGGCCCCCATAGCTTTTTAAATAAACATATGATCTCCGTTCTCTAATGTATTCTTATTTCTTGAAAGTTTAGGGGGGAAATAATTGCTAACCTTAACATTTCTTACCCTGAAATAAGTCAGGGTGCTGCCACATTTGACGTAAGTCTCATAGGGTGGCCTTTCTGGATTGGAGCACTCTGTCACTAAGGGCTGTTAACACTTTTGCGATCTGAGGGTCTGTTAGTCAGATACTCTTACACACACTAAAATGGGATATTTTACAGCCCTGGAAATATTTTGATCATCACATCATCTGTAAATGACATGTTAGAATGGCCACATTCTGTTCTGACTATTCCGTGCAGGTTTTACCTTTATTAACTTATGCGTGGGATCATGAGTTTACAGTTTGGGGGTGGGGAGGTATGTGTATGACAATTTTTGTTTATTCAGATCTCTAGGAAGCAAATGGTATTTTTTGCAGAGTGGCCAATTCAGGAAAAACATGTTTATAAGCCAGTTATTATTTTGTTTTCCAATTAAAAACTATGAATGAAACATAAGTGAATTTTGTGTAATACTAAAAAATACTAAGCAAAACACGAAATTCTCCTCTTTCACTTCTTCCCAGTTTCCTGTCCAAGAAAAAGTTGCAACTGTTGAGAGATGTAGTAGGTGAATTTTCAACAGAGATGATATTGTGCCCAAGGAGGCAAAGATTTCTTTTTTAGAGGAGTGAAAAAAATCTTACTCATTTTATGCATAAAGTATAGATGTACATACAGTACATAAACAGATATACAGTCTATCAGTGATACTAAAATTTCATGGGGGTTTTCATGGGGGGTGATTAGGAAATCAATGTCTACATTTATTCCTTAGAGGAGCAAACAGTTCAGAAACACTGGTATAATGTTGACCCTACAGTCCCCTTTTATATATATTTTATATATATTGTGTGTATAGTCCCCACAAATGCACAATATATATGTATAAATACTTTCGTTGACTTTTAAAATAATCATGGGAATATGAATAAGGAAGAATGTTCCACAGTTCCCTTGGCAGCCGTCTGATGATGAGAAGGGCACCCAGCCTTGGAGTGAAGCCAGTGCTGCCTTATATTAACAGATGGCAGCTCAGAGGGTTCCCTTCCATCATCTCTGTGCTACTGCCTCAACCAACCATGAAACATACCCTACCTCCAAGACATCCCCATTCATGAAATAATACATTTCTTCATTGTTTGAAGCAATTTGAGTCATGCTTTCTATTATTTACCAAAAGCATCCTTTCAGAGAGCATCCTATCTCAACTAACATTGTTATACACACTTATATGTGTGCTCATATATAAGATTCTCTTCAGAAAAAAACTCCTGGAACTGCATTGGATGGGTTTTTTATGACCATTTGTATTTTATTAAAAATGGCATATTCTTTTATATTGTTCTTTTCTCTTTTGGAGTTGTGGTTTTCTTAATGTTTTAGGAGCTTTTTATTTTTCCTGATGTGATCTTTATTTGTTAAATATATCAAAAGTATATTCTCCAAGTATTCAACTTATATGTGTGCTCATATATAAGATTCTCTTCAGAAAAAAACTCCTGGAACTGCATTGGATGGGTTTTTTATGACCATTTGTATTTTATCAAAAATGGCATATTCTTTTATATTGTTCTTTTCTCTTTTGGAGTTGTGATTTTCTTAATGTTTTAGGAGCTTTTTATTTTTCCTGATGTGATCTTTATTTGTTAAATATATCAAAAGTATATTCTCCAAGTCTTCAACTTTTAAGTTCAATTTTTTTTTTTTTAGACTTACAGAAGAGCTTTTTAAAATTATGCCTTCTAGGTTGTGTCTTGCTTAGGAAGACCTTCCCAAATCAATATTATGAATAGTTTCAACTAGTATCTTTTGGTGAATTTATAGTTTTACTTTTTGTGGACTACACTTTCTAGAGGTTATATGTACATATGGTAGATGTGTGTAGAGTGTAATATATTGGTATAACTGTATTCATTTGTCCCTAAATCAGCACTTCGTTTCCTCATCACTATTTATTGAGTACTTTCTCCTTTTCTCATTGACTTAGAATTCTAACTTTGATATACTAAATTAGTATGTATGCCAGGATTTGTTTCTAGATTTTATAGCTGGTTGCATTTACTTCTCTGCATTTTCTTGTGCCTTTATTACCCTATATTAACTACTATAACTTCTTCGTGGAGTTTATGATACAATTGGAATACATCTTCTATCCATGATCCTTCTCATTGTTCATTTCTAAAATTTTGTTGCTATGATGAGTTTTCATTCAAAATGAAAATAGTTTTATTGTGTTCCAGGGTTAGATGAGCAGTGAAAGGGATGGGTTTTCTTACTTAAAATTTTATTTATGTATGTGCATAGATAACTATAACTCAAAAAAAATTCTCATGGTCATTTCTTTTTATCCAGTGAATCTGTTCATATCTAAGCCTTGTAAGGATGTAACAACTTAAAGGCAACTCTCTTACCTTTTAACCTTCTCATTATAGAGCACATTACCATGTTTGTTTGCATTTTATGATTTCTTCTTCAAAGGAGCCATAAGAAATTATGCTTATCTTCAGAAGTGAAAAATGAAAGTCAAAAAAGTGAAATGATTGAGTTAAGGGTTGTACAGCAGCATAGTAGCAGTAATGGAACTAGAAGCAGTCTATTCCATTCCGGGCAGTAGACTCTATGGACTGTTTCAGTGATTAGAACAAACTAATTCTAGTATCAAGCGTTATGCTTGGTTCTTTGGATAAAGAATACATGTAAGATTTACTCCATATACTCCTGCAGACGGGGCCTCCCTTTGCCATAGTTGCTGGATCTCCTCTCTGTTTGAGCAAAGCGGGGCAGAGGGAAGGGTAACCAGAAGGGCATCCCTCATCACCTGATTTCACGCTTGATGGGTCAACACTTCCTATTTCAGGATGGTGACACCCTCTGCTAATCCCTGGCTTTAGGAGGGAACGTCTCAATAAAGACTCCTCATCAACAGAGTCGCCTCTGAGTCCATCCTCTTTCTAATCCTTCTCTGCTCTGCGTAACCGAAATTTGGTATTCAAAATTCAATCTTGGGTTTCCTGGCAGTGCTAGAGAGGCTATGGGGAGCACACCACTGGCTTACCTGCACCTTCTAAACTAACAGTCCTATCTTAATGGACTATAATTTCAACTCCTTAAGCTCTCTTTTCAGAATGCTATAATGAAGGAGGTGTGACTTGGGTTTGGAAATGCAGTGGCAAATTACCCACATATGAATTAACATGTATAATTTAAATACACATCCGCATCATGAATAATGATGAATTGCAAGTTTGACTCGATGGTCTAAGTAGAGGGTAAAGTTTCTTTTTTTTTGTTTCCTGTGTATTTCATAGAGTGAATAGTAAAATTGGACACTCTGGTTTTGTGGATATCATTTCATCATGTACAGCAGCTATTTCTGGGCAGCCTAGACTCTAGTGTCACATTGTGAGTCAACTTAAATCTCCTTAGTTCCCAAGACACTGCCACTGGGCTCTAGCATAGCGTGTTTGCTTGCAGAGTAAGTGAATGAATGAATGGATGAATACTACTTTGCGCTTCACACGTATCCCAGTTTGCTTTATTTTTGTATTCATTTCTTTAATCATACAGTGTACACTTTATGTAACAATATTGACACATCACTTTCATATCCTCTGCAATGGCATTTTGCCACCGGCAGGATGCAGGGGAAAATCAGAAGGGAAACAGACAACTATGTCAGTTTGGGGCAGCTGTTCTTTGCAAGGTCTATGAGGAAATTGGATATACATCAGCACATTTTGCATTAATTAGGTATTAGCATTAACCAGTAGCTTTTCCTCCTGTTGATATAGAAGGAGTTTATTCCGTATGAACCTGTCCCACAAGAGGCACTGTCAGTCTGGAGGGCAAATGCAAAACTTGTTTGATATTTGCTCTAAGTTCCTGATCAGAGGTGGTCGTTGTCAGACAGGGAAGGGCAGCATACTCTGGTTCAGGGCTCCTCATGGTGGAGTCTGTGAACCATCACCTGGAGCTTTGTTAGACGTACATATATTAGGGCTGCACTGTAGACCTACTAAGACAAAAACTCTGGGGGCAGGGCCAAATAGTCTGTGTTTTAACAAGCCCACCAAGTGATTCTGATAAGTGCTAAAGTTTGAAAACCTTCGCTGTACTGGAAGAAATCAGAGGGGTCTGAATTAGGCTGACCTGGATCTGAATTTTGGCTTTGCCTTGTATTAATTGTGTAACTTCATCCAAGTTATTTAAGAAATCTGAGCCTTAGTTTCTTCATCTACAAATTGTGGAGATTAATACCCACCTCCTTGGCTTGTTAAATGAACTCTAAAAAGATCACACTGGACCTCCCACTACAAGCCAGTCGACATGTGTAGGGTGGTCTTTCTCCCTTCCTATTGCTCCTGCCGTTGCGTGAAGTCTAAAGTAGAAATTGTCATTTTTAATCCTATGGTTGTATTTATTACATATGGTATTCACTTTTTAGACTCTCACCTTTAGACTTGGCACTTTTCTGACACAAAAATCTGACTTACTCATGTATTTTAGTTGAAAAATCTCAAGTAGAAATGTGTTTCCCATCTTCCTAAAGGATAGTAGGCATAGGGAATGGCCATATGAGTCAGGGATGTTCCAGTTATGGATCGCTGCATAACATTCTACCCCAAAACTTAGTAGTTAAAACAACCATTTTATTTTGCTCACAGGTTTGTGGTTCAGAAATTCAGGAAAACCTCGGCTTGGGGGTAGTCCCTTATCTACGTGGCTGGGGTGACTGGGGCTGGAGGATCCTCTCCAGGATGTCTCCTTCAGTCACATGTCCAGCCTCCTTGGTGCTTCTTGGCCTTGCTCTCCTGATGGGATTCCCACAGCATGGTGGTCACGGAAGGTGCACTTCTTGCCCAGTGACTGCCTTTCCACAGGTGGGAAATGGAAGCTGACAGGCCAGTTAAGGCCTCTTTTCAGAACTGGTGCAACTTCCCCTGAGGCTGAACACAGTCACAGAGCCTGCCCAGATTCAAGAAAGGAGAAACAGTTTCCATCTCTTGATGGATGAGTGAATGACAAGTCACCATGCAAACAGATACTCGAGATGGGAGATGTTCTGCTCATCATTGGAAAATAGAATCTGCCACAAGGGGCCCTGAGTAGGGGACAGGATGTTGTTCTTTTCATGCAACTCTTACCAGAAATGCTCAAAGGAGTTGAATTTTGCTATTATATCTAAACATACACACATGCATTTTAATTATGTTTGTTATCTAAATTCTGCCCTTTAATCCTTAGCAATTCAGTTTGAGTCAAGTCAGTTGAGTCCTTGGTATGAGAGTGAGCTGTCATCCCCTCATCTGTCAAGGTCCTGCTCGGCCTTTGTCTTACACTGTGGAATACAGGTTCCTGTTTGCAACAACGCAGTGCTCCGTATTGCTCTGTCAGTGAAAGCCATGTCCAAGCCTCAGGGCAGCAACCTTACAGCTCCCTTGTAGAGTTACATGCTTTGTTGCTGAAGGAAGGAACAGTTTCATTAGGTTACTTTATTTGTGCTCCCTCAGTTGGGTGTTATGGTACTCGTGGAGAAGCAGAGAGCATTTGTGTCCTGCTCCCCTCCCAACCCAGGAAGGATTAATCACTCTTTCATCTGTGTTTTCATAGCATTTGGCTTATTATGTTATTGTTTCTTGCTGATTAATTTATTTTTAATCATACAAGAGATACGTGAGTACATTCTGTTTGTAAAATTTCAAACAATAAAAATAAAATAACTACTCCCATTAATTCACATCTCTTTTCCCCCTCCAGTCCCTTCCCAGAGATAAGCAATCTTATCAATTTTGTACATAGTCTTCCAGACATATTCTCTGCATCAACATATGCTCAAATAGGTATGTATAATTTACTCAAATGGTGTCATATTCTATGTATTAAACTATAATTTTCTTTATTCATTTAACCATATTGACTTGGAGACATTTACGTGTAGAACAACTTTCTCCTTTGTTTTTAAATAGCCGCATAGAATTACGTTGTATGACCGTACAGTAGTGAATTTAACTGTTTCGCTATGAGAGATTGGAGATGGAGATGGAGATTGTTTCCAGGTTTTCATCAAACACGTCAGTGCCTAAGTAAACATTGGCATAGCTCTTTGTGTGCCTGGATGAGTGTCTGACCACGTCTCCAGGATGAGTACCTGGGGATGGAATGCTGGGTCAGAGGCCAGCCCTTAGGAAAGATACCGTCAGATTGCCTTGCAGAAAGGCTGTTCCACAGAGGGGCACCCAACGCACACACCCTCATCACTGCTGGCTGTTATTTGATCTTTTCTGAGTTTTGTGTATTTGGTAGGAAACAGAGCTATATCTCATTGTTTTCTTTCCATTTCCCTGATATCAGCAAGGTCTCACGTATTTTCCTGTGCCTATTGATCATTTGTATTTCCTCTTCTGTGACTACGTTTTACCTAATTTCTTATGGATACTACACAGATGCATGCGATTCCCCGGATCCTCTTAGGTTTTGTCCATTGATTTTTTTTTCTATTTTTGGACCCAAAACTTATTTTAATCCCCACAGCATATAAAAATATATAAATATATGTGTATCAACATGTATACATTGTATACGTGTATATGTACACATGAAAATATATTCATGTATATAAAACATATACATTTGCCCATTTAATATTTATTTAGTGCAAACTATACCAAGTATCACTGGGCGTTAGAGCAGTAAAAATAAGGGGTAAACAAAACAGCCAGCCAGCTGTTTTCCTGAGGAATTTAGGAAAGTGCTGATGTGCTTAAGGTCCATCCTAGGCCATGTTTACACAAGCGTCCATGGCTCAGACCTTAGCTCTTGCTGGTGGCTCTGGTTATAGTTTATTTTGATATCTGCTAAGAAAAGTCCAAGGATATGTTCCCTTGTGAGAAAAATCAATCTATCTGTCATCTATCAATTTATGCCT
>NW_012134858.1:802487-805567 GCF_000956105.1 Propithecus coquereli
AGATTAAATATTGAGAACCCACCAGGTGCTGAGTGATATATAGAGCAGAGGCATAGCAAAGACAGAAATGTTTTTTTTGTGTGTGTGTCAAAAAGAAATAATGCTAGATCAAGCTATGGGGAGTCTGACTTCTGAAGCTGCATATCTCTTCTGAGTAGAATCCTTATATCCAGAGATAAATTTAGGTTTTGTGGGGCCAAAACCTCATACAATTTGGGAAGCCCATTTTAAGAAAAATAATCCAAAATTTAGAACACAACATTAAGTATAGAGCCTATGCATGTGATTAAGAGCCCTGAAACATAAACTTCGTGAGCTTATGGTAAATATTCCTTTTTCCATATCAGGTCAGACTTGAAACTTCTCTTCTTTGAACATTTTGGAATGTAATAACATATTAAGGTGAGCACAGGTTTGGCATATGGAGTGATACAGAAGACAGTGAGAAGGCCAGAGTGGCAAATTTCTTTCTTTCTTTTCTTTTTATTTCAAAATATTTTGGGGGTACAGATATTTTTGGTTACATGGATATTTTTTATCATGCTTGAGTCATGCTCATAAATGTGCCTGTCACCTAGATAGTGTTCATTGTACCCATTAAGTAGGTTATCACCCATCCCCTCCTTACCCCCTCCCCCCTGCTTAATTTCCATTAAGTTTTACTTCCCTCTATGCACTTGTGTGCTGATCAGTTAGTTCCAATTTAATAGTGAATACGTGTGGTGTTTGTTGTAACATTCTTTAGATAATTCACTTAGGATAATGGCCTCCAGTTCCATCCAAACTGTTGCAAAAGGCATTAAGTCATCCTTCTTCATGGCTGAGTAGTATTCCATGGTATACATATACCACATTTTATTAATCCACTCATGCATTGATGGGCACTTGGATTGATTCTATGTCTTTGCAATTGTGAATTGTGTTGCCATAAACATTCGAGTGCAGGTGTCTTTTTGATAAAATGACTTCTTTTCCTTTGATTAAATACCCAGTAGAGGGATTGCTGGATCAAATGGTAGATCTACTTTTAGTTCTTTGAGGTATCTCCATACTGTTTTCAGTAGAGGTTTTACTAATTTGAATTGTGTTGCCATAAACATTTGAGTGCAGGTGTCTTTTTGATAAAATGACTTCTTTTCCTTTGATTAAATACCCAGTAGAGGTATTGCTGGATCAAATGGTAGATCTACTTTTAGTTCTTTGAGGTATCTCCATACTGTTTTCAGTAGAGGTTTTACTAATTTCCAGACCCACCAACTGTGAGTGTAAGTGTTCCTCTCTCTCTGCATCCATGCCAGCATCTATTATTTTTTGTCTTTTCAATAAAAGCCATTCTAACAAGGGTAGGGTGATGGCTCATTATGGTTTTAATTTGCATTTTTCTGATGATTAGTGCTGGTGAGTATTGTTTCATATGTTTATTGGCCATTTGTCTATCTTCTTTTGAAAAGCTTCTGTTCATGTCTTTTGCCCACTTTTTGATGGGGTTGTTTAATTTTTTCTTGCTGATTCACTTAAGATCTTTGTAGATTCTGGTTATTAGCCCTTTATTGGATATATAGCTTGCAAATATTTTCTGCCATTCTGTAGGTTGTCTATTTTCTGTGTTGATTATTTCCTTAGCTGTGCAGAAGCTTTTTAATTTAATCATATACCATTTATTTATTTTTGTTGTTTCTGTGATTGCCATTGGGGTGTTCTTCATAAATTCTTTGCTTAAGTTGATATCTAGAAGTGTTTTTCCAACATTTTCTTCTAGAGTTCCTATGGTTTCATGCTTTAGATGTAAGTCTTTTATCTATCTTGAATTAATTTGTCTGGGTGGTGAGAGATACAGATCTTGTTTCGTTTTTCTTTATGTGGTTATCCAATTTTCCCAGCACCATTTATTGAATAGGGATTCTTTTCCCCAGTGTATATTGTCAAAGATCAGTTGGATGTATGTGGATGGTTGTATATCTGAATTTTCCATTCTGTTTCATTGGTCTATGTCTCTATTTGTGCGCCAGTACCATGATGTTTTGGTTACTATAGCCATGCAGTATAGTTTGAAGTCTGGTAATGTGATGCCTCCCAATTTATTTGTTTTGCTTAAGATTGCTTTGGCTATTTGGGTTCTTTTTTGGTTCCAAATGAAGCATAGAGTTATTTTTTGAGATCTGTGAAATATGATGTTGGTAATTTGATGGGGATTGCATTGAATGTGCAAATCACTTTGGATAGTATGGACCCATCAATGTTGATACTACTGATTCATGAGCAAGGTATGTTTTTCCATTTGTTTGTATCATCTGAAATTTCTTTCCTCAGTGTTTTGTAGTTCTCTTAGTAGAGATCTTTCACCTCCTTGGTTAAGTATATTCCTAGGTATTTTATTTTCTTTGCAGCTATTGTGAATGGTATTGAGTCTTTGATTTGACTCCCAGCTTGACTATTATTGGTGTATAGGAATGGTACTGATTTGTGTGCATTGATTTTGTTTCCTGAGACTTTGCTTAATTTATTTGTCAATTCCAGGAGTCTCTTGGTGGAATATTTGGGGTTTTTTAGATATAAGATCATATCATCTGCAAAAAGTGATAGTTTGACCTCCTCTTTCCCGATTTGGATACACTTGGTTTCTTTCTCCTGCCTGACTGCTCTGGCTAAGACTTTTAGCAATATTTTGAATAGAAGTGGTGACAGTGTGCATCCTTGTCTTGTTCCAGTTCTTAGTGGGTATGCTTTCAGCTTTTCCCCATTCAGTATGCTGTTGGCTGTGGGTTTGTCATATATGGCTTTTATAATTTTGAGATACGTTCCTTCTATGCCTGGTTTGTTGAGGGTTTTTATCATGAAAGGGTGCTGAAATTTTGTTGAATGCTTTTTCTGCATCTATTGAAATGATCATATGATCTTTGTTTTTCCTTTGTTTATGTGGTGAATCACATTTATCGATTTATGTATGTTGAACCTGAGTTGTAAATTTCTAAGCATTGAGAAGGAAAATATTGTTTACCACTGATAGATAATTGTATTTACAATATGGAAACTTAGAAAATAGAGTGAAAATATCTATTATTTAATAAGTAAGGGAATGA
>NW_012134858.1:806860-808921 GCF_000956105.1 Propithecus coquereli
AAAAAATGAACCAAATTGAATGTCTAGAAATGAAAAATACAGTGTTTGAAATAAAAAAAGATACACTGGATGAACATAATGTCAGACACTATAAAAAATTAGTGAACTTTAACGCAGAGCAATAGAAACTATCAAAGTGAAACATGGAGAGAAAAAATAATTTGAAGAAATGAACAGTGCATCAGTGAACTGTGGGGCTACTTCAAATATCCTATTATATGTGTAGTAACTCTCAAAGGAGGGAGGGACAGATAAAAATTGAATTAATAGTGATCGAAAATTTTCCAAATTTGATATGAACTATTAATCCACAGGTTCAAGAAGCTCAATGAACCCCAAGCACAAGAAACCTGAAGGAAACTACACAAAGTCACATAATAGTCAGATTGTTCAAAACCAATGGTAAAGAGACAGTCTTAAAAGCAACCAGAAAAAAAGGCATACCACATACAGAGGAACAATTATGACTGAAGATTTCTCAATGGAAACAATGCAAACGAGAAGATAGTGGAGCAACGTTTTTATAGAATTAAAGGATTAAAAACTATCAACCCCAGAATGAGTTTATACAGGAAAATATCTTTTAAAAATGACAATAAATAGACTTTTTCTGATATACAAAAGGTAAAAGCATTCATCACAGGAATACCTGTACTACAACAGATGTTAAGAGAAGTTCTTCAGGCAGAAGATAAATGATGGCAGATGGACGTACGGGTTTACACAAAGCAATGAAGAACACTGGAAAGGCTGCTTTGGAAAAAAAATTAAAGACAGAAAAGTACAATGCAAGTATAAAATTTGTTCTATTTAGTGTGCCAGTACCTCTGCTATTTGCTTACCACAGTGCTAGACTCTCAGAGCCAAACCAAAAACATGATAGAAACAATCCTCTGCATCAGTAGTTGAGAGGACATCAGTCATGTAGCGTTAAAAAAATACACACACACACATCAAGGTGGTGCATGACATTTATGATGGTAGGTATTTCAGTCTGGGTTTCCCCAGAATCATATGCTGAGATCCTGAGATGAGCGTTTAAGTGCAAGGTACTCATTTGGGGGTGATTCCCAGAAGCTTTAGGAAAGAGAGGGAAAGCGAGATAGGGAAAAAGGAAAGGTAGGCCACAAATTAAAGTAGCCTTATTTGAAAGTAAACACTGAGTGCACCTGGAGTTTAATCCCACTGAGTAAATTGTGGGATCAGTGCACAGCAGTGGCCTTGGAGATAATCTGCTGTTGTAGGCAGAATGATGGCCTTCCAAAGATGCCCATGTCCTAATCTCCAGAACCTGAGAATATGTTGTTATATGTCACAGGAGAATTAAGGTTTCACATGGAATTAAGATCACTGATCAACTGGCCTTAAGGTAAAGAAAATATCTTGGATTATCCAGGGGCCCCATTGTAATGACAGGGGTCCTTTAAATGAGGGAAGAGAAATCAGATGGTCCAAGTCAGAGAGATCTGAAGAAGTTGTGTCTGGCTTGGAAAGAAGGAACGCCATAAACCAAGAAATACGGAAGGTCTCCAGAAGCTGGAAAAGACAAGGAAATTGAACTTCCTCTAGAGCTTCCAGAAGGAATTTAGCTCTGTTTAAACCTTTCTTTTAGCCCAGTGAGATATATTTAGACTTCAGACTTCCGGAAACGTATTTGCATTGTTTTAAGCCACTGTTTGAGGTAATTCCTTACATCAGTAATAGGAAACTAATGTACCCACTCGAGGGGCGAGGAAATTGTGTATTTATACCATACTCGCAAGCATTGGTTGGAAGCTGCTTCTGCATGTGGGATCAGTGGGCTCCCAAAGTGAGATGAGGCTCTCAGGTTGGTGGAGGTTAGCTACTAGGCATGTAAAGGTAAGGCCTGCTGGAATGTGGGCACTCCACTGACTGTTAAAATAGGCTGGCCTCTCTCATTCTGTCCCTTCCATCTTTCCTTCATTCATCCAATATTTGCTGAGGTTTTATTATGTATCAGACTTTATGCTAGGAGTTGGAACTGGAAAGATATCCCATAAATTTCTTGTGTAAGAGGTTCAGCAAAGAGGAAAATGTTTA
>NW_012134858.1:808971-810109 GCF_000956105.1 Propithecus coquereli
AAATATTGTTTACCACTGATAGATAATTGTATTTACAATATGGAAACTTAGAAAATAGAGTGAAAATATCTATTATTTAATAAGTAAGGGAATGATCAATTATGGTGACAGGGACTTACACTTTTGGTCTAGTTGGAATAAAAGAGATGCACTGCCTGAAACAAGCAAAAAAAAAAAAAAATGACAATATATGAAGCAAAGATTTTCAAGATACTAAACATCTGACAGTGAAGGCCAGTGATCCTGAGATATAGGAAACAAATGACAAGAGTCATATGAGTTTCCCAACTTTTGCTTTAAAATAGTTTCCAAGATATAGTCCATGGAGAAGAACCCAGGTAGAGCTTAGTGTTCTTCTTGAGTTGGAGAGATGAAGCTGAAAATCAGGGAGACCGTGGTGGCTACTGTGCACAGGGACAGGTACAAGAGAGGCGACAGTTTCACGGACAGAAAACTGTAAAGATCTATAACGCCTTCGATATTCAGTAGAGTGCTGCACAGTGCATGCAGATGAGGAAATTACTAAGTCTGGGAAAGAACTACCCAAAATGTTTAGTAGAAACAATACCTGACACTCACACTGGGCCAGGAATAGTGCCTGTCCCTACCAGTCAGACTGGAAAGTTCATAATTCTCAGTACATTGGATAGAGTACTCAGAGAGTCTTGCCTCAGTTGTGGGATTAATTATCCTTAGAATAAACACTGTTTGGGTCCTGCCTACAAAGTCATAAAGCAAGAACCAGAGGACATAAACTATTTCAAGTAATATAAGTATATTCCAGAAAAAAAATTAAAGAATATTTATAAGAATACAAGCAATAAATATCTAGTATTCAACATAATAAAATTCCCAGATACTGTCCAATCCAAACTGACAAGTTATGCAAAGAAGTGAAAAAATATGATCCATAGTGTGGAGAAAAATACATCAAAATCAATCCAGAACTGCTATAGCAGACAAGAACATTAAAACAGTTGTTGGCTGGGCATGGTGGCTCACACCTGTAATGTTAGCACTTGGGAAGGCCAAGGTGGGAGCGTCACTTGAAGCCAGGAGTTCCAGACCAGGGTGACCACCACAGTGAGACCCCATCTCTACAAAAAATACAAAACTTAGCTGGGTGTGGTGGCATGCA
>NW_012134858.1:812464-821339 GCF_000956105.1 Propithecus coquereli
TTTTCGAGACAGAATCTCCCTCTGTTGCCCTGGGTTGAGTGCAATGACGTGATCATAGCTCACTGCAACCTCAAACTCCTGGGCTGAAGCAATCTTCCTCTCTCAGCCTCCGGAGTAGCTGGGACTGCAGATGTGCACCACCATACTGGGCTAATTTTTTCTATTTTTCGTAGAGACAGGGTCTCGCTCTCGTTCAGGCTGATCTCGAACTCCTGACCTCAAGGGATCCTCCCACCTTGACCTTCCAGAGTGCTAGGATTACAGGTATGAGCCACCGTGCCTGGCCTGAAATAAATTTTTATTAGGTTTTCCAAAGAATGCAACATGACACAGTTTTTACAGTGAATAATTTTAGTACAGAATAAAGTGGAACAGATATACCTTTGTCCCCAAATGAAGAATCCCCAGCTTTATTGTTCTGAGCCATCCAGAGCAGAAATCTCTTTCATATGAGTGTGTAATTCTAGACTCTACTTCCTTCTTGGATACTCTGAGCTAATTTTCTATTGAAAGGGGCAGATAACCCTAACGTGTCTGGATGCCTGTTTGTTTTTAATGACGATGTTGTAGAAAAGTAAAGCTAAGGGCGTCTCTTACAGAATCACACACATAAACACACACAAATCTTCTTTAGGTGTATCTCATAATTTTTTTCCTCCTATGCAAGGTTCTATCCACAATTGATTCACTACCCCAGTTTCTAGATATTTCCAGAGTACCCCAAATTTCAGCACATATATGGCAATGGGTATGCTCTAGTGGAAATGAAGTGAGCAGTAGGTACTATTGCAGTAATTTTTCTTCTTTCTTTGTCATTACAGTGGTCAGTCATTGCATTACAATTTGAAGGATCACACACTTGCAGCCTCCTGTGATTTTCCAGACTGAGGGATTTCTTCCCTCAAGCTCTTGTAGAAGTCTTTTGGATATATATTTCTCATTTACCATATTGCAGGGTAGCTATTTATTTAATGTCTGCCTACCGCACTTAGTTGTATGTGCTCCTTAAAGTCATATTTTAATCATTGTCTGTTCTCTAGCACCTATATCAGTCTCTGACACATGCTAAACTCTTAATAAATGTCCACCAAATCAATGGAAAAAGGAAGTTGCCAAACACATGCAATGTATTTAGTATTTATTTTAGAACCTTAAAGTAGAAAATTTCATTTTCTATTGGCCAAGTTAATTATTTTTGAAGAATAACAAAAATTGTATTGGGTTTTAAACACATGATAACCTTCTATTGTGTGGAGCTAATCAGTGGGTATGTTTATCTTCTTTTTACTCATACTATGGTTTACTAATTTTTCCAAAGTACTATTTGTCATTAATTAAAACAAACTACATTATGGTATCATATAAACTACTTTCTAAATGAAGAGACTGTTATGGTTTTGGATATTAGTTTCTGGCTCTACAAACAAATAATTGCATGCTGTTATACTCATGTTATTTGAGACTTAGTTTCCCCATTTATAAAATGGATAAAATAAAGATAGAAATGTACTTTTTTTTTTTTACTTGGAAGAGCTATTGTGAGGATCAAATAAGATGGAGAACATCAAAGCAAATATAGATAATCTTTTCTTTTCCTTTTTAATTTTAATTGACATAACAATTATACATTTTTATGGGGTACATAGTGATATTTTGATACATGTCATGTATAGTAATCAGATCAGGGTAATTAGCATATCCACCATCTCAACCTTTTATCATTTCTTTGTGTTGGGAACATTCAATATCCTCCTTCTAGCTATTTGAAACTATATAATATTATATACTACTGTTAACTATACTCATCCTACAGTGCAACAGAACCCTAGAAGGTATTCCTCTTATCTATTAATAGCTGTAATTGTATATTCTTTGACAAATCTCTCCTATCCCTCTTTTCCCCCTACCCTTCCCAGCCTCTAGTATCCTCTGTATTAACAAAATATTGATGAGAGGAGAACAGAACATGTGGATTTTGATGACGGCACTTTAAGGGAAGGAATTAGTTCATTCTTCATGGATTCTTCCAGTGGTGTGGATATTGCTCTCCATTATGGCATGATTTTTATAATGTATGCTATCACTTCTATTAGTCCGCTGGAAGAGCTATGTCAAACCACTCTAGCCTTCAGAACCTTAGATAGGTTGTTTACTTCCTGATACAAAAAGGGTTCAAGCAATGACAACAGGGTGAATATTTTAAAAAAAGAAAGTTTATTACTAATCCGCATTGTTGTTAGTGTCTCTTATAGCCTCCTCCCAGTTCATCCTTGAATCCATAGCACATTTTTGTATCCTCCTGGGTAAGAAGTAACAGTATTATTAGAAAGATAAAATTATGTTTTGTTATCAGGGTATTTACACAGTGATCTTATTTTTTGTGCACTCTTAGCTTTTTTTTTTTTTTCTTTTTTTTTGGAGAAGGAGTCTTGTTTTGTTGCCCGGATGCCGAGGCTGGAGTGCAGTGGTACGTTCATAGCTTACTGCAACCTCCAACTCCTAGGCTTAAGCAGTCCTCCTGCCTTAGCCTCTCGAGTAGCCAGGACTACAAGTGTCCACCACCACTCCCAGCTAATTTTTTAAGTTTTCTGTAGTGTTGTAGTCTTGCCATGTTTGTCAGGCTGATCTTGAACTCCTGGCCTCAAGTGATCCTATAGCCTCAGCCTCCCAAAGTGCTGGGACTACAGGAATGAGCCACCCCACTCAGCCTGCATGTTATATTTTTGTAGCATACAACTGTTATCTATAAAAAAAAAAAAATCCCTGGCTAAATTCAGAAACTCCTGGTAACTTTGTGTGTATGCTATCCCTGATTTCCTCCACACAGTCTCTGTAGGAAATACTGTGGAGGTTAGGGCTTCCACTCTAACAATAACCTAAGAACGAAAAGGAAATTTCGAAATCTTGCTCACATATTATGGGAACATTTTTAGGAGGTACTTTGCACACATTGCCAGAGAGCTATGAAGGAACCATTTCAAATGAAGAGAAATGCAAGCCTGGGCAGGCTGAAATAGATCTTGGTAAAAGCCCTCTCTGCCCTGTGATTTGTACTACTGAATTTTCTTTTTGTTCAGGTTTTCCGATTTAATTTTCTTTTGATTAGATTGTTGGTTTTTGTTTTTGACAATGTCAAACGTAAGTAGTAATGTGATTTATAATAAGAGCTTGCATCAAAATGTTTTGGTAGTAGAGTCAAAGGAAACACAACCTGAGCCATCCCCAGAGAGTCATCTGTGCATACACAGACACACACACACACACACACATATATACAGAGAGCGGTATTTGCAGCTGTATTATAGATTCACAAGATTACCTGTCATTTATTCAAGACACCTGTAATGGATTTTACCATATCAGAAATCAAATTCTGAGTAAATTAATTGACAGTTTAACCTATGGAACAGTCAGCCACTCAGCCAATCAGTCAACTTTTGTGCCTTTCATGAACAGGCCAGCCAAGTTCAGAGTAAACATGGGAAAGGCAAAATGAATAAATAAATAATAATAATAAATTAAAACAAGGAGACTACAGATGCACATGTGACAAGGGATTAACCAGCCAGCCCTTGCTAGAAAGGTGAATCATCATTATTCATTCCGTTCCTTCATCTCCTTTCCCAGTGTTCCACAAATATTTTTATCTTAATAGGTAAGGATCTGACCTCATTCAATTATCTGTTCCATTTTAACATAAAACATTTTGTCTTTGTCCACAATTTTTAATTGTATCTTGATAAAGAATTCAAACTTCTGTGTACAAGTAGGAGTAGGAGCGTGTTTTGGGGGGTCCTGAATTCTTGAAGTTCATTAGACAGGAATTGAAACAGGAATTGGGTATGAGATTTTATTCTGCTACTAATTACCTTTGTAAATTTGGGCAAGATCATTTACCTTTGACCTATTTTTCTCAGCAGTTAATGAGGGTATTATTCTATCTGCCACGTCTTCCATCTCACGTGGCTGTTGGGAGAGTCAGAGGATAAGAGTAAAAGTAACTTGTACACAAAACAAATAAAAGAGACAATGATTTACCAGTGGCTTCTGACATTAATACCATGACTTTGAGATGCTATATTTTAACACTGAAAAAGAAGGCAAACTTTTTCTTTTAAGGAGAATGGTAGGGCAATAATTTGCCATAAAAAGTCACAGGCACTATATACAAAATGAAATATGGTTCTCACAGTTTTCCAAATTTCCATTTGCTAGCTCAAGCGCAAGCTATTTGTATTAGTTTGCTAGGACTACCATACAAAATGCCACATACTGGATGCTTTAAACAACAGAAGTTTCTTTATTCACAGTTCTGGAAGCTAGAAGTCCAAGATCAAGTTCTTGGAAGGTTTGATTTCTTCTAATGCCTCCCTCGTTGGCTCACAGAAGCCACCTTCTTGCTGTGCCTTCGTGTGGTCTTTTCCTTTGTGCACACATCTCTGGCATCTTTGTGTGTCCAAATTTCTCTTCTTATAAAGATGACCATCTGATTGGATTAGGGCCCACCCTAAGGGCTTTGTTTTTGATTAATTATTTCTTGCCCTATCTCCAAATACAATCACCTTCTGAAGTATTGCGGGTTAGGCTTCAGCATTTGAATGAGGGGGATTATAATTCTGTATCATTCACCTTTTAGATCTCCAGCATTCATGTCCTTCTCATATGCAAAATACATTCGCCACCATACCAATAGTCCAAAATCTTTACTCACTTTAGCATCAATTCTAAGTTCCAAATCTCATGTAAATGTTATCTAAATCAAGTATGGATGATACTTGAGGTATGCTTTATCCTGAAATAAAATTTTTCTCCAGCTGTGAATCTGTGAAATTGGACACATTTTTTATTCTGAAAATAAAATGGTGGGACATGCATAGGATAGACATTCTCATTTCAAAAGGGATAAATTTGAAAGAAGAAAGGGGCCCTGGATCTCTAGCAAGTTCAAAACCTAGCAGACCAAATTCCATTAGAGTGTGAGGCTCTAGAATATTCCTCTTTGGCTCAATGCTCTGCACTCCAGGCCCACTGGGGTGGTGTCTGTGCCTTCTGGGCCACTGGGACACACGTGTTACCTTAGCCCTGGGCAGCAGTGTTACTTTCTGATGCCTTGGGTCACATTCCTGCCCGTCATCCTGAGCAGTGGAGCCCCAGCTAAATGGGTGGCCCCTCATTATGAAACCAAGAAAGAAACAGACTCACACACATACCCCTGCAAGAGCTAGGTCCATAGTCAGAGTGGCAGCCCTGCTTATTTCTAAATAGCCTTTGGGGCCATTCTTCCCTTTTCTTGAAGGTAACATATGTTTACAGCTATTTAGCTCCTGTAGAATCCCAGTAGTCCAAGAACCTTCCTTCATTTTCTGCTACATCTGTCCCCTTTAGTCCAAGAGACAGTGTTTCTGCCTGTATAAGCCCATGTCTATTCCTGGCTTCTGCTGAGATGGCTGATTAGATCCATGAGTCACACCCATAATGTCTTCATGGAGTGCTTGTCCAGCCACATTTTTGGTGTTTTCTCCAGCACACACTTTTCATTTTTTGCAATATGGGTAGGCTGAGAATTTTTCAAATCTTCAAGTTCTGGTTCCTTTTTGCTTAACAATTTCTTCTTCAATGCATGCCTCTCTTGCATTTTAACATAAGCAGTAAGGAGACACTAGGCTGTACCTTCAACACTTTGGTTAGAAATTCCCTCAACTGAATATCCCAAGTGTGGCACTTACAATTCTACTTTCCACAAAACACGAGAACACAGTTCAGCCATGTTCTTTGCCATTTTGTAGATATTGCCTTTCCTTCAGTGACATAACATAGTCCTCATCTTTATCTGAGGCCACAGTGGAAGCACCTTTAGAGTCCATAATTCTCACCAACACTCTGTTCAAGGCAATCTAAGCTTTCTCTAACATGTGCCTCAAATTCCTCCAGCCTCTACCTATTACTCCGTTCCAAACCCACTTCCATATTTTTGGGTATTTGTTACTGCAGCACCTCACTTTGTGATACTAAAATCTGTATTAGTGTGCTAGGGCTGCCATAATGAAATACCACAGACTTTGTGGCTTAAACAACATAAGTTTGTTTTCTCCCAGTGCTAGAGACTGGAAATCCTAGATTAAGTTATTAGCTGACTTGGTTTCTCCCAAGCCTCTCTCCCTGGCTTGAAGATGGCCACCTTCTTTATTCTCACATGGTCTTTCCTCTCTCCCTGAACATCCACGGCATCACTTTCTTGTGTCCAAATTTCCTCTTCCTATAAGAACACCGGTCAGATTAGATTAGGGCCCAGCTGAGGGCCTCATTTTCACTTAATCACCTCTTTAAAGACCCTGTCTCCAAATCCAGTCACACTCTGAGGTATCAGGGGTTAAGGTTTCAACATATGAATTTTGGGAATACATAGTTTAGTTCATAACACTTTTAAATTAACAATTTAAGTTTAACATAATGATGAAGCTTAAGAAATGATGACTAAGGAGAAAGTAGCCTTAGCCTGTACCACACTGCTATATATTGCCACTACAAGAGCGCTGACATCTTAATGATTTTAAAACCTTGTTTCCTTGATTCCTGGGCAGTGGGTCAGGAGGGCCATGTGGACCATGGCCACGGTAAGTGGAGATGCTGATGGGTTTTGGCTCTCAGGCCTGTTGGGCACAGATGGACCACAGCAGGGGAAAGTGATAAATTGCCTGTGAATTCCCTGGCACTCCAACCCCGTATCCATGTGTGGCAACAAATGAACACAGAGTCTGTGATCATATTAACCGAACCAAAAATTGGGCTAGAAATATCAGACAACAGAACTGAGTAGTTACAATCAGAATTGTCCTAGAATACCTGGAACCCACAGAAGCTACTCCTTTTGTTTAATGTTGCTGTCCCTACAGGCTTGTCCACAGCACACCTTTCTCTTTGTTGGGGAGGTTTTCTCTGATGGATGTTAAAATTGCTAATATGCAAATAACATGTTTAGACATTTGTTCTTTTAAGTTATCAGACTTTTTTTAGAACATATTTTCGCATGAGTCAATTTGACATCTAAATCTTACCATTAACCTTTTAAGATTAATACTGGTTTATTGGTTTTATCATTCATCATTTCTTGTTAGACAAAGTAATTACTACTTACTGTGTTCCAGACCCCACACTAAGTGCTCTTAATGTAGTGATAAAGTCACATGGTCCCCACCAGTGATGTCATAATCTAATTTAAAGTGTTTTCCCTCTTCTACAAATAATCTGCTTCATTATGTAAAGGCACCTAAAATGTAGTTCAGCTCAGTTAAGCTCAGTGTCTTTCTTCTTTTACTTGAACTCAGCTTGTCACTGTGTTAGGCTAAATAATGCCTCCTCCCCAATATGTCTACATTCTAGTCTCCAGAACCTGTGAACATTTGCTTTTCCTGCTATAAGAACTTAAAGGTGTGATTAAGTTAAGGATCTTGAGATGGGGGGGTTATCTTGAATTATCTGTATGAACCTGATGTAATCACATGTATTTTTATACTAGGACTAAGGGTGAGTCAGAGAAGAAGGGAAGATGGCAGTGTGATGATGGAAGCAGAGATTGGGGTGAGTCTCCATAAACAAAAGAGGCTAGAAAAAAATGAGTAACAAAATATATTAACTGCAAAGTCCTTCTGGAGGAGGTGACATTATGAAATATGTGCTACTAATGGGAGAAAAGAAAGAGTAAAAAATACAAAAGGGTGTCTTCAAAATGTGTTTTTCATAAACAGCAAAAGCTTTAGAGGAGATATCTTACAATGCTCAGACAATATTAAGGAAAAAGGAATGTAAAGATTTACACACGTATGTAGACATATCAGGGAAGTGATCAAAGAGTAGGAAATGTCATGGTAGTTAACATCCATTATGTGCTTACCATGAGCCAATACTGTTCTAAGGGCTTTCATGTTAATTCCCTAAACAAACCTTTGAGACAGGTATTGTTATTATCCATGTTAAAGTTGTTAAGGAAACCGAGCACAGCATTAACACAGCTAGGAATAGATCTGAACTGAGAAAGTATGGTTCCAGAGCCTGTCCTCTTGCCCAACATGCTTTACTGTCTCAGCTAGAAGGTTTTGCACTGCCACTGGGTGGGCTGTTCTCAAGTGACTTAGGCCATGTCATGATGGGCCAGAGTAGCCCAAGCTCATCATCAGAAGTGTGCACTGTCCTTATTTTTCAACTCTAAGGTCTGTCTGTAGTTCTCACCAATTCCAAATCTGCAATCACTTAAGTCTATCCTTGCTATTAATAATATTTCTAACTCATTCCAGCCAATTTTTAGAGAAGTGTGACTATCCTTATTGTAAGGGACCCTAACTCAGTGAGTGATTATGGATACAGGGAGAGAGCCGAGGGATTACTTTTGGGAATGTGATTGGGAAGTGAGTAGGACGCAGGCAGAAGGAGATGAAGTAGTGGCAGAGACAGTGTTGTGTTTGAAGCAGATACTTTCAACGTGATATGCCCAAGGTTTAAATGTGTGAATTTTTGATGCTTCCCTTCATCCTCCAGTGTGTGCCATATGGCATGAGTCAGACACATGAGTTGGTCAGAAAATCAATTTTTTAGATCACAATCACCATTTGAAAAATGAAAAGAAGGTAGAGTAGAATGGACCAGAAGAGCATAATACATAGTACAGCATGGCATAGGAATATTTGCATACATTTTTACCAAGAATTGTGACTTTGCAAAAAGTACTGCAACAAGTTGTAACTCACAGTGCAAAAGAGCCAGTTAATAGAGGGAGTGCACTGAATGTACTCACTGGGTAGAAAGGGGTTGTCTTTTCTTTTTTCATTAGCTTCTCAGTTGATTTTTTTTGGCCTGGGAGAATCAATTTGATCATCACTGT
>NW_012134858.1:822685-850155 GCF_000956105.1 Propithecus coquereli
AAGATTCACTTCTTTGGTGGTTATTGAGAAATAATCTTATACAGTAAATAATTTCTAAGATAAGATTTAGGTTAAAATGGTAGATTTAATAATTAGAAAAACAACAAGGAAAAACCAAAATGCATTTCAGTATATCAACCATACCCAAGTGTGATAGCGTGGTGTTTTGTTACCTAATACACAGAAACACTCTGAAAAGTGAGTATTGCCATCCCTGCTTTCTTAAGCAGATGGTGTAGCAGTGGTGTGCGTTAGCCCGGTTCATCTGTCATGCAGCAAGTTAAGCAACAGAGCTAAGCTATGAACTCAGGTCATTAAGGCTCTGAAAGGTTTGTTAGGATCAATTCCTAGCTTTCCTCCATGAGGGAAATATGGGAGGTAACCAAGATTTACTCATTAAATATACCAATTTTGATATATTTTTTCCAGGTTAGGGGAACGGAAGGTGCTTAGTGGTTGTTTTTGTGGTTGTTATAATTATTATTATTGTTATCGCTAGTACCTATATATTTCCCCTGTCAAAGGCATTAGGAAGCTTTGCCCAGTCCCTCTTAATTAAATGCATTTTAGGGAAATGGGATCTCACTGTAATATATGAAGCTCAGTTTGTCCTGAGAGTCAGGGTATCTAGATAACATTTGCCATGTCATGGGTCGTACAGTGTTGTAATGGAACCTGAGTTAGGGTTTTGCATATAGTGTTCAGGCAGGGTAGAGTCCTCTCTCTCCTCAGATAAGTCTGTGCAATGTAGGTTACAATAGTAAGTTGACGTAAGTGCTCGTTTTCATGGAACTTCCATTCTAGATAGGAGGGGGCTACCAAGGGAAACATTGGTAATCAGAAAAATGAATAAGTAATTTCAGGCAGTAAGAAATGCAACGAAAGTCACAGGTGATGTGCTGAGATAGAAAAAACAATGGAGAACTTGCATTGAGTAGTGATCAAGAAAGGCTTCCTTTATTTAACCCGAAATCTAAGGGAAGAAAAAAGGAAGACATGCAAATACAGGAGGGTAGAATAATTTCAATGGAAAGACAGGGCATGTGGAAGGGTCCTGAGTCAGAAAAAATGCTTGATCTGATTGATGAACTGAAAAATGTCCCTTATGACTGGAATACAGACACGAGTGGAGGAGTGATAGAAGATGGGGTTGGAGATTAGAGGGCTGAGAAGGACCAGAGGAGTTAACAGCCTGTATTAAGGAAGGTAGAGTCTATTTAAGTGCAATGGGAAATGCAGTGATGGATTTCCAAGCCAATATATGTTTAGTAAAAAGGAAATACTTTTGCTGCTACATAAAGAATGGATGGGTGGGAGAAAAAAGTTAAGGAGGGGATACTAGTTAGGAGACTGGTGAACTAATGCAGATGAGACATTATGGTGGCCTGGAATAGTGTTTGGAGCAGAAATGATTAGAACATCCTATTTAATACACATTGTAGAGGTCGAATTAGTTAAATAGGGCTTCTGAATATATTGAATGGGGGAAATGGAAAAAGGAGTAAGCGAGGATAATCCTTGTTTCAGGTTCTATTAATGTAATGGAAATGGGTAGATGATAGTGTCATTGACTAAACTGGGAAGACTTACAGAGAGGAGCGATTTTTTGGATTGTGGCAAATTAAGAGTTCTACTGGAGGTGCCCGTTAGAAAACCAAGTGGACTTAAGTATACAATTCTATAAACCGGTCTAAGGTTGGAGGTAAAAACGGAAAAGTTATCAGCATATAGACATCTAGTATGAGATCACCTAGGGAAAGAGTATAGATGGTTGATAAAGGAAGACCCAGTCCCATGCACTAAAAAAATATATCAACATTAAGAAATTGGACACAAGGAGGAACTAGCAAAGAAACCCAAGAGTGAAGGTGAGGCAGAGATAGAACCAAAGAGAGATTACGGTCATAGAAGGCCAGAGGCAAAACTGTTCAGTAAAAGAGGATGCTGTTGAGAGTTTGAGTAGAAAGAACAGAACTGAGAATTTGGTCCCTTGGTGACCTACAGGTTGTTGATGACCTTGAGAAAAGTGCTTCTCTGGAGAGGTATTTATAGAAAGTAGACTATAGTGGGTAGAGAAATGGGCAGAAAGTGAAACAGTGGAGAAAAATCTCCCCAGAAGGTTGACTATGACAAGGAACAGAGAAATGGAATATAAATTTGGAGGAGGCTAATTGGTCAAGGGCACATTTTTCATAGAAGGGAAATTACAGATCACGTATGAAACTTAGGGGACGGATGCCGGAGGAGCAGAATGAAGATCCAAGACGCACAGTGGGAAATGTCTGGGGCAGGGTCCTTGACAAGGTGTTTGTGACAGGGTTTTTATTCCAGAAATGATTGTATCTATTTTCACTCTTTAGATCTCAGTCTTCTCATCTGTAAAGCAGAGGAGTAGGTCTGGATTATTTCCAGGCTTCCTTGTGACTTGAATATTTTACAAATTTATTACTGTTAGTCATGTGTATGCTATTAAGCCATGATGAAGACGGGAGATGTGTCCCGAGGCTGTTTACACTCATATTAAATGTGGAGGGTTTGAAGATGAATCTAAAAGATACTTAAGTCTATTTTCTCCAAGGGAATATTTTTATGGTTCATTTATAAAGTCATCTATATTGTTTTATGTTAGAAAACGGGTTTTGTCGGTTCTTCAGATTTCTTGTCCTCTTGTAGAAACTATAACTTTTTTGAAGTTTTGAGACTGCGACATATCCACATTGGTTTTTATTGCTTTAATCTTATTTTCACTGCTTTTGCCCACTAACTATAAGATACTGATGCAGCAGGGAGAATTAAATAAGAAAAATTCACTAACAGCAATGAGTATCTTGAAAATATACTTATTTCAGACCTATGTTAACTACTATATTTTTTACTATGATATGATGCTGAAAGTTTCAGATGAAATTCCCAGAAAAGATATTTATAGCAGCTATATAAAATAACAATTTATTTATTATTGTTAAGTATGCTGAAATACCTACTATTGTATCTTCAATACATAAGTAGAAATTAGCTAAAGTATATTTGTCAAGATAATGGTTTTCTTTTTAAGAAAAATTTCATTGCTAAAAATTTAATAGAAACAAACCTAGTACTTTCTTACTGCTAGGAAAATGCAAATTTAGATATTAAACTCCTGTTCTCCAAATGTTAAATTGGTTGAAATGAGTCAAATTGGCAATGCATTTGGAGCCAGAATGTAGAAGTGAAGCTAAGTTGAGTCAAACACTTGAGAAAGCTCCCTTGCCTTTCCCCACTTGTCGAATACGGATTTACACAAAGGGAAGGAAGGCACCTCAAGTGTGTCATGACATGGTCTGAAACATAGATCTGTAGACCCGGCAAGGGTTGGGCATGGGAGGAAGCTGATTGATGGAGACTCAGTATTTCAGTACTAATCAGTGTTTTCAACATGTAGATTGTTTCTGTGAATGGTATTTTGCTTTATTAAATGGACCATTATATTAAATAGTATTTTGTTATTTTCTCTGATCCACTTTTTTTTTGTTTGTTTAGAAAGTGGTTCTTATAACCTCAAAGTCATAGGATTTGAGAAAGATTACATGATATAACAAGTATAAGGCCAGGCACAGTGTCTCATGCCTGTAATCTCAGCGCTTTGGGAGGCCAAGGTGGGAGAATGGCTTGAGACCAGATGTTTGGGACCACTTTAAATTAAGCAAGAGTGAGACCCCGTATCTACAAAAAATAGAAAAATGAGCCGATTGTGATCATGTATGCCTGTAGTCCCAGCTACTCTGGAGGCTGATTGCTTAAGCCCAGGAGTTTGCAGTTGCAGTGAGCTAGGATGATGCCACTGCGTTCTAGCCCAGACAACAGAGCAAGACTCTGTCTCAAAAATAAACAAAAACAAAACAAAAGTATAAATTGCTGAGCATAGAACTTGGCACCTACTAAGCACTCTAGTTAAAAGCACATGCTCAAAGGATGTTAATGAAATCTGAATCTGGGGGTTTAGCAGGCCATAAAATCACAAGATTTGTTAATACATGATTTTATGATAGAATATAAATGTGGAAATAAAATCTGGAGTTCAAATGCTACCTGGGTCTCCCCAGAGCATGATGTTGTTGTAGACATTATAATCAACCAAGGTTTTTTACTCAGAAAGTAGAAATGGGCAAGTTAGGGTTTTTTAAATATAAAACCCTATTCACTAGTCTTGTCATGAGATTAAAAAAAAATAATGATAAAAACCAAGCCAAAACGAAAATCACACATCACAGCTAGTTTGGACTGCAATTTGATGGTATTTAATGATAATGAAAATAATTACCTCTGATAAAGGTTAATGTAGTATGTATTTTTGCTGTTCCTTTTATCTTAAGCAAAATAATATCTATCAACCATTAATACTTTTAAAGTGCTAACCCTTTAGTCCCCAGAGTCAACTATGTAAATTCCCAAGGACCAGTAATTTCCATGATTTTTGATAAGCAAATAATATATTAGATTATAATTTCTGAGCATAGTCATAGAAAAACTGCTAAAATTAGATTGAGACAAAATATCATGCTTTTTTTTTTTGTCTTATCTTGGCTAGAATTCTCTTATTCAAAAGACACCTATTGCATTATTATGTTCAAGTAAGGCAAACAAAATTCCATTATAAGTTAGGTTCTTTCATATAGCTAATATAAGTAAAAACTCATTTCTTTCAGATAAGCTGATTGTAAACTGAAACTATGAACAATCTAGCTGTTCCAAATAATATATTCTAAAATAAAATTATTTTGTTCTTTGATTATATATTTCATCTATCAAAACTCACTAAAGCATTATACATGGAAAGAATGTTGGTTTATAATTTAGAAAAAAAATTCTTTTAGCAGTGTTTCCATTTACAACGTAACACAAGTGGCTCTGAGTATCGCCAAGGTCTACTAGTTATCATTGTGAACAACTACTATGCCTGGGACTGGCTCTGCCTTCCCATTCATTTTTCATTCTGCACTGCTGAGAAAAGTGGAAGAACATTGGCTATGTCTCCTTTGGGTGGGCATGAGAAACATATGTAAATGGATATAGTTTCAGGTTTTGTTAAGGTCACAATGGTGACTTCTCATAAAATAATTATTTATACCATAAGAAATGGTTTCCTTGTATTATTGCAATCACTTAAAGCAGATTTCAGTAATACTTTTTTTAGGTTCCTTTTCTAAAACTGTGGATGAGCTAGAATGACTCTCTTTGCCCTCCTCTTCAGAAGTCTCTGCCGTCACCTTCTCTTTATCTGCCTTCCCATTTAGCTTGGGGTTCTCCTTCCTATAGGGTCTTCCTGTCACCCCATTGTCACAGTGGTACTGTGATCGAATTCTCTGTGTGACAACAGCTCCTATAGTGTGCCTGAAGAATAGGAGTCCTGCAAGATGTGCAAAGAATAAAAGAGCTCTATGGACAGAAGTTTAACCATCGTAGAGAGTCAGAATTCCATTCATATATTAAAGTCTCTGTGAACCTTGCAGTCAGGAAACCTTTGATTAATCTATAGTTCCCCAAATTATCTTACCATGAAGCTCTTATTTTATAATAGATATTTATAGTCCAAGAACCTAGTGATATGTGGAGTACACTTTGAGAAATGTCATGTTACTATTAGAATAGCAGTAAGTCTGGCTCTTCACTTGGAAGAGGTAATATAGACTGATAATGGCTGATAACACCCCCCTCCCCAAATTTTGTCTGCTTAAATTTTTTATTTTGTGCATTTCACAATTGACAGTTTAAAAAGACCCATCCATCAATGTATGAAGCATTATTAGAAGATAATGTAGGAAAGGCATAGTCTACTATTTTCATTTTACAATTAAGGAAACCAAAGTCTGGAGAGGGGATATCACTTGACCATGATCACATAGCTTGGTTAAAAGTAGTTGAGCTTGTGATTCAAATTCTCATCTTCCAATTTCAAATTTAGTGTCAGGTGCATAAGCTCAAGCCGCTTCCATGAAAAGAGAAGCATACTTATAATACTCTTGATGTAACACACAGCTTTTTGTAAATGATTTTATTTGTAATATTATTTTTTATATCACTTGACCATGATCACATAGCTTGGTTAAAAGTAGTTGAGCTTGTGATTCAAATTCTCATCTTCCAATTTCAAATTTAGTGTCAGGCGCATAAGCTCAAGCCGCTTCCATTAAAAGAGAAGCATACTTATAATACTCTTGATGTAACACACAGCTTTTTGTAAATGATTTTATTTGTAATATTATTTTTTATGTTTATAAATATAATACATATTCCTTGCTAATTTTATAGAAATATAGAAACACTCACAGAAGCTATCAGGCTGGGGTCCTTGTATATTTATACATGTAAGATATGAACCTCTCCCCCTTTTTACTACTGAATATAGTGTGAAGATTTCCTAATGCTGTACTCATCCTTTATTTAATCAATTTCCTATGGTTTCCAAAGTTTTGCTATTTAAACTATATTTTACTGAACAGAGTAAAAAATGTAATTGCTGAGTCAAACAGTATCACCATTTCTAAGTGTTTTGCCCTGTATTGCCAAACTGTACTCTCTAAAGTTTTATTAATTTCACTCCTATCAAGAGTGTATGAGAAGATCCCTTTTTTTTTTTTTTTTTACAAACAAAGGATAATATCCTCAGATTGTCCAGAATTCTGAGAAAATTTTCTTTAATGTTGACTATGTAGCATAGTAAGTTAACATGCCTTTTATTGCTCTTGGGTTTCTCCCTAATATCCCTATTTCTGTTGATAATATTGCATTTTATATTTATGAATTTAATTGATATTATTATATATGAAATATCTATTTGAAGATTTATTTTGGAGAATGTATTAAGCTGGAAGGTAACATTAAAAGAAATCATTAAGAATTAACTTGTGTTCAACAAGTGTCCTAGTTAATCTTCTCTTCTTTTGAACCTGACTTTCGAATTCTTGAGTTTTTCA
The DNA here is from genome assembly GCF_000956105.1 of Propithecus coquereli. Lineage (NCBI taxonomy): Eukaryota > Metazoa > Chordata > Mammalia > Primates > Indriidae > Propithecus > Propithecus coquereli. The sequence continues at coordinate 829,639 of NW_012134858.1, forward strand.
TTTATTCTCCTGGTTAGGTGAACTATGCCTTTAACTATTTTTTCTTGCATAAAAAAGGAGTATGTTGAATAACTTTAGAGAATTTGCATGTGAGAGAATAGCTTTTTATTGCTCTTATATACTATTGAGTGATTAAGAATGTGCTTGGTGCTTAGTTCTTGGCTCATAGTTTTTTTGTTTTTTGTTTTTCCTTTTTCTCAAAAGAATGGAGTATTTTCATTTCTATTGTTTTTTGGTATCTGGTGATGTAGAAGTCAAATTTGAAGCCAGTCCAGTTTGGTTTAATTCTCTTGAAGTTGCCCTTCTTTTATTTATTATATACTTGCAGGATTTTTAAAATCTTCAAATGAAAAATTATTGCCATGAATTTAATAGGCTTTAGGTTTTTTTTTTTTTCCCCACAAATTTATTTTTGCAGTAGCTCTTGAGTCTTACCCTGAAATGTCAAATTTTTCTTTAGTTGAGGAAAGTTATTTTCTATTATTTCTATGATAATTACACTTGCTCTATTTTGCTCTCTTTTACAGATTTCTCTCTTACGTGACTTTGGCACAAGATACATCTTTTATATATCTTGCTCTTTTGACATTTTTGTGTCTTGATCCTTCTGAATGGAGTTCAAGATTAATCCTTTCAGTTTTCTCTCATGTTTACTTTTTCTAATATTTAACTCATTATCTTTAATTTTATCCATGGTGTTCTCCATCCAATACAAGGATCCCTTTTTCATGCCTACTTTTCATGTTTCTTAGAAACAATATGATTATATGATGAATGTCAAATAATGCTATGTCGTTACATAATGAAAGTACAACAGAGTTAAAGGACTATAACTCCAAAAGAATTTTCCTCTATTCTTCTCACATTTGTTGTAGAAAATCTACTTATGTTCTGTTGACAGTCCCCTACTTTCCCATAATATATTCTTGTAGGTTTACTGATTTTCTTCAGTTTGCTTGCTTGGCTTCATGCATGGTGTGGCTGTTTACTCTGGAAGTCACCTCCACTGTGCGTGGCACCAACTCAAGAGGTACCTTCATTGAGCTTTTATGCTGGTTGTGGCTGTCTTCTCTGAGGAGGGATTTAAGTGGAAGCCCTGGCATGATGTTTTCTGCTTCCTGTGACTGCTTACTAGTGCAGAAGACTGTCTCCTGACTTAACTTGTTGTGTTGGCTGTCCCTGCTACTGGCCTTTGTCTTATAGTTTAAGGATGCCATGGAATATTAACATATACATTTAATTAGTTCCTATGAGTGTTTGGAGATAGAAAGAGGTTGAGGACGGAGGTGAAATATAGGCCAACTACTTCTACAGGGTTTCCTGTGGCTCTTCAATGTTCCGGATTTACAGACGTCTTTGTACTTTCTGGTTCTTCATCAGTACCTTTTCTATATCAAGGCACTCCTGTTAGTTTCATGTCATATTGACCATTTCCATGCACGTGTGGGCAAGGGACTATTTTCATATGGCCTCTTAACTGTCAGTCCCTTGGCTAATCTGCACATGATCATTTATATACATCTCTGGGATTTTTTTTTTCTTTCTTTCTATGCATAATGAATAGCTTTGCTAAAGAGGATTCTGCCTTCAAATTTTAAAAATAAAAAGGACAGCTGAGTATTAACATGATGGAAATTTAAAAAAAGTAATCACATAGTGTGTTAGCTCATATGTGACAAATAGATAATGCATCTCATAGCCATTAGGAACAGAATATTTGTCAGAGCCTTGTGTCTGTTGTTTAAAGGCATTGGCGGAACATCATAATATTTACACAAGGCAGAAAAACGTTGCATTATGCATATCTGAAGTCTATAGGGTATCCCTTAGCCTATTGACATTTAGCTGAATTCTGGGAAAATGTTGCCAGTATCATTGTTTGAAATGAGATGATCAAATGGTTTATGGATCTCTACTTGCCCCCTTTGTCACAGTATAGCAAATCAGAATATTATTACTTACTGAAGCATATGCTTAATGAAAAATTAATAGCAATGCAATATGATGTAATTGTGCAAGACTGTACTCTGACTAAGATAAGATACTTACATATTTCTGCCAACTGGTCATTATCTTTTATTTTACATATCCATGATGAGTGCATATTTAGCAAATGAGAGGGTGTTTTCTGCTAGTGTTTCTGATTATTAGTGATAATGCTGAGCCCATGTACTTACAGAGAGAATGAGAAGGAAAGGGAGGAGAGGGAGGGGTTGGGGAGGGAGGAGGGAAGAGAAAAAAGAGGGGGAGAGAAAGAGAGTGGGAGAAGAAGGAGAATGTGAATTGCTGTGTGGGTGGGCCCGTGTATATGCGACACAGATGCATAATTTTGGAAGTATGAATTTTCTATATCATCATTTTGGAACATTACCAAGTAGTGCAATGCTGTGATTTAGTTAAAACTAATTCTGGATATATCTAAAATGGTACCTCGCATAAATGTGGTCTCATAGGCATGGTTTGAAACAAAAACATAATAAATAATTTGTCATTAGTTACTCTTCCTTAAAATAATGTATTTAAATTCTCTAATCAAATGGGTAGGTTTTCTGTGAATAGCCTAGATAGGGCTGCTTACACTTATGAATCTGTAAGAGAGTTATAAATTTCCTCACTTTGTATGCTGCTACCAGACGCATCGTTCTCTATTGCACCTGGCCAGCTCATTCATTTGCGAAGAGACCTTCGGGGCCTCACAGTGCTTCCCGTGCACAGGGAACCTCCTCATGCTGGCACTCAGGGTCTCCGGAGCTATGGTGCCCACCTGTCTCTCTAACACTGTCCCCCCAGTCTGGGTGTGCCTCAGGCTCCAACTAAGCCATGCCCCTTGCCATTTTGCATTATGCTGGGATTCCCTTCCTCCACACCTGCACGGTGTCACTGTGGGAGGTCTTCCTCCAGCCTTCTATGTCTCGATGCTGTCCATCTTTAAGCACTCAGCTCAGATGCCTCCTCCTGTAAGAATAGCAACTGCTGAGGCAATAGAGTGGTCCTCCTTCTACCATGTGAACTGGCTGAATCCTTTATCTCCATTTCTCTTAGGACAGTGAAATGTGCAGCCTCGGCTATGTGTTTGGAGGACCCTGAATTCCAATTAGTATGTACTAGTTATGCTGTCTTCAGTGTGATACCTGATATCTCTGAGTCTTCATTTTCTCATCTGTGAAATAGAGGCAGTAATGTGCATGTTTAGGCAAATGAAGATGACATCTGAGTCATGTATATAGCATAGTCTTAGGGCCCTGATAGATGTCAAACAAGCATATATATTCTTGTAGGTTTATATAGAATATGGCATATTCTATGATTTTCATCATGTACCATTGCTATCTCCTATTATGTGATTCATGTGTGCATAACCTCTCCCTAGCCTTGGGCTCTTTGGAGGCAGACCTTGAGCTAGGTTTGTCTTTGTGTCTCCCAAGGGCCCAGCACGGTTTTTTACATTGAATATGCACCAAACCGGGTATTTATCTTTTTGGTACTCAGAAGGTAGTATCTTCCCAGACCAATTTCTCCCATTACATCTGAGCCGAACAGGGCTGAGTGATTGTGAATCTTCATTTGTGATGCTACTTCAGCTGTCAGGTAAGTGGCAACAACCTCTGGCCTCCTCCTTTCTTGAAAAGACCAGCTGAAGTATGACGTTCCTTACTCTCAGTGAGCTTGATGGTCACAAGGGTATTTACACTGTGAAGAAAGGCATGGTTTCCTTTGCTTTAAGAAGTAAGTTATGTGGAATGTAATTAAGCCTGTCTACCCCTTATCAAATAGGTGGATGTTTAAGCTTATTTAGTTGAACTGTTTAGTGTTTATCCATGTGTAGTCAGATCTGATGTTGGATAGGTCTACTTAGAGATGCTTTTCCACATGACTAGAAATTCTCTTCCACGGCTGGAAATCAACCTGTTTAGAATCCTGCCTCCTAACCTGGCCTCTGTCTGTCTGAGCTTTGTGGTGTACTGGTGTCTTCAATCTTCAGTTCTCCACGCTGCAGTATTGTGGACCAGGGGACATCTCATGGGTCTTTGGAGTCAGACTAGCTGGAATTTAGTCTTGATAGTTTGCAGTGGCTGTGACTTGTCGATATTGAATCCTTCTCAATCTTAGTTTCTTCATCTGGAAAAATGATGCTAATACTGTCTACCTCTATGGCTATTGTAAGGAATAAAGGACACAAAAGTTTTATAGAATAGAACAAAGTGTGTCATGGATAGAGAACCCAATGAATGTTACTAAAATCTTGCATGTTTTTCCTCCTTTTCTTGTACCTAGGCCATCATGAGAAATAAACATAGTCAAAAACGTGAGCATATATCTCAAATAGGGCCGCCCTTTTTCTTTTAAACATCTTCAATTTTTAGAAACCATAGCATGGCAAACTGGTTTTTAAAGAGAAACACATTTTTAGATTCCAACAATATTTACTACTTTAATGACTATTGACGGTGAAAAGCTATCATTTACGTGAAGGGGAAGATTTGTTTTAGAAAATGTATTCATGAGACCTCTAACTGACAAATTTCTTTTTTAAAAGAGACAGTAGAGCTTGAGGAAAATGATTATATATAAGAAAAACAATTTCCAAAACTCACTCCAAAATCATTGAAAGAAATACATCTGTATTTTCAAATGCGTAATTTTGAAGAATTGGGACATTCTAGGCTATCAGTATTGGTTACTTTGAAAATCAAAAGTTGCATGTTAAATAGCAAAAGTACATGAATGCAGTCTTTTTTAAGAGCACAATTAATATCCCTGGTAATTGCGAAGCTGTGTTTTACTGTATATATACATTCTACGTTTATATTCATTTTAATACATTATAAAATCTGATCTTAAGGGCACTACTAACTCTGGGCTAGAATTTCTTCTATTGCTATAAATAATTTTTATCAACTTCATGCCTAAATGTTCTGAAATCGCTGGAAATAAGTTTTTTTTTTTTTAAATTCTAGCATACTAGGCCAAATGGGTAGTTAAGATTAATATTACGTGGCTATAATATTTTATTGTATTAATTAAAATGATAATTTATTGTTTGAGAAAAATTTTTCCCTGGGAGAGGTCAGGGCATTTTGTAGAAATGTTCAAGTTTGTAATGAGACTACATAGACCTCTTATGTTTTTCTCTTTGGGAGTCATAACATAATCTGAAGAAATGAGTTCTTAATCACCAAATAGATTCATATGTGCTTATATGAAATAAATTTCATTTATGCCTTTAACAACTAGCAGATGGGAATAAAATTGAATAAAACTATGGTTCTACTTGATAGTATTTGGTGATAGTTTTAATAAATGAGATTTTATCCATGTCTTAACTATGCTTATATTGTTAATTTATTATCTCTAAGTAACATAGAGATACATGTGAGTCCAGTTTAGTGGGTAGCTAATACACAGGGAGTACAAATTGAGTACGGAAATACTTGCTTCAGTCTAACATTTTTGTTTGTTAGATGGATGTCCTAGTTACACGATTCTTTTCTCAAAGTATTACCTTCCTTTGCTAACAAATATTTTAAGTAATATGTCTTATTGGCAACATAATCATGCCTCATCCAGCAATGAGACCCTGTCCAAACTTATCAGCTTGAAAATTGGTTAGGAATATGCTAGATAATAAAAACATTAGATATCTCTTTGTTTCTAATGAACTAAGTATATATTTCTGTTTGTGTTTTGCAAATTATTTATATTAACCCTTTGAAAATTAGTTAATGTAAACTTTTAAAATACACATTTCCTATTTATCAGTAAAATTTATGTAGCATAGAAAAATTTTTATATATATTTTTACATTGATCCTTCCAGAAATTTCATGAAACTGTCAGCCTTATTTCCATTTGGGCAGAAGGCAGTTGTGATATTTAGGAAAATTAAATGATAACACCAAGGCCATATATACCGTTGCATTTTTTTCTTTCTAGGCTACAGAATGACATTGAGGCTTTGTAAGCCATGAGGTGACATGGTCAAGTTTGTAGTTTAGATAAATTCCTTTGGCAGAAATGTGAGTGGTTGATTCGTGAGATCCAAGACTGGAGACAGGATTCTGTGTCATCACTGGCTCCTGCCTTTCTGTCGTAGTCCACGTTCTTGCATCAGGAAAGCTCTTAACTATAATTTCAACGCATATCAACAAGCCTACTACTTATCAAGACCAATGCTTCTATCTCCCTGGCTTCAGCCTGTCAACTCTTTTCCTTTATCTATAGTAGCTTCCTAATGTATTCACATAAAGCTTGAAAATGAATATATTAACTTACTAATCTTACGTCTCTAGCAAGCACTAACAGTCGAGTATGAAATTTGGTTAATAGGCAGCTTGAAAGAACATGTCGAATCAAAGCAATACGTTGTAGTATGATCGTTTCTGTTGTACAGTTACTCAATTTGATTCTTGTTTTTAAATGGTCTTGCCAGAACAAAGTTGCTATTCTGGCTTTGTTTTTCTCATTTAAAATAATTTCACTGGGTGTCGAAGTTTCTTTGGAAAAGAAAATAAAAAGAAAGAATAAAATAATTCCATTCAATTTATGAATTTGTTTCCATTTTTAATTTAATACTTTAACAAATCTTATGTAGAAATTCCAAACTAAAACTAAACAGATGTCACCCTGTATTCCCCTATTTCTTTTTTCACTCTCTGAAGAAGAAAACAATTCTCCCTGAACAAAGTTGTATTACAATGAAGACAAAGGTCATGTTTTAAAAAATATTTTCTGCCACAATTTGAGGAAACCTTCTAGGACTGTTGTTCAGACTCATACATACACTTTAAAAAAAGGGAAAGATAAGAGAAAAAAAAAAAGGAAAGAAGAGAAGAGAAGAAAAACAAGAAGGAAAGAAAAGAAGAGGAATGACTAAAGAAGGGAAATGTAGGACAGGAAAAGATAAAGGAGAGTTTACATTACTACCCAAGTGTCCTGTTTTCTACAGGTAGCAAAGCTAATGAATTTTTCTCCTTGTTTTTAAACTCAGAAAACCCAAATGGATTCTTTTTGTATTGACATTTTCTGATTTGCAAAAAGTCATAGTACTCAAATTAAGACACCACTAGGAATATATATTTACATTTACTGAAATATTGAAGTGATGAATTATTTCATAGTATAATATCTATTAGTATAAGTACATGCAGATGCTCTTAGGGTTGATATGGGTTTGGGACCTAATAAAATTCCTCCCTCTGGTTTTAGGAACTAATTATGATAACAGGGTCATGATGCGATTAGCAATTTAGATCCTTTTCATAAAATTACACCTATACATATGATACCAAATTTGAAATGTCTTTTTAGACAAACTCACTCATCTTGCAATACTTCCTACATGGATTTTTTTCTCTCACTGATCCTTAATAGAACCAAATGTCCTTATAATATAAAATAAGCAAAATTGTGACTAACAAGACTTCACATCAACTCCCAAATCATGCCTGAAGTTGCCAAATATGTTTTTGTCTTTGTGTCTGTAGAAAGACTGTTACTCTAGCAACCTCATTACCTTAGGCCTGGCACACCAAAAGTTTCTCTGAAAAGCCAAATCGCCTTGTCTTTGAGTCATCTGAGGCTTCCTTTCCTCTTCACTGTTTATCTTGCCTTTGATTCCTGTGTTATTCGACCTTAACGGATCCTCCTACATTTTTATGGACCTACTATCCACACCTGTGGAGTCTGGGCACATTAAATGTGGCATAAAAGTAATTATTTTATTTATTTAAAAATAGAGGACTATTGCAATTCAGTAGCTATGCTGTATTTTCCTAGTAACCGTGTGCTCTTTTGCATGGGATGCAGTATATACTTACAGTTTGTATTTCTCTTATGGGACGTGGCCTGGGTAAACCTTCCTGAGGTCAGGGACATGGATCTTCATCTGTGTAGGCCCCATGCCTGGCACAGTGTGGATAATAATTTGAAAGGATATATGGTTTTGGCTTTACTGAGCCACACCAGAAAATTTAGAAATAGCTCTTTTATACAAATCCCCGCTTCGTGTTAACTCATTTCTACTAGCCACATATGCGAGAGAACAGTTCCGTAGCCAGGTACTCTTTGTTTCTGCTTTCTTTGTCTCTCCTAAGACTGTGTGGAGAATGCATGATTTATTCATTTTTTAAAAAATAAATTATTGGGTGCTTTTAAGTGCCAGGCATTATGAACATATGCTTCGGAGGCGGGGAGAGCGATATTATCTCATTCACATTTTGACAAGATTACTCTGGTTGGTTAGTAGAAGATGAACAGGGGTGTTGAGGGGTGCTCAGGTGTGGGGACAAGTGAAAAAGTGAGTGCTCAGTTCGAAAGGAATCAATGGTCTAAGAAAGTAATTTAAGACATAGCTTGAAGAGAAAGGAGGACAGATCATGCCGGTGAATTGCACTTGTAGAGGAGAGAGGGAAGGAAAGGGAAGATTTCCTGGGTGTGTGGTCTTGTATTTAGCTAGGCACACAAAAAGAAGAGTGTTTTATGGATAAAATCATGGGTCTGGCAATATGTCTGAGACTCATATAAAATATACAATTGGAGATGTCAAGTAGGCAACTGAATATTTGAGCCTTGATCACGGAGAATTCTTAATAGGAGATAAACATTGGGGGTTCTATAGAGTATAAATGATATTTAAACTAGTTTTTGACAGCATCTAGGATAGAGCAGGGAAAGGATGGGTTCCATGTCTGAGCCCAGAGAGTCGTCTGGTGTGGTAAAGCAGAGTAGGGGAATGTAGGAAAAGGCTGCTGAGAAGTCAACAGTAAGGTCACAGGAAAACCAGGAGATTGTACTGTTTCAGGAGCCAAGAGATGAGTGTATTTTAAGGATTACAGAGTGGCCAGTTACATTGAAGGCTATTTAAAAGTTGGGAAAGATGCTTGGAACAGAATGGATTTGGCAATGTGGAGATTGCTGGTGACCGTTGCAGGAGAAGATTTAGTGGAGTGGCTGGGGCAGAAGCCAGCTTGGAGCTGTCTGAATTGCTGATCGGAAGTGTGAAAATGGAGTGTATGTTGACGTCTCTTTTGAAGGGTTTGACTGAGAGGGGCAGCAGGGAAATGGGGTGGTCAATGGAGGGACATGGAATAAAGTAAGTAGTTGTTTTACTTTAAAAAATGACACCTTAGAGCCTGATGTGGTGGCGCAGCTGCTTGGGAGGCTGAGGTGGGAAGATCACTTGAGCCCAGGAGTCCAAGTCCAGCATGGGCAACATAGCGAGACCCTATCTTCAAAAGAAAAAAAAAATGACTCAGAGCAGCATTTATTAAATTGCAGTTTGTGAACCATTAGTATTCTTAAAATATTTTTATTGGGTTGTGATACTCATTTAAAACATTAATTAGAAGGAAATAGAAAATAGAGTACATGTCATGGTAGAGGTGAGAGTTTTATTTTTATGGAATATATTTTTATTAAAGATTTACAGATAGTTATATATACACACGTATCCTGATGTATATTGGGTCATAATCTAAAATGTATTTCTTAATGTGGATTACAATTTTAGAAGTTTGAAAACCACCAGACTAGGGACTATTTGCTTACTGTTAGGGATAATTGAGTAGAGAGAAAGAAATGGATGATGGCAGAGAGAGGGGATAGGTATAAAGGTATAAAGGTATAAAGTTCTTGAGCAGAGTAGGAAGTCTTCACTCAGTTCTTCTTTCTTTTCTCATCCACTTACCACGTGGCTTCCAGGTGGTCATCACCGACCTGGGCATAGATGAACAAATCCCATATTTCTGCAGGTATGCGTAGTGGTGTTGGCATTTTTGTCATCTGCAATGATTTTGTCATAGGCATTGCGTTATGGTCTTAATTGTGTCCGCCCCCTACTCCCAAATTTATAAGTTGAGATTCTAACCCCCAGTACTTCAGAATGTGACTGTATCTGTATAAGGTCTTTAAAGAAGTAACTGTGGTAAAATGCGGACATTAAGGTGGGCCCTAATCCAATATGACTGGAGCCCTTATAAGAAGAAGAAGTTGTTTGGACACACACACACGCAGAAGGAAGACCATGTGAAGGCACAGGGAGAAGATGGCCATCTACAAGCCAAGGAGAGAGTCCTCAGAAGAAACTAACTCTGCTGACACCTTGATCCTGGACTTCCAGCCTCCAGCATTGTTGAGAAAATAAATTGCTATTGTTTAAACCACCCAGCCTGTGTTATTTTGTTCTGGCAGCCCTAGCAAATGAATACGCACTGTCATGCTTGTTATCTCTTTTGGTCTTTTCTGACTGTTACGACACTCTGAGGTGTGGAGGACTTCACCTGTTTCATGAATGCCTGTTTACAGATAAGAAAACTGGAAAGAGATAAGAAATGGCTTACTCAAGGCCAGGGATCACAGTAGATGGTAAGTGGAAAACAAAGTTTCGTAAATCCTTGCCCAGTGTTCTCTCCTTGACACAAGGTTTGGTAGCAGGCGTTTCAGTCATGCTGTGCCTACAGTGGCAGATAGGACTTTATGCTGGTCCATTTATTACTACCAAAAGCTACATTTCATTGCAAATATAAATTCCGATATGTTATTAAATGAGACTTAAAACACTTAAAAACTTCAGAAAGCCCAAAGATGACATATATTAACATTTTTAAACTATCACTTTTATGTAGCCCATGAAACGATACAGCTCAATGAATATTTGAAAGTTTAGCCTCTCAATGAGATGTGAGAAAACTTGACCCATGCATGGCAGAGAAGATAGCTGATTTTTTTTAAGCCTTCTTTATGAGCTATGACATTTCTCAAGATAAGCACTAGGGAATATCTCAATAAAGTAATAGTCAATCAACTAATTTTATGTTGGCTTCCTCATACAAACACCTTATGTGAGTGATTCCAGTAAAATTACTTATCCTTTTTCTGCAATACTTTTTGAGTCATTTTTGTTTTAAGCTTCTTGCTCTCGGATTGAATTTTAAATTTCTTAATGGTACTTATTATAAATAAATGCTTTGAATGACACTTAGAATCTGCAACACATTTAGCATGTTGTGCTGATTCATTAATTCATTCATTCTTTCAGTAATATTTATTAAAAATACATCCTTCCCATTATACTGGTAAATAAGGCATGATTTCCAAAAATTCATAAGTTAACAAAGGGAATGTGTATATGTGTGTGTGTGTGTATGAATCATGCTTGAATGTAATGAATATTTTATGTCACCTTATGAAAATGTGTAAGAGTTTTTCTAGGGTATGAACTTCCATATCCAATTGTTGGATCTTAAAGTCTCTATCGTTAGCTGGGTAATGCTTAATGCGTCTTCAGATTTACCCTCCTATCTATTATGCGTTCAATCCTATTGCCTCACATTGTAAAGTCAATCAGACTTACTGATTTTTACAATCTAAAAAGGATAATATGACAGCTGATTATCATTGTAGTTTGTGATTCCTTGATTATTAGTGGGATTATTGGCAAGATTAGCATCTCTTAAATATATTTATAGGCCATTTGAGTTTCTTCTTCTGTCAGTTGTCTATTCATATAACTTGCTCATATTTCTATTCATTTGTTTTTCTTACAAGTCAATTTGTATGTATTCCTTTTGCATATTGTATAATAGCCCTTTTTGGCTATGTGATTCGTAAATACCTTCTTCGCACTTGTGGCTTTCTTTTCACTTTGCTTGTGTTGGATTTTATCTTATAAAGTTTTCAAAATTAATGTGCTCAAATATGTTAATATTTTTGTGCTTTATGCTTCTTGTGTCCTTGATGCCATTAATATATTCGTTATATTACATTCTAAAATTATAAATGTTTAAGTTATTAATCCATCAGATTACTTTGTTTTTGTTTGTTTGCAGAGAAGTAGTTATATGAATTTTTCTTTCTCCAGATGGATAGCCAGTTGTTTCTGCACCATTTATTGAACACTCTGTCTTCTGTGCACACATTTTTAGTATGCTATAGCCTAACCTCTCATAGGTACATGAGTTTATTTTAAAGCCATTTATCCTGTCATTTTGGTTTATTGGTCAATTTCTTAAATGATAAACACTAATTTCTGTAGCTTTTTAGTAAAGACTGATATCAGTTAAGGCCTTTCTTCTTCTACAACAAAATTACCTTGACAGATAATGACTTATAACTGGCCCATGTGTATTTTAGCATAAAGTTGCCATGTTCCTTGGAAAACACTCACAGGATTTGATTAGGATTGCTTTGATTATATATATTAATTTGTAATAATTGCCTTTAGGACTATGAATATGCTATATTTCTCATTCATTTATGTTATCTTTTATAACATTCAATAAACTTTTATTATTTTAATCTAAAGTCTTACTAGTATGTTTATTAGATTTAGTTATAGCTATGTTATTTTTTGTGCTATTATAAATGTAAGTCTTTAAAATCAAATTTCCTAAGTTTGTTTCAGATTGCAGATATAAATATATATATATGTCTATATATGTAAATATAAAATCCAGCAACGTTGCTGAACAATTTTGTTAATTATAATCATTTATTTTTTATTTTCTTAAATTGTGTGGATGGTCTGTAAATAAATTATATTTTGCTTTATTATTTTCATCCTTTTCCTTTTGATTTTTAGTGCTATTTTACTCTGGTAAGTATTTTTAGCACAATGAAGAATAGAAGTCGTGATAGCAGCACAGGAATCTCATAGGCCCTTTCACAAAGCCATATCCACCTACCTGTAATACTTTTTTACCTATTAGCATCTTGAATGGCAGTTGATAGTAATAATTGGAACCTTAAAAACTGTTGAGTTCTAAGTGCTTTCCAAGGGATTGTAAAAGGAATATTAAACTGATTCTCTCTCTTTCTCCCTCTCTCTCTCTCTCTCTCTCTCTCTCTGTCACTTAGTTATAAGTGTTCTTTTATTGATATCTACTTATTAAATTATTCCATAATTCTGTATTTCATTCAACAAATGTTTACTGATTGTTCACCGTTTGACAGGCACTGCTGGTTTTGGGGGATTCCACGATGAATAAGACTAACAAGATCCCTGTTGTGGGGCTCCTGGATTTTTAGGGGAGATAGGCTACACAGATTACGTAGTGGTCATTACCTTGCAATCCAATGGCTACTCTGAAGCACAAGTGCAGCACGCTATCAGAGCGCTTAGGAGACCTGGAGGGAATGGTGCTAGCACATATTAATAGTTTGGAAGGTCAGGAAAAGAAGTTTGACTTTGACCCCAGTGAGGAGTGTAAGTTAGACAGGCAAAGGGTAGGTCTATGAGCAGGCAGAGCGCTCCAGTGACAGGGGTAGATGTGTAAACAAGATTGTTCTTAAAAAAGTGTTTGGTGAAAAGTGATTTTCTATGAATATTAAATAAGCATGCTCAATAGGAAAATATAAAAATGATCAAGGACAACAAATATCTCTTGAATGTCCTTGTTGGAAGGTATTTTATATATCATTCTGAATTGTTCCCTGGTTTATTAGGACCAGTAAGTTTAGCTAACGGGAGGGCCATGAACATTGGTACAAAGCCACTGAAGGTCATGGCTGCCTGTGTATTTGCCGCATGCACCAATCTGTAGCCCACTTGAGCTTCCATCATCTTTGCTCTGGATCCATCTCTGGTAGTCTCTTTATTTTGATTTCCATTTTCCCTCAGTACACACAAAAAACAGAATTTGAATAAAAGAAAAAAAAAGCATCAGCGATTTTTTTTTTATAGTGATTGCATTGGACCTACTAATATCATCAAGAATAACACAGTGCAATATTGGCTGTGGACATTTTGGAAAGTACAGGTTGATCATTTTAATGCAGCCTTTCAGCCAGTATCCAGTGCAAGGCATGTGCTTGCTTAGACTTTGGGTTTTAGAAAAGCCAGGGCTTATGTGGAGAGCTCTTTTTTGTCAGCCCCACAAAATGAAGTGCTGCGATCTGCAGTTTTCCTATTCAGTTTCAAGTATGAAGTTGATTTTAAAATTTAACTGTAGTTTCCTTAAGATGTACTACCACTTCCAGCTGATTATGTAGATGTATCAAATATTCATTTTCTTTAAAAGCAGTATTACTATTTTGCCTTTATCCACCAATGATTCTTGGATAAAAGGTGGTAATAAAATGTTAATATGCATTTAGTCATATGTGAAAAAGTAATATAGAAATTTCCGAGTTGTAAAATGAGATGCATTATTGCTTCTAAAAGCATAAGAAAATGAAAACTCAGAACAACAAGCCTCCACAAGCTAGGGTTTGTGGTCACTCAGGGTTGGCTTGCTTTACAACCTTTCTCTGAATAGAAGACTAGATTCTGTCTTCCCTTTATTTTCCCTCTAAATCAGTTGCAGTGTTCTTGAGGTCCTTAGGGACTTCAGGAAGGTGATTGAGCATTTCGCCAAACACATGATTGTTTGAGCATGCATCAAACCTTGTGCATGGTATCCAGGACTGTGGGAAGCTCTGAGGGCAGAGAGGTTTGCGGTCCTGTCCTCCCATGTCTTCCTTTGGAAGTTCCCCTACTTCTCTTTTCCCCTCAGGCCTTGGCAGGTGTGATTACCTCTAATGCATGGAACATGCTTCCTTTCACACTGGAGGAAGCCTGGTCAAGGTTGGACGGTGTGCAGTGGCACAGAAGAAGGGGTATGTGCTCTCTTAATAGAATCTTACATGGGAATTCAGAGAAGAGAACTGTTTCTTTCCAGGGAAGAATAATGTGCATTGACCCAAAGCAGCAGAGTGAGAGCTGAAACCGAAGCCCTGTGGTCAGTCCTTTCAGTCCCAGCCAGGCCTCCTTTGGACATTAGCCTTGTGGCAGACTAATGACAGCCCAGTCAGTGTGGAGGGCCTGAGACACAGGGCAGAGAAGAAACACACTTATTATAACCCGGTCAGGCCACCAGTGATGTGAGCTGTGCTGTTCTTGGACTCTTCATTACTCAATGAGAATATTAGGGGCCTTGCTTGTTCATTTTTTTCTCTGCCCTGAAGAAGTAGAGATAGCAAGAACTCAGCCTTGTGAGGCATGAGATATAGGGCAGGCTCAGTCCACAGTGACTCATTAGCAACAAGAGCATTTCCCAAAATCCTAATTGGGCACGTGGCAAAGGAATCGCTCATATATCATTTAACCATGAAGTTACATTATGAGAAGAAACAAATTCACGCTTAGTTTACAGGTGAGCAAACTGAGCCTTGGGGTGATTAAAACATTGACCAAGGTCATGGACAAATGTGGTGTGGGGCAGAGGTAATATTCAAACCTAGGAGTCCGATTCCAAATGTATGCTCATCAGCAGTACACTAAACTGCTTTAAAAGGCACCCCCTCTCCCTCCTCCAGGCTTAATGGGAGAAGTAAGTAAAGACATCTTTGAGAGAAAGCTTTCTGCAAAATATAATGTGGTTTGAAAAATACGAGCTTTGAATTAGGTTCAGATCGTCGATCCTTTCTATTAACATAAAGGATGTACTTGTAAACATTAATTTGGGTACCACCTTCCCTTTTGTGGCACTTATTCATAAAACAGTCCCTTTGCTTCATCCAGCAATTTCTGTACTTCCAGTGCTCCAATCTGATGATCATCTGTTGCCTCAAAAATCCTTCCATAAGCAAGAAAAGTTCTAGAAACGGCTTTGTTGATGAAATCTCTGCTTCTTGGTGTCACTGTTTCCCAAGGTATAAAGCACAAATGGACGTTTGTTCGAGCAGATGCTTTACTGGCCAGCACTACCTGGCTCACACTGTCTGAGGAATACAGAGGTCCCCATTCCTTGCTACTCATAGGACCCAGGAGGTACCCTGGAAGCAGCTCAGAAACTCAGGTTCCTGCAGCGATGTACCTCCTCTGGAAGAACAAAGAAACCTCACTGATGAACGAAGCCCCTCAGCTTCAGACTGCAACCCCCTTCATGTGACTGGTGGAAAACATTTCTTAGAATTTCAAAACAGAGCCTGGTTTCCAGAGGGCATCTAGTGAGCTCATCCTTTTTGGAGACCCAGCCTGTCTTACCAGTGCTACACAGGTAGTACTTTGACAGAAGTACTCCCAACTAGCCCATCTGACGTGTGGAGAATTGTACTTAAATGGCCCATGGTGGGAAACTTTTTGGTCTCCTTCTCTGAAATGGTGTGGTGTGAGGCTTTCCCATTACTGATAGTTCTCAAGATTTTTTTTTTCACCATGGGGTCGGAGGTGAAATGTACCCTAAAGGAAAATGAAGATTAGGTATTGGCAAGTTTTATTTTCTTTGTTCATTCGTGTGTAAATTTTTAGTATAAATTTAGAGACTTTGAATATTTAATGCTAGTCAAAAATCTTTCAGTGAACACATTTCAGAAATTCAGCTTCATAAGTTGCGTTTTTCCTGTGCAAGGCCAGACTTCAGGTTTTTGTTTTTTAAATGAGGGATTTTTTTTTATTGATAATAACTGTGTTTATAGGATTTTTATATAGTATGTTGTTTTCATTATCTTGAATTTTCTTACTCAGCAATCTTACCTGCAATTACATGTTTTTAATGTTATCTATAGTTGTATATATATATAATTGCCATTAAAATATATTCAATTCCCTATGTCCCTAAAAAGGACAAGATAATGACAATTCATTCTCATTTTTTCTCTTGGTTATGAACTCAAGGAAATGAAACTTATGTAAATAAACCAAACCATCTTTACCATTTTTTTTTTTTTTTTTTTGAGACAGAGCCTTGCTCTGTCACTTGGGCTAGAGTGCAGTGGTGTCATCATAGCTCACTGCAGTCTCAAACTTTTGGGCTCAAGCAATCCTCCTGCCTCAGCTTCCTAAGTAGCTGGGACTACAGGTATGTATCCAAGAAAGAATTAATTGAGTCTAGAATTACACACTCATATGAAAGAGATTTGCTGCTCTGGATGGCTCAGAACAATAAAGCTGGGGTTTCTTTATTTGGGGGCAAAGGTATATCTGTTACACTTTATTCCGTATGAAAATTATTCATTGTAAAAACTGTGTCATTTTGTGTTGTTTGGAAAACTCAATAAAAGTTTATTTCCGGCTGGGCATGGTGGCTCATGCCTGTAATCCTAGCACTCTGGGAGGCCGAGATGGGAGGATCCCTTGAGGTCGGGAGTTCAAGACCAGCCTGAACAAGAGCGAGAACCCATCTCTACAAAAAAATAGAAAAATTAGCCAGGTGTGGTGGTGCACGCCTGTGGTCCCAGCTACTCAGGAAGCATAGGCAGGAAGATTGCTTGAGCCCAGGAATTTAAGGTTGCAGTGAGCTATGATGATGCCACTGTACTCCAGTCTGGCCAATAGAGCAAGACCCGATCTCAAAAAAAAAAAAAAAAAAGTGAGAAATGCAGATGTAAAAAGTTCCTACTGGAATTCTTGAAAAAAGAAAGTTTGAGAATTGATTAATGTATCACCAAATGAATCTGTCACCAGATTTTGAAGGCAAACCTGTAGAATACATCATGTATTTTAAGGGGCATTTCTAGATCTACTCAGGAAGGATCTTAGTGAACTGATCTTCCACATTGAATTTAGGAATAATATCGCTTGCAAAGAAATCTGGGAACAAATCCTGTCTTCACTATTTACTAGTTATAAGGCTAGTAAATAGCTGTATGATACAATTTAATTTCTCTGAACCTCGATTTTGTTATCTGTGAAATGGGATAATAATATCTACCTCATAGAGATATTAGTGGATTAAATAAAAATAGCAGATGTAAAATGATTAACATGAAGCCTGGATGACATTTTTATGTTTTAAGTGAAATACTGTGAGATTTGAGACTAGGCATAGACATCGAACATAAATGGTTGTCAATTCAGGTGGAAGACTTTGGAGAACTGCAAGGAGGTGAATTGTTTACTGACTGTGGGAATTTAATAGAGGATGAATTATATGTCTAGATTTGACTAATAAAATACTGGTGATACTTTTAGAATCAGATAGGAAATACAAAATGAAAAGCAGTATTTCCTGGTGGGGGGAGGACTTAATGCTTATTAATTTATTGATATATATAAAGATTTTCAAGGGAGAAAATTTAAATTGGAGCACACGTTTATCATTTTAGACAATTCCAGGTTTGCAGGAAAAAGTTATCTGTGGGAAAGTGTGAATTCCATTTGTATGTATCTTAGTGTAAATACCAGTTAGAACAGAGCTTAAGATGTGGCTTGCAATTACTTTAACAAAAGAGCATATTTGTGTAATATTTTGTTATATATAGGTCTTCTTTTCATAAACTGTCTTGTTTGATTTTTTCCTTTATTAGGATTCTACAAATACCCCTTGAGCACCCACCAGGTGTCAGGGACCGTCTTAAGTTCTGGAGCCACTGTACTGTCCCAGAGCATACATTCTAGAGATAGAATAGGGGAGTCATAAGTATCTGGAATAGGAATTCTTAACTTGGGTCCTGGGAAGGGTGTTGGGGTAGGGAGATATCTATGCTCCCAGTAAAATTCATGTAAAATATTTCTAAGAAGAGGCCTTCATGAGATTTTCAAAGACTACCATGATACAAACTGGTTAAGAATGATGGTCTTCAAGGCTGAGCCTCAAAGAAGTTAATTGATTTGTCTAAGGTCCCAAGAATCAAGTGACAATTTGGGTCCTTGACCATGAGTGTACTCTGCAATGCCATTCTGCCTTGCAGCATTAGTTCCGTCTTGTCATCCTTCTCTAGAGAATGATCAATTTCCCCGAGTTTTTATGGATTCCTCAATATACTTAGTATAAATGTCACTTTAAATCAGGAAGCAGCAATTAATAATATGTTGATATGGCTGGATTGAATTTAGTTTGTTTTGGTTTTCAAAGTGCTGAAACATCCAATCCTGCTAGTTCTAAGGGCCTTTTCTGAAGGCAGTGTTCCTAGATTACTGTTAGAGAGGAACATGGCAAGGCTCCCGAAGAAACTTCAGTGGCATTTCTTTGATCACTTCGGGGAAGTGGAGGTATGTGCTCCTCCTAAGAAGATTGTTAGCCCTCTCTTTGGAACACAGATCAGTGCCTTTGAAGCGGCCTTCTTGATTTCCTGCAGTGGTGAGCTTTGAGCTCCGTGGCGAAGTAGCCCTTATATTTACAGACTACCATCTGACCTTCAGGTCAGGGCATTTCCAATCAATTTAGGGATGCAGCAAGTGGAACAACAGAGCTGATGAGCTCTTTCAGTGTGGTAAGCAAGCTTCCTGGGACTGAGGGGCCTGGAAACTCTATTGATTTTTAGATGCTTTTTACCACTTGCTCCTAACCTGCTGGGCTTGGAATGAAGTTAGTTGCCAGAAAGGATACAGAGGACAAAACGGCAGCCCAAGTAGTAAACATAAAAGTGGAATTTTCACACATATCCCAGAAAAAAAGGTAATTTTTCTTGAGGAAATCAAGTATAGAGATGTGCTCATAGGCTACTTACCATCTTAGGAATTAACTGAAGTTAGACATAAATGTTTAGCAGGAATGGACTTTGTAGTTTATAGCATTGGACTACCAGAACTTCAAATGTGCTTTAATAGTCCCAGTTTGCTAAAACTATGTCTAGAGCCAAATATAACTTCGTTCAGGAATAATAAAGGATCTCTGGTTCACGTGTGGAGTCCTCAAGAGTTTTGCTATTCTGATTGCCAAGCACTGAAGCAATAATTTGTTGTTGACTCAAGACAAGAAGATAATTTTACATTAACCCAATGGGATTGTTTACTGAAACTCTAATAAGCTGTTGGGCTTGGGGTGTGTGTGTGTGTGTGTGTGTGTGTGTGTCTGTGTGTGTTTGTGTTTCCCTTGATTTAGGGTTAAGTCTTCCTGATTTGAAGGAGTAGTTTTAAATAGTACATCTGGTCAGCATCGCCCTGTGATGATTCAACATCTGTTACTATGTTTTATCCTAAATTCCAGTCTTTTGTGAAATTTTAGAAATCCAGAAGGTTCACATTGGGTGCTTTTTTTTCCCTGCTCGCTTTTAATCCTTATTGTATTTGCTGAAAGGTAGCATAAGTGTCTGAATGGGCATGATTGATTTATAATATTTATCCATCTAGCAAAAGTTTACTGAGCACCTATTATGTGTAGTATAATGTGCTAGTTTCCAATAATTAGGAATTTAAATAAGTAAAACGTGATCCAGGTTATCAAGGCTGAGGTTATTATAATCTGTTTGTAGAGATTATAGGTCAAGAAGTAATTGGCATATGAAGCAGAATGAAAGTATCACTAAATTGATGAGGAAAGAATAGCCCACTCTGGGAGAAGCTACCAGGGACTCTTAGGGAGGGAAGGCTTTTAAGTTTTAGATAAGCAGATAATACCACCACCACTGGGAGGATGACCTTAAACTCTATGTCAGTCACATGCCTCTATTATCCTTGCTGTGCTTTTAGTACCTCCCAAGTGTGATAATCTGTACTCTTCTCTCTACAGTCATACAAAGAATTAGCATTATTTCATGTTAAAAGAATATTTCAGTACTTAGTGCTATCAACTAAAGCAAGTAAGTCATTGCCTATTCCATGCTCTAGCTTAGTATTTGTGTGGTTTGTTCATTATTGGTATAGCTTCTTCACCTGATTTTT
>NW_012134858.1:851090-853911 GCF_000956105.1 Propithecus coquereli
TGTGATATTTGTCTTTCAGTGCCTAGCTTATTTCACTTAACATAATGTCCTTCAGTTCCATACATATTGCTACAAAAACCAAGATTTCATTCTTTTTTATGGCTGAATAATATTTCAGTGTGTATATATAGCACATTTTCTTTATCTGTTCACCTGTTGATGGACTGTTAATTCCGTATCTAGTGCTGGAATAAACATGGGAGTATAGATATCTCTTTGATATACAGATTTCCTTTCTTTTGGATATATACCCAGAAGTGACTTTGCTGGATCTTATGGTAGATCTATTTTTAGTTTTTAAGGAACCTCCGTACTGTTTTCCATAGTGGTTGTACTAATTTACATTCCCACCAACAATGTACTAGCATTCCCTTTTCTCTGCATCTGGGACAGCATTTGTTAATTTTTGTCTTTTGTTTTTGCTTTCGTTTTTGTTTTTTCAGACAGGGTTTCACTCTGTTGCCCAGGCTGGAGTACAATGGCATCATCATAGCTCACTGCAGTCTCAAACTCTTGGACACAATTGATCCTCTTACCTCAGCCTCCCAAGTAGCTAGGACTACAGGTGCATGCCACTACACTTGGCTAATTTTTAAAAACTTTTTGTGGAGATGGGGTCTTACTGTGTTGCCCAGGCTGGTCTTGACCTCCTGATCTCAAGCTATCTTCCTGCTTCGCCTGGGACTCCCAAAGTGCTGAGATTACACATGTGATCTACCGTGCCTGGCCGATTTGTTGTCTTTTTGGTGATAGTCACTCTAACTGGGATGAGATGATATCTTATTGTGGTTTTGATTTGCATTTCCCTGATGATTAGTGATTTTGATCATTTTTTCATATACCTTTTGGCCATTTATGTGTCTTTTTTTGTGAAATGTCTGTTCTGATCATTTGCCCAGTTTTTAAATTGGATTATTTGTTTACTATTGGGTTGTTCGAATTCCTTACATATTCTTGGTTTTCATCCATTGTCAGATGGATAATTTGCAAATATTTTCTCCTATTCTGTATATTGTCTCTTCACTCTGTGGTTTGATTATTTCTTTTGCTGTGCAGAAGCTTTTTTAGCTTGATGCAATCCCATTTGTCTATTTTTGCTTTTGTTGCAGTGCTTTTGTGGTTTTTATCCCCCACAAATCTTTCCCAAACCTATTTCCTTAATGTTTTCTTCTCAGTAGATTCATGGTTTCCGGTACATTTAAGTCTTTAATCCATTTTAAGTTGATTTTTGTGTGTGGTGAAGTATTTCATATGTGGGGTTTAGTTTCTTTTTTCTGCATGTGGGTATCCAGTTGCCCCAGCACCATTTACTGAAGAGACTGTTCTTTCCCCGGTGAATGTTCTTGGCACCTTAATTGAAAGTGAGTTAGCTGTAAGTGTTTGGACTCATTTCTGGGTTCTCTATTCTGTTCCACTGATGTATGTGTCTGTTTTTATGCCAGTATCATGCGGTTTTGGTTACTATAGCTTTGTAGTATATTTTGAACTCAGGTACTGTGATGTCATTGGCTTTGTCTTTTCTGCTCAGGATTGCTGTGGCTATTTGTGGTTTTTTGTGGTACCATGCAAATTTTAGGATGGTTTCATCTATATCTGTGAAGATTGTCATTAGTATTTTTAAAGGGATTGCATTGATTCTGTAGGTCACTTTGGATATTATGGACATTTTAACATTAATTCTTCCAATCCATGAGCATGGGATACCCTTTTTTTGTGTACTCTTCAATTTCTTTCATTAGTGCATTGTAGTTTTTATTGTAGAGATCTTTTACTTCTTTGGCTAAATTTATTTGATTTATTCATAGGCATTTTTTTGTTAGCTATTGTTAATGGGATTGCTTTCTTGATTTCTTTTTCAGATTGTTCACTGTTGGTGTATAGAAAGAAATACTACCAACTTTCGTATGTTGATTTGTACCATACAACTTTACTGAATTTGTTTATCACTTCTAACAGTTTTTTTTAATGGAGTTTTTAGTCTTTTTCTAAATATAATATGAAGTCACATATGAACAAGGATAAGTTGATTTCGTCCTTTCCAATTTGGATGCCTGTTATGTCCTTCTCCAGCCTAATTGCTCAGGCTAGAACTTCCAGCACTATGTTGAATAAAAGTGGTGAAAGTCTTGTTCTAATCTTAGAGGAAAGACTTTTAATTTTTTCCCATTCATTATGATGTCAGCTATGGGTTTGTCATATATGGCCTTTATTGTTTTGCAGTAGTTTCTTCTGTACCTAGTTTGTTGAGAGTTGTTATCATTAAGGATTATTGAATTTTACTGAATGCTTTTTCAGCATCGATTGAAATTATCTTAGGGTTTTTGCTCTTTATTCTATTACCATCATATATCATGTTTATTGATTTGCATATATTGAACTATTATTTTATCCCTAGGATGAATCCCACTAGACCATGGTGAATGACGTTTTTAATGTGTTATTAAATTTGGTTTACTGGTATTTTGTTGAGGATTTTTGCATCTATCTTAATCAGTGATATTGGCCTGTAGTTTTCTTTTTCTCTTGTTTCCTTGACTGGTTTTGGTATTAGGGTAATGCTAGCCTCATAGAATGAGTGTAGAAATATTTCCCTCTCTTTATTTTTTGGAAAAGTTTGGGTAGAATTGGTATTAGTTCATTAAATGTTTGGTAGAATTCAACAGTGTAGCAAACAGATCCTGAGATTTTTTTTTTGAAACAGAGTCTCACTGTGTTGCCCGGGCTAGAATGCCGTGGCGTCATCCTAGCTCACAGCAACCTCAAACTCCTGGGCTCAAGCGATCCTCCTGCCTCAGCCTCCCGAGTAGCTGGGACTACAGGC
>NW_012134858.1:855762-882535 GCF_000956105.1 Propithecus coquereli
TCTTTTTTCTTTTTTAACATGCAAGAAAACAGAATATTTAAAATTACATGTGCGGCTTTCATTATATTTCTGTTGGACAATGGTGCCATACATAGTGTTTATGCAACTGTTGTCATAAAAATTATGTATGATAGGGTTAATTCAGGTAATAAAGCTGCATTAAAATGTGTGAAATAAGGACTAGACTGAGATCCAGGAACTGGTTCAGTCCCAGCTCAGACCTTGACACTTTACTTGTCTGGGCTATAGTTTTCTCCCAGAAAAACGTGGAAAAGATTCAAAAGTAGATGATCTCTAAGCCCCTTCTTACGTTAAATTCAATGACTCAACTGTCTTCAGAAGTATAAGATTAAATTTTATTTGTAACTCTCCCAGTATTTCTTCAAATCCTATCAGACAAAGCAGTCTTCCTGGTTCGAAATCCTGCTTTATTTAAGAGAGGTTAAATTTGTAATTACTATAATTTGGAGTTTCTTTGAGCAGCCTGAGGCTGGAGCACAGCATCTTTCAATCTGCTCAGTGCTAAGTGGACCAGTTTAACATGTTGTGATCTATAAGGATCTGACAAAGACATTTTGCAAGGAAGTTTCCAGCACTCTAAACAACTCTAGAGATGTCGGAAAATAAACCGTTTTTAGTCCTAGTAGTTTTTATGTCATTTGAAATAACTAAATTCAATAAGAAATTTTTCTTTTAATTTAATTTTAAATTAATGTTGGGAAATCTACTTTTAACTTCAATTCGTAGGTTAGCTGTAAAAAGTTAAGTTTAATAACTTTTTTAACATTAGTAATAATGATTGTTTTCATTATCAAAGGTAGAAAACGTGGGATACTTCATACCCAAAATATGAGAACTACCCTAGCCCCGTCTGATTTTTCCTATGTGCATATACTTGAATATAATATTGCTTATAGTGTATATGTTGTATTTGGAAAACTTTTAACTAGTATTTTACTTTGGGACATACAGGTAATATAGAGTATTTTTCTTACAAATGGTAAATATCTTTGGATGTGAATATAGCCCATGATAATTCATTGAGAGTCATTTCTTAGTAGAGAAATGCTGGTCCAAAGACATGAATATTTTAAGATTTAAATTTATTATGAATTTTCCTTCCAGAAAATTCTTATTTTCAGTTTATGTTTTCCTTAGCAGGGTATGAGCCTGCCTGCCCCCTACAACCTCACAGCACTAAAATTAAGATTTTAAGTTTTGTTTAGTTAGATCGCTGAAAATTTATATTCCATTCGTTTGGAATTTTTATTTCTTAGATTACTAGGAGAATCAGAAATTGTTTAATGATTATGTGGCAATTTCTGATTTTTCTTTGTGAATAGCTTATTCCTGAGATTTATCTGGTCTATTTACTTACTCATTTGGGGAATTTTTCCTTTTTGATAGCTGAGCTGGTTCAGATCATATGGAACTTTATAGAACCTTCCTCCTTGCTCTGGCTTCAAATCTGTTCAGTCATAGACAGCCCTTCCCTCCCCACCCTCCAACCCCCATCCATTTCTCATGTGTACAAATGAATAAGCAAACATGGAACAGGGGGAAATCACTACAGTCTCCATCTTGGCATGTATGTTCCAGAAAATCACCAAGTCCTTACAAGAGGAAGAAGATGATTTAACTCCCATTTGGTCCTTCTCTTGGAGTCTTTATTGGAACAATTAATTGTATTTGTTTTTTTTCCAAAGCAAATGAAGAGGCGTCATAACAATGTTGGTTTTACGATCTCTGCTATAAATAAGGATTCTCAGTCAGTTGGGCTACCACAGGTTACTTTCTTGAACTACAGTGGCATATCCCCTTGCAAAATCAGTTTCATTGAGCTGTCATCACAAGGCCGTTATAAGAAAGAGCCGTATGAAATATTGTGATGCCTCTGTTGTGAAAATATTGTTATGGCCACTGTTTTTTAATAACACTGACATTGCAATATGTGAAGGATGCATTTTTAAGAATGTAGTGCTAGAAAACAGCTTAAGTGCTCTTCTAGTTCATTTTCTTCTTGATACTTGTTACTGACCATCTTGCAGGTATCATTTGCATGGAAGCTCGGAGCCAAATTTGATGCTTAATCACAACAATAGTATTGGCTGTTAGTATCGACTATTTTGGCAACATATTTGTATGCTCCCATTGCCCAGTTTTAGTTTTATATGTTTATCTATAATTTCTTGTTTCATTACTTGTTGAATTTTGTATACAGGTTTTTATGTGGTATTTTTGTTTGTTTGTGTCTTTGTTTTTGGAAAACTTCTTTGTCTCAAAGACAACAAGAACAATAATAAATCCTTTTTGAAAAGATGAAAGGATATAAATAGAAATGCCAGAAATCTCCAGTATCTTATTTCTGAGAAAGAACAAGGCCTGTATTGAGAACAATTTTTACAAGTTCAGTAAAGAATATCGTCACTATTTTCATAATTAAAGTTTGCACCCAAAAATAGAATATATTTATTTACCTGTTCCTAAGCAAAAAGCTGTTGTCCCCAAGTAAAAATTTAGGTAGAAGTCATCTGTATCATTCCATGGCTTTTCATTTTTGAATCTGTTTGCTTGTTTTAATAGCAACATTTCTCCCATCCAGTTATCAGTCTCCTGTTTCATGATATTATTTCTGTTTATTCACTGGACATCTAATGATTTTAAATAAGTTAGTTTTCATGAGAATAAGTGGACTACACAAGAGTCTTTGTAAATATCAACTCAATTTTAAGGATGTTCTTTGGGGATATTCAGTAATATCGTCCTGAGAGACTGAATAAATCACACAAGCAGTTGAAGTTACCTAAACGATGTCACCTTGTATAGATTTTAACATTTTAAATAGAAATATGCTTTCGAAAACTAAGCAAAGTATAAAGTAAAGGTGTATTAACTGAAATTAAAATATTTATTAATGTTCTTTGATTCAAATTATAGGCTTCAATGTCCCCAGACTTTTGGTGATAAATGAAGTCATCCACGTCTTGCGCAACGATAGGGGAACTGTTTACATGGTCTACTTTAGCCCCTTATGGTATTCCGAGTTTTTCTCCTCCAGGGAAATAATTTTTAACTATGTTTGAAAGGATGAATTTAAGGATTATTAACTTAACTCTTCTTCAAAAATTTAGAAACGATGTTTCTGTCAAATCAGATAATTTTCTCCCTGCGCATTAACCGATAATATGAGGAAACCATTAGCTACGCACCACATTTAAATGCTGCCTGGATTTTGACACTCCCTTGCTCATTTTTTGAGTGGTTTTCAATTCAACATCTGAAATTATCTCCATACCCTGGCATCACCTCTCTCCATCAGGTTGAACCTGAGCCGATGCTGATAACGTGCTGCTTCGGAGCCTGTGGGTGTGTGGGGGTCACAGTCTGCCTTCGGTGGTGGGTTTTAGAAAGAGGCAAACTGATAGAGCCTCCAGTCGAGCAAGGGTGTCCACCCACACGGAGGAACTGCAGGAAAGCTCCCAGAGGAGAGATACAGACAAGCGAAGGAGAGAAGAGCAGTCAGGAGGGAGGGGGAAGGAAGAAAGGAAACCAGGTTAGTCACAGCCTTTACTCTGAATGGGGTTGTGGAAGCCGTGTGTGCTTGACTCTGTTGTCCAGTCCAGTACTTGCTGCCAGCCTCACCCTTTTTGGCTGGCTTCTATTATAACAGCTGGGAAGAGATTTTTCTCAAATTCCATTAGAGGAGATTCTTGTAGGGATAATGTGTAGTAAGTGGAGTACCGTAGCACTGCCTGATTGAATCAATGTTTCTGCTGCTTGCATTCAAATGCATCCCTAACTGACACACTTTGCCACCCTGGATTACTGTGGCATTCGCCTTCTGTTCACCAGTAATCTCATGTTTGATGATGAGGGAGAAGAAAATATATGAACCTAAGGTTCTAATCTCAACACGTCTTAAACCCTGAAATGTCCATCCTGTTGAGACGGGATGATCTTCCATACGAGGTGCTTAATAATTGCTTGTTGAATGGATGTGAACGATACTCCTATACAAATACAGGGATAGAAACACTTTGGAGTCCTCTAACTTGTCTGTTCTACAGTGCAAAGCAGCATTCTGCTTTAAGATCAGCAAGCATTTCTGCTTATCCAAACCCTCACTCTGGTGTCTATTGTTGCAGGAACCTACTTCTGTTTTTGGATTCCCTTTCTTATGGGAGGAAAAGGAGGTCTGAGTTCCTGGATGTATTGTAGGAACCTTCGCTATACTTAGACAAAGCAAAAAATAACTAGGAAATTTAAGAAATATGCTCACCATATAAGGATTTATGTAGGGCTCAATCACAAATGCTCTCAAATGTGCTTCAAGTCAGTGTGGTTTGATGGTTAAGAGAGAGGTCCTTAGAACCAAACGAAACTATGGTTAAACCCATTCTTATTACCATTGGCTGTGTGTTGTTGAGAAAATTAAGTTTTCTGATCAAGTATCCCTTCCTTTGTAAAAATAGAGTTAATAATGCCACTTGCCCGGGGTGAATGGGTTTAAATTAAATCATATATATATATGATTTATATATAAATGATATATGTGGATCTTTACCTGTCCAATTAGGGGAATGGAGGTGGGGACAACCAAATAAATATAAAAGAAATAAATGGAATACAAATTTGCAAAGGTAGATTATAAAAAAACCAAGAAGATTTAGAATTCAACTTTTAAACATTGACTCCTCATTAGGGTTTGTTTTTTTTTTCGTATGACCAGAAGTCTAGAGGTCGGCAGAAATTCAGTGTTTCCTGGGTCATGGTCTATTCTTCCTGTTCACAAGATAACTACTGCAACTCCAGACATTGCTTCTGTGTTTAAAGCCAGAAGGAAAAAACGGGAGGGGGCAGAGTTACAGAATAACACTTCACATTATCGTTATAAGAACCCCTACTCTAGTGCAATTTGAAATTTTTTAATACACACACACACACACACACACACACACACATATATTATTTAGCATGTAGAAAGGATTAATAAATGGTAGCTGTTATATTAATGGTTATGGATATGCTGCAATATGATAGCTGAAAGATGTGATTGTGTCAGAGTAAAAATAACAAATAAAATAAATCTGCTTGCCCCTGCATTTCTTTTTTTTTGAATAGTAGTTCTGGTTTATGGTAACCTTTGCTCTTCCCTAAGATCCTTCTGATTAGTCACTCTGCTCCGTTCAAAGCTGTCAACCCAACATTTTTCGGTGACCTCTGCCTACCTTGCTGTGCTATCTGCTGAAGCCTCTAAGGGTGACTCGCTTCGGAGATTTCATTGTGTTTAACTAATAGAATATTTTTAAATTAAAGAAATAAAATAAAAAAGGATGTCTTCTAGCACACTGGTTGGGAGTTAAAAGCAGTTTTTATTTACTTATTTTTTGATGGGCTATGTTGAAGTGTTCTGATTTGTGGATTAGTGCTCTCTCACATTGAGGGTTCCCGGGAACCCTGCAGTGAAGGTGGTAACCTTTATCTAAGACTCTACAAAATGATTATCTGATGTTCACCTCTGATGCGCTAATTAGGAGTTTGGGCAAATTTAGAACTTCTAAAGGCTTATGTAATTATCTGAAGGGGGCTTTTACCATCTCAAGAGGTATTATAATTGGCCTTTTGGAATTAAAGAATCACCTGAAAAATAATAGATCGTTCTCCATGTTGGCAAACAACATCACTGACAAAAATTCCCTTTGAAAAAACAGCCCTCAGACACAAATCCTGGGTTGAAATCATGTGGGGGACTCCGACACAGTTTTCTAATATACTAGTTGTTCTTTTGTGATTGTCATGGGTATTTTCAGGGGTCAGAACAGAAACAGAATGGCTTTTTACTCAGGGCTTTGTCTTTAGGATGATTGTTCATGAAGAAAGATATCATTGGTAGAGCAGCCAAAGATGCCCCATAGAAAAAGATCTGGAGAAGCTCCCATGAGATAGAACGAGGCTATTGGGCTCCACCAGACCTTTGCCTGTTTCCTTAATCTAGAAACATCACAGTAAATGGAAGTGCTGGTATTGTTAATGATAATCATAATCCAGTTCAACAGATCAAGATAAGACATGTAGGTAGAAGTCTAATAAGGAAAGGAGACTAAGAAGGAAGTTTGGGCATACCTCAGAGAGAAAACATGGTCTATACCAAAACTTCCTTACTCTTCAAAGCAAGAAGGCTATTCACCACTTTAATGAAACATTGTCAAGATTTTATTTTCCATTTTGGAATCATGCATTTCCAACGGAATTTTCCATTTTCAAAAGCAATACTAATTTTACTATACATGTAAGATGAGACAGTAATATTATAATACTAGTTTGATAACAGAAAAAGAAAAAAGTACTACTCAAATTATTTCTGACTGTTATGAGGTGCAGAGTTATGAAATCTTGCATCTGGCTGAGAGGAGTGGAGAAGGTGGAAGGAGGAATATAGAATTTGCACAGGACCGTGAAGGTAGGGGATCTTCCCTGTCTAGTTAGGGGAATGAGGGTGGGAAGGACAAAATGAATATAAAAGAAATAAATAGAAGACAAGTTTGCAAAAATAGGGAGTGTAAGAACCAAGAAGGTTTAGAATACAGTTTTTAAAATTCTGAGGTCAACTCGTTAGAAATGGGGAGTTCTCGAAGGAATTTAAGCAGGGAAATAAAATGATTAGAAGTAGGCTGCATTTTAAGTAAAGGTAGAAATAATTATTGAAATTTAGTAAATCTCCAACTGTACCTGATTACAAAATGAAAGTTAATATCTAGATGTTCATGTTCCCTTAAAGAACCTGAAACACATGGATCGCCACCGATGTAAAGGAACCAGGCACATTCATTATTCACAAAACATTTTTGAGTATCCATCATGGAAGACCTGTCCCATTTATATACAAAATTTCTTCAGTGCTTTTTAATGTCACGTTATTTTAGGTAAAGTCGTTTCAACGGAGTGCACACATCTATTAGTGTTAAGTCATATTGGATAATGAAGCACTGTTATTCCCATGGACTCGCGTTAGGTGGACCAGGGATTTTAATTAAATATCTGAATGAGTGTTGTACAGTAGATACTCTCTAGAAAGCATCTGTCAGGGTTAATATTTTACACGTTAGCTATGCCTCTTTCAACCTTTAATTATAATATTCTAACTCTTTATTCGTAGTTACTGCTAATAATTTCAAGGTGATACAGATAGAAATTACTTATTATCCAAGTGACTGCACTTATCAAATGAAATGGAAAGCAATTTCACTGTCTGTACATGTTTTATAAGTAAGCAATGCTAATATATTATTGTATTTTTAAAAATATTTCTTTCTTTTTTTCTTTTTTACAAAAGGAATTGAAAAAAACACATCATGATATCTTATGGTTGGAAGTGCCTAATGCCTGCTACATATGTAACTAAAGTCAATTTTCAATAATAATAGTTATACTGCACCAATTAAACAAATACACTTCCTGATTATAACCTATTCTTCAACTCTTTTTAGGCACTGATCTGTAGTCCTTTTTCATTTCTCACATAGTCCTTCCTGGACACCTTAAGTCCATTTTGTCATTTAAGCATCTGACCTTGCCACTTTTCTTTCCAACAGGTAGACTTTGGCCATCCCTGTGGATGGAGCATTTAGAGAGGACTTGCTTTGACCTTTAATTTTCAGGATCGTAATACACATCAATAGTCTTTTCATGTCTGAAGTCACCCCATCATCACTACCCTCATGTGGGCAGTTCAAGCTCTGGGCTATTCAAGTGTCAGTTGGTTGTTTTTCCTGGTTAGGAGAAGTAGACACCCATGATTGCAGCACTGATATGTAATCACCTAAATATTAGATCTGGCATATTTGGACTTTTATCTCATCTGATTATTTCATACTTCAAACCACTGTTCTGATAAAATGAGTTAATTGTATGCTTTTATTTAAAAGCCATGGTATTACTCTTCTGTTGATGGACCTGCAAACTCTATTTATTATAAACCAATAAAAAGTTTTTACTGTCCCTAAAGAAGAAAGCTTAACATTTATCTTAAGAATACTGAATAAAACTTTGACACTAGAAAAGACAGATTTAAAATACTTTAAAATACAAAGGAAGTCTTTAGTCTTTCCTTCTCAGGTCTCTTCTTGGTTCCCATTTTTTTTTCCTAATGCTGTTGCAGTTGACAGTGTCTTGTGCTGCTATATTGTTTCCTAAATGTAGAGAGAACAGCTAGGTCTTTGTTCTTCCTAAGAGTAGAAAATTCTCCTTATGGATACTCAGAATCTGCAATATTTAAAGACTGTGTTCACACCAGATCAGAGTAATGACAATTTAAGCAGAATTGAAATGTTGAAATCATATTTGACACTAGAAATTCTTTAGTTCTAGGAGGAATATATCATTACAGTTCTCATTTCATAAGTAAGGAAAAAGAGAGTTATTTAACACATTTTAAGGATGATAACAGCACATTGTATCTTAACTCCCATGTCTCTTTCTTTGACAGTCTGTAGACTGCCTTGGCATGCAACGGAGAATAAAATTTCAATCACATTAACAGGATCATCTTTTATTCTTCAAGACCTGAGTCCCTGTAGTTTCCAGTATCTTCATTCTGGAACACAGTGTTAAAGAATCATTTCTAAAACCAGGTAAAATCATGACCCTCATGCAGCTATAAAATGAACACATGTTAAATATTTAATTTAACTCATTAATATAAGAAACAGAAAGATGTTATAACAAATTTAAAGGAGAATCCAAAGAATAGAAATAATTATAGATCAGGAAAATTGAAAAGCATGTGCAAATTGAGGCAAAGCTGGTTTCTGCCTTAGTGGATGAGGGGAGCCAATTGAAACTCCACCAGATGGAATGTTGCCTGTCTATAGGCAGAAATTATTTTGCATTGCTAATGTATATTGACAACTTACTGAGTTGTAAAATAGCTCAATGGGAGGTTAGAATGAAATAACCTGGAAAAATGTGCTCTAGACAATGCAGCTTTCCCATGAAGCACAGATTTTTCCCTACAGTATTTTGTTCCCTCTTAACTTAGATAACTAATATTTATTCATTAAGATTTTCCTTAAGCATGTATGCTAGGAAGCTTTCTCTGGTGCCTTCTACCTGGTTTTAGGTTTCCTTCTACCTCTCAAAATACCTTGCAAATAACAATTCTGTATTTACTACTTGGAATTACAACTTCGTATTCATTGTCTCTCTCAATCCCTCTTCTTTAGGACTAGGATTATACCTTATTTTTTTTTAATTTTGTTTTTTTGTCATAGTATTTGCACAGTATTAGACACCCAGACAGAATTTACAAGATGTTTACAGAATGAATGAACGAAGTGGTGGATGTCTGCTTGAGTCAAGTGTGCAAGAGCACGTGTGATAAGCAAGCATTTGTTACCCTCCAAGATGCACCAGGGGTTTGAGTATTGATCCCTTTAACTTTGAGCGTAATGCAACTCATATAACTATTAAATTAAATTCTGTGTTTACCTGATCTTGCTATGGCCTTACTATTTGATCTCAGGAAAATCCTTTATACTTTGAAAGTTTAATTCATATTTGTAATATATATGTTTTTATTCTTACATAACCTCCTATCAGAGTTTTCTTGAAATTATAATCCATTTAACATTATAGTAATACATTTGTAGAAGTGGAAAGTTTTGCGTAAGAATAAACAAGGATCTTAGACTACCTTAGAAATGATTTGGGGTGGAAGGTAAGAGAATCTGTACTTTTTCTGGTATTTATGGCATTATGGCAAAAGCAATGAAGCAAAAGCTAGGTACTTTTCTTTACTCGGTTCCTTTAATCTTTGCAAGTTCCTTAGGCATGTGAGGAATTAATCCTTTATTAATTGAATCTATAATCAGTTAGTACTTTTGGTAAGTGAGCATCGAGTCTAGAATGAATGGCAGAAACCATATCTATAATGCCTATTATTTAAAGGTTTTTCAGTCTCAGATATATACACACAAAATTGTACTTCTCCAGAATCCTTATTTCAGATAGTTTCTGTTTGAATATACGTTTGCACATGTATGTTCAAAACAGTGGAAGTGTCTTGGAAACTTCAAGATGCATCCTAAAAAGGGTAGAGGGCAGTAGAGAGTGCCCTGACTTTTAAATAAGATAGATTTGGGGTTTGAGCGTGAGCTCTGTCAATTTCTATATGCACGACCTGAAGCAAGCTACTTAATTTCTTTCCATTTTATTTTCCTTATATATAAAATGAGAATAGTAATCCTGATTTCATAGAGCTGAGGTGAGGATAAGGGAGACAATGAATGCAGCTGACTTATGAAAGCAACTGTGGAAAATGTTAGTTCACCAGCCATTCCCTAGAGCACACCTTGTTTTTATCTGCATTTGTTCATCCCTCTTTCTTACTTTCCACATTACCTCCTCGTCGGTCAGCACACTCTTTAAATCTTTCACAGCTTAGCTTAAGGCTCACTCTTCCCTGCCTTGTTGATTGGTGTTCCTTGTCTCTGCCAACTGGACTGGGGTCTCAGTGACAGAGGCCCAGGCCTGTCTTGTTGGGATAACCCAGAGCACCTCCCAGGGGTCTGGCAAGCTGCCCAGATCCAGTGGGCCAAAATGCAGCACACTAGCCCTCTTTTTATACTGCTTTACGCAGAGTAGTCACCTCGTTTTTACCTGTATTCTCTAGAAACCAAAGAAATTTTCTCTAAAGCACAGTTAAGCAAATAGTTTAATGTCCGCTGTCCGTGGTCCTGAATAGGAGTTGGCGTTTCTACAGTGGGGCTGATTTTCTTTGTCAATCTGCCCTGTGAGTTTGAGCAGCTTGCACGAATGCTTTCCGGCCACACTCACTCAGCATGCCTTCCAGAATTCACTACAGCTTCAGAATTCCAGGGAGTGAGGACTGATCTAGGGTCAAATGCATCCATCACTAAAGCGCTGCTAGAGGAATGAACAGATGTGTATCAATGCCTGTGGTATGAAAAGACAACGTATTAAAACATGGATTTACCTTAACTCCCTATTGTCTGATGCTGTAAGGCAGAGACATAAAACTCATAATACCCTGTGGTTTCCTTGCTCTGTTTTCTTCTTCACAGCATATTCATTCCTTCCGAACATCTTTGGCCATACATTATGTTTTCTCTAATGAGAGTAGAAAAATCGTATCCTCGTTGCTTATTTTTAGCACTGTTGCTATGTTAAACTGTAGCCCAGGCATCTTATTAAAATCAACTGAGGATTTGAATTTTCATTCTCTTCAATACTGTGGCATTACTATTCTTTCTGAAAATATTTCATCATGTATAAGTCTATCTATTTAAATATTTCCTATGAATTGTTGGAATTATATTTCTCATCTATTTAAGGGATATATAAAAATATGTACATAGAGATTGAGGGCAAAAGTTATCATTTTCCTCTGGATTCTTTTTGTGGGTCGGTGGTAGGGGCAATTATTTCTTCAATACTTGGCTTAAGAATAATTTGTGGCATCTTTATGGTGATGTTGCATAGTGCAAAACTTATTGCTGTGAACAAAGTAATTGGCAGTTGTGCTTTTAATTACCATGTGACATGCCTAAAACACTTCTTTCTGACACAGAGTGGGTGACCTGAATTTTTCTACATAAAAATCGAGGTGTTTTAATATGTACGATTTAGGCAATAATCTGCATTCCAAGGCTGTGTATGCTGTTGCACATGTATAAAGAGAAACTATTAATACATGCCTCTGCTATTTCTGTGGTGGAGTCTGGAGCTGTTTCATGTTGTCTGTTATTTTGATTCTTAGCACTAGACTCATGGGCAGAAATGGAGCTTGGTGGGGTCTGGCCCACTCACAACGGTTTTTAAGAAACAGGGGAAGGTAATTATCATAAGCAGGCAAGAACTGAGCTTAATTTAAAATGTTGATTTGCTCATTAGGCCTTTAGACCAGAGTTACACCTCACTTTAAATCTGATAAATAAAATACGCCATCATTAAAAAGAAGCTGTGATGATAAATGGGAGAGTATTAAACTAGAAAGGTGCTGACTCTAGGCCAGACCTTAGACTATTTGCTTTCATCAGTGCTTTCCCATTTAATCTTCCTAACAACCCTGCAAGGGACAAATTATTATCCCCATTTCACAGATGAGGAAACCAGGCTCAGGGAGATTAAATAACTCCCTCATTGTAGAGGTTCGCACTAGCATTTAAGCTAAACCTTTATGATTCAAAGTTTATGCTTCATTTTATATGTTGCTAAAATCAGTACATGCTTTTCTTTCCCATGGAAGAATATCCACCATCTTTTCTTAAAGTTGTAAATAGCACATGAGATCTACTCTCTTCACAAATTTTGTAAGTGTACAGTACAGTATTTTTAGCTATAAGCATAATGTTTTACAGCAGATCTCTAGAACTTTTCATCTTGCATGACAGAAACTCTATACTCATTGAACAGCAATTCTCCATATGTTTGTATATGTATAACTAACTCCTGAGTGTCCTTTTCCTTCTTTGCAGTGTTTGTTTGTTGACTTTTGTAGTGGTTAGAGAGGGGAGAGGTGCCACAGTAATGCTGAGTTCAGGATCACTGTTTAGCCAGCACATCTCAGGGTAGCACTTAGTATAACATGTCAGTAGCCAGATACACTATGAAGATGATCAGACTATTAACGAGCTGTTTTACTAATCAACATGAAATGAATTAGATTATAATTCATAAACATAAACAGAGCTTCTGTTCCATTTAGGCTACAGACTCTACACTTACTTTGAATTCCAAGTCTACATTGCCCCTCTGAGTCAGACAGCATATATTTTTAGTCCCAGTTACATGAGAACCATTTATGGCAGTTTACAGACAGCAACACTTCTTCATCTAGTTGAGAAGCCTTTGGATGGAGTCAGACTGCTTGGCAAGCCCTGGCTCCACTCCAGGGAACTATGAGCGAGTCCAGCACTGCCAGACAGCCCCCTGGCACAGGGGTTGGCCAAACAGTCATAGCACAAGGATCCCATGTACTTTCACTGGGCATCAAGCCCGGCTCCGTCACGATGGAACGTGGAGCTCTGCAGATCAGAGTGTGATCTCCATGGCACCAGGGCCACAGGTAAGCTACTACAATCCCCAGGCACCTGCCCTGCGTCCAGTGTAGACACATGACACATTCTGCCAGACGAATCCTGTAGGGGGAGCTTATCCTGTCCCTGACCCAAAGCAGGAAGAAAATTCTCTCCTTTTCCCTTTATTCACATTAGTCAAACTATTTTCAAAACAACACAAAGCACCCTTTTCTAATAATCTCATGAATCTTTTAAATAGGTCCACAGCAATGGTATGGTGTTTTCTGAATGAGTAGAGTACTGGAAGACGTCAAGTTGGGGCTTTGTTCTGGGTCCAGTTTGCTGTTTTTACGTGGTCCTGAAACCTGGTGAATCTTGGTATTCTTTTCTTTTAATTAGAGTGTTAATGGCATCTGTCTCATACATACTTTACAGGGTTATTGTGAGAACTAAGGAGAAAAGTGCATGTGTAAGAATTTAGCAACCTGTGAATGTGATGTACATATGCTGTATTTGTGAATATCCTAAATGAGTCATCTGAATAAGGGTTGCATCTTTATGACATAAAGAAGGTGCTTGTAAATGCCTCTAAAATCGTGGAAAGGAATCTTAGTATGGTGGGGGATGGGGGGAGAGAGAAAGAGAAAATAAATAAAATTGCAAAAACCCCAATAATCTAAACCCCTGTAAAATATTAAAGTACTGATGTTGATCATTATTGGACATCCAAGAGTTTTAACCTCTCATTTATTGTTTTTTTAAACAAACAAAAAAACTTTTATAAACTGAAAGCACTCCCAATACTTAGAGTCCTGTGCATTCATTTTGAATTACTTATATTTGTAAAATTTCTTTTGGAAAGTGTAAACTAAGCTTATTTCATAATGGTTATCTTACAATCTCCTTTGCCTATCATGTTCTTACAGTGTCATAAATAAATTCATATGATAATATATCAATAATTAATATTTTCTGAGCCCTTGCTAAACACAAGGCTCTGCCCTTGATCATCTGTTGTCTCACTTAGTCTACTTTGCAGCCCTGTGATGGTAGGTGTTACCATGATACCCATTTTGCAGATGAGGATGCTTGGAGAAGTTTCGTAATTCAAGAGGAATGCCAATGTGCATAAGCAAGAGAGGGAGGGCTGAATTTCAGACAACTGGAACCCAGAACCCATGATTTTTGTTTAGTTTTTTCTACAAGTAGCCATGGAAGACTCCATTTGCTAAAGCCTAGAGGTGGCTTTTATGGAGCTAGTTTGACCTTTCACTGGAAGGTCCATGCACTGCATAAAAGGCATTTCTGGCCAGATGCCTAGTGGTAGCTAAGGACAATGACCCATCATCACTCACTCATCCATTTGCTTCTGGGATTACCACTTGAGCATTTGTTTTGTCTTTCCTTCTTCTCTTCACCTTGACACTTGACGTGTACCTCTGTTTTGTTTCTCTTAGCTCATCAACCTAGTTTCTATACCCTCTTTTCCATGTTTTGACACCTTGAGCACTCCACTCCTCCTTCTCGGTTAACACTGGCCTAGCGAGGAAAATAGAGGCCATATATTCTATTGTCAGGTTGTTTTATGAAGCAGTTAGGCCCCACTGAGCTCAAAAGAGCATGCTAAGCAAGTCTATGGAAACATTACACGGTCTTATAATTTTCTTAAAAAATATTATATATTGTGATATTTTTCTAGGCACCAAAGTTACCTAATCTCAAAAGAAACACAGGTTGTATCATATAAAGAGGATAATATGCTATGCAGCTTAAAACTCCTGAAAAAGTTCTCATTAGTTATATTGTACAACCAAATTCCAGAGCAAGGCAGCCTGTGTGTGAGTGATGATTAGCGCTGCCAACGCCCCGGCAGTAGCAGGAAAGCATGTTGTGAAATGATCCAACTTCCATTAGAAAATAATGACTGTCTTGGCTGAGCAACATTTTTTAAATTAAATACCAACAATTCCTAGTAATCAGAGAGCCTGTTAGCCATGAAATTCGATTTGAGTATCAGAGACTATTCACTTACAAAATGGGAGCCAAATAATCGTGGGTGGAGTTTACAGTCCGGCATTGGCAATGGCGTTAAATATTACGGAAATGGCACCGGGGTATAGCTTTAGCTCTGAGGAAATGTGTCAGTTTAAAATTTCGGTGGCAAGTTAGGGTGGTGATTAGTAGAATGTAGTCATTAATTTCTGAGGCATGATATTAATATTTCCCCTTCAGTCATTTGAGAGGATTTTTGCAGAGCAGTGAACCCATCATGAATTTCTGCTTAGCTTCATTGGTCTTTTCCAAATGTCCATTAACTGCCTTGAGATGGGATCAGAAATCCTTGTCATGAAATTAGCTTTGATTTATGGAGAGAGGTGCTTTTGACCCCAGGAGTTATTTTCAGGAATACTGAAAAACACTTCAAATTTATCCTTTCTGTTAACTTACCTCCAAGCTCTCTGTCTTCTCTCCAGATTGTCCCTCCTGAAGCCTCACACACACACTCAGCTATCCCACCCTTCTCCATGCTTTGCAATCCCTGTGCAGGGATATGGGAAGAAAATATTCATTGACTACCTACTTATGCTACAAATTTTGGAAGTAGGTCCATGAAGATTAAATGCTACGCCACAGTACAAAGTTAGTAAGGATGGAGAAGCAGAATTCACGTAGGTCTGTCTGTCTATCCTCAAAACACTCGTCCTTTACATTATCCCCGCTGTGGAGATAAAAGCTGGTATGGTTTTACGTGGATATATTAATCTGTCATAGCTATTTCTACTGAAATTCCTTTTAATGCATTCTGAAGAAACCTTAAACTTGGAAATTCATGTTTTCCACATGCAGTACTAAGTTTCACCACCATCTTTCAACAGTGAACATCTAACATAGAAACATTCAGTATTTTCAAATATATATATCTATCTGTGCATGCATACACATATATAATAGGCATCAATATTCACATATATGAACAGAAACGTGTACATATATACACATACATGCTGTATATATTTGATATATATGTAATCTTTCATAGTATTCTTCTTTCTTATTTATGGAGACTGAACTTTGCCTAGTTGGAAATTTCTCCCTTGGCTCCCATGTATGTGTCTCTCTATGACCTCATTGGCAAACTGTACACGCACATGCGCTCTTCAAGATAACCAGGGTTAAGAGCAGAGCATTTAGCATATAGAAAGTGCAGTGTCAGGCTCTCTAAAGAATAAGGCAGGAGAAGATCCTCACAGAAATGCATGGAGAAAATAAAACAATTTGCCCATTGTCACATACTGGGAAGGGTCAAGACAGGCATTCCATCCATGTTTAGTTGGCTCCAAAGTCCACATTCTGTCTGCTACATTAACACACTGCTGTCAGAAAAAAGGAAATGAAAAATTTATAATTCTCCTCCCCCTGTACCAGCATATCTCAGCATTTTCATTTGTATCTGAACAAAAGCTGGGGCTTGTGCACATCCACTGTTTTTCTAAAAGCCTTTCCGGTAGAAACATAGGAAGCATGACATTCAGACATGCCAGGTAATGAACAAATGTGTTTGAAAACTCAGTGTTATGATGCAGCATTTAGAGTAAAGGCTAGAACATTGCATATCAACTGATTTTAGGAAGGATCAAATGCCATTGCGTATTTCTGCCATGAATGCTACTTACTTGCTACAGTGGGCCACAAGTAATTAACTTGTGCCTCTGTCTACTTTGAAAATATTATTACTTAATTCCTCAATTCCTTAAAATAGTCTCCTTTCTAGGAAATGTTACTTGTATAAGAATTTGGGAGTTCACCTTGTTTCTGTTATTGGAATAAGTCCCTGTGGCTTTCGGATGCCTTAAGGGGATTCTTGCCTCAGGAGGGACCCTGAGCAGTGTGGGTTTACAGGTCTTCCTTAGGCTTGCGCATAAGCTTTAACTTCACCCTAAATTAATACTTTAATCCTCCATCTGTTCCAGATCCCACTGTTAGCTGAGGTGAAGAGCAAGCACAATCTGCCTCCCGACAGGAAGGTAGCCAATATCATATTTACTTCCTGGTGCAAATGCCTTTCTCTCAGCTTTACCTGTAAATCTTGTAAATCTGCCTCATTCTGCTGGATCTAGCTCTAAACCTAATTGCTTGCATACTGCCCAAAGCCACCTTTGGGAGCTATTTGTGAAGACTTTCTCTCATTTGTAAGCTACAACTGCTCCAAACACATCCTTTCCCTCATAAACAGAGGTCATTTTTGCTTTGGTCTGGAACATTTCTCAAAATATCTGTAGATGGCTGATAAGTCACCAAGTGCTCCTCAGCAGATAAGGAGGGTTGGCACAGGTGTGTGGTCTCCCCCACCCGCCCCGTAGGAACAGCTGGTCTACTGACGAATGTATTTTGTTAAATGACATTGCATTGCAGTCTTCTCAGTATCAGAAGCTGGAGTTGAAGATCATTCAGTTCAACTTCCTTATTTTACAGTTAAAAAAACTAGCCCAGAGAGGCAAAATGACTTGATCATGTCACACACAGTATCAGGACTATCCAGATCCTTGGAGTCCAAGTACAGTTTACTTTGGGATAGTTAGAGTTGTAATGTAGCTAGTGAGGCACAGTGCAATGTAGCATTTCAAAAGGTTTTTTTGCCCACTTAAAATAATCTCATTGAAGAAAATTTATCAATATGAAAACAAAATTATAGACTACAGACATTGTTTAAAAAACATCTGAGTATATTAAATGTATTGAAAATTTAAATCTGGATATGTTATTTGCTAGTCTTATTCCTTCCCCATGACATTGGCATTAGGAACTGAAATTTTAGAAGTAGGATTAGGAAGCAGCCTTAAGATTTTACTATGTTGTATTTAGAATTACTGATCGATTTCTGATCCAAACTGTGAAAAATTGTAAATACTTTGGAGTTGGTCATACTGTATTTTCCCCGCTATTTACTACTATAATTCTTAAATTTAATGGACTTGTAGAAGACAAAGTGTGTGCAGTTATAAATACCGAATACATTTAGAATTATCAGAGGAAGCTTGACTTTTTTTTACAGGAGTGTTCATTGTGGTTAAGAATTCATTAGCATCACTAATGTATGGGAGACTTAACCTCCCATTTCAAATGAAAAATGTTCTAAATTTTTTAACAACTGATTTATTAGGCTATTTGACCTATATGGGCTAAACATTTCTTGTGATATTTTTGTCATTTTGTTTTTATTTGTTTTTAATATCAAGGGAAAGTGAATACTAGGTCAACATATTTTGAATAAAATTATAGACAAAACATTTTGAATAATAATTATATAGTAGTATGCACACTGACACATAATAGTAACATTTGTAAAGCATTTTATTAGAGTCTTTTGCTTAAGAACACATGGAATTTTGGTATTATTTTTATTCTGCTGTATTTGTCATTAGATATGTAGACAGTATCTTGCTTACTCATTTAAAATGTATGATAATCTGTGGCAGTGTCATTGGTCCCTGGGAAATAAATGATGTCATTAAAATAACATTAGGACTTTGAGCTTCTCAAACCCAGAATTACTAACTTTAAGTGAGGACAATGGCATGGCAGAAAATGTTAATGATTCTTCTAGTGCTTAATTCGAGTGTTATGTGATGGTTCTCCTATAAAAATCTACACTCTATTGATAATACTTGAGAGAGAGGAAAACAAGCAAGTTGAAGCTCATGAGCTGGTAGATTTTCTTACACTTAAGTGTGCCTTATTCCCTACCTCAATCAAATATTAGCCAGCTCAGAATAAGATGTTTTTTAAAGAGCTGAAATTTCCTCTTTGTTCTATTTGTTCCTGTGATATTATAGTCTCATAAAGTCATTGTTTAGTGATAAATGTCTCTGTGTTAAGGCCTGTCATTTTAAGAGAGAAGAGTAAAATATGTAATTTGTTTTATCGTATAATGTCAACCCTTAAATTCTTAATTTTACAAATGTGAGCCCTATATACCTTTAAGAAAGGTGAATAAATACAAGTAAGATAATTATTTACCCTGTTTTTGGTGAATCAGTGAGTGGCAGTGTAGTGGTGGTGGGTAACATCAAGGAATAAACGTTTGCAAAGTGAAAATTATCAGAAGCACCTACTATCGCCATTAAATTTACAAGCAATCATAAATATGTCAGGCTCACTGCTTTTCTGTCTCATTGTTTATTGCCGTG
Source organism: Propithecus coquereli (assembly GCF_000956105.1). Taxonomy (NCBI): domain Eukaryota; kingdom Metazoa; phylum Chordata; class Mammalia; order Primates; family Indriidae; genus Propithecus; species Propithecus coquereli. The sequence goes on from NW_012134858.1 coordinate 874,988, forward strand.
TATGTGTATGATTATTGTGTGCTTTACAAACTTTTTTTATTTTGCAAAAGTTTGTATTTATCCATTCTTTCATTTTTTCAATTCACTTATTCCAGTTCAGGGTTGTGGGTGACCAGAGCCTATCCCAGCAGCTCAGGGGGCCAGCAGGACCCAGCAGGACCCAGCCCTGGACAGGACGCCATCCCATCACAGGATGGGTGGGCACACGCACACACACCCCCACACTCACTCAGATTGGGGCAACGTGGACACACAAGGAACCTAACACGTACATCTTTGGGACGTGGGAGGAGGTCGGGGCACCCAGAGAAAAACCACACAGACGTGGGAGAGAACATGCAAATGCCCACAGGTAGTGGCCCCAGCCAGGAATTGATTTTTTTTCCTTATCAACTTTGTAATGAAATAGTGCTATTGGAGGACATCCCATGTGCTTTTTCATTGATTCTTCCTACAGTAAAAGCAGTCGCTTTTCATGATATGTTTAGGGCTTTTCTTAAATTAGGAAGCTTTTCTTCAAGGAAGGCTTTGATTATTGCTTCCTTTCTAAAATTTCTCGTTTATTCCTTCAGTTTGGAAGGAATTGCTGTCTGTGTTCAGCATTAATTGTAAGAGGACCCTTAATCATTTTCATTCTGTGTTTTTTGGGTGGCTCAAGAAGAGTTTTCTCCAGATCACTCCTTACGTATTATACTGGATAAATTTCTTCCTTCACATTTCCAATGGGTATTATTTTTTTCTTCTGCTCTTGCTATTATAGCTTCCTTAAATTCCTTCCTTTTTTGCATCCTTTTATTTTAATGGTAAGAGGGCTGCCAAATAGCTTTCTAAAATTTCTTTTAGCTTCTATTGAAAATTATTTTGAAAAACCACTATTCCACAGAGCCTTAATACTATTTCTCCTTTTTCTCTTCTTTTCAGAATTTATAGATTTTTGTGTGATGTTTTCTGTATATTCAGACTGCAGTGAGAAAAGGCCATTGCAGACCCCAAGTTTGCCAAGATAGAGCCCTTGGGCCCTCCATGCATCCAGCTGAATACTGGTTGAATTTCCATCTCATATCAACAGTAGGTGAATATGAGTAACCCACAAGTCAATTCAGAAGCACAAAGTTGTCTTTCTTCTAGTGTGACCCTGCTGGTTTGAGATGAACCCATAAAATCCATAAAGTTAAAAATCCCAATAATCATAGCCCCTAGGAATCTGAGAAGTGTTTCTTTCCTATTGTGCCTATAATGTTTAATTTGCAGGAATGACTCCTTGTAGAACAGAATATTTTCGCATTATCTTTACCAGCCGCTACCCATCCACCCCACATACTCACGAGCAACATGTGGTCTTCCTTTCCAGTTGTTTTCTCTGAGATTCCAGCTCTGAGCAGATTGCTAAAATGAATACCAGCGGTGGGGCAGAAGGAGAGCAGGGCTCTAACTGCACTGGGTTTTCAGGCACTAGAACATTCAGAGATGTTCTTAGACTCAGCATTCCATGTTCATCCAACCACCTCAACTTCATCCTTTATGTTTACTTTTCTTACTATATTATTGTCAGAAATTATCCTGTTTAATTATTTTATTATAAACCACAGCATAGAGTGTATTCTCAGTAAATCTTACTGGTTGGATGAACGGATGGATGAATGGCTGGCTGGCTGCATGGACAGATGGGTAGTTGTTTAGGATTCTCATCGGTGTGGGATTTGTGCTGTTAGTCTATAGGACACAATGAAGTGGGGAGATAGATAGAAGGTTTTCCTACCTGCTGACAGACTGGTATAACACATAAGATTTGGCAGTAGAGAAACTCTCACTCTTAGGTTTTGTTGGGATTGTAAAATTTTCCTCTTTACTGTGCCTTCCATAGGTGTTTTGGTGGAAAGTGGTGACCGAGTGTGTCACAGGCTGCCAACTAGATACCATCTTAGCCACCAAGGCTCTTTGAGACCCTCTCGTTGCCTCCTTAACCCTCTACCTCTGGCTTTCTCTCCGACTGGTCCTGCTCTCTGCTCTGTCCCTCCAAATATGCCTCCGCTTGCTTAACATTCCTCTCTCCACCCACTCTTCACTTTTGCCCTGCTCATTCCTTTAGCCACATCCTCATGCTTATGCACTGTCGCTTTCCTGCTCTGTCAAATGTAAGACATGATTCTTCAACTTTGGAGGGAATTTATACTTTCTCATCTGCAGTTTTCTGGAAACAGTGGGGAGGTTGTAGGTTGCGATCAATTTGGGAGCCATTTAATGGCAGTAAAATGAGTAAAGCAGTATATCCAAAATTCTTCAAATTGATATTTATCTATTTCTATCTATCCTTGGCTATTTTAATACAGATACAACTTTTACTACCATAAAACTATAGATAGTAATTGATTTTTGGCTTCCTATTTCAAAAGCTACAGATGAAAGGATATTAATTTTTAAGAGGCCACTCAATCAGAAAATGCATTCTTCACTTAGAGTGGTCGAAAGAGCAGTGGGGTGGAACTCAGGAAACCTGAGGACTAGCTCTGACTCTGCCATTTACATCATGTAAGGCAAGTCATTTCCCTGGTAGGGGCTTCCATCGACCTTCGCTCTAAAATAACCAGGTTTTCCATCCCACATCTATGCTAGTATTTATACTTTGACATCCACCTGGAATCTTCTTCTTATTTCTGCTCAAAATCCTTCTCATCCTCAGAAGCCTTTCCCCTACATTTTTAAGCTCCTATTATCACACCATAGAATATTTTAGACCCTTCACAATTTAACCAAAGGCCCTTGCCTTTTAGTCCTTAGAACTTGCTCTGAACTGCACTTCAAAATGATAGTGATTTGTATACATATCTATTCACCCTTGATAGACAGCAATCTCTTAAAATACAAAGCCTCACTGTTTGCATTTTTTTGTATTCTTAAAAGGCCCTTATAATAGAACCTTGGCTATTGAGAACTTCAGTAAATATATGTTAAGTTAAATATGCTAAGTGAAAGGTAGATTGTGGCACTAATGCAGAGGATTAAGCATATAGAGGAGACTGGCTGTGTTCGAATATTGGCTCTGATTCTTCCTAGCTGTGTAAGATAATTCCTACACCTGCTTCATGAGAGGGTTGACTGAATAAGTCATTACATAGATTTTTAACAAGGTACCTGGTGCAAGTTAAGTGCTCAGTGAATACTATTGCTATTATTATTCTATTCAGGGTATAGTGAATTAGGTTTCATATGTCAATATTTTCTTATAGTTATGGATTATCTTATACCAGCTTTTAATAGATGACATGACTTATTTTAACTACCCTAGCTTTTTCAATGCTTGGCGATACCTGTCAGCTGGTTTGTGTGTGTGTGTGTGCGTGCGTGTGTTTGTGTATCTTCTCTATTTACACACCCTCTGTGTATGTCGTTTTGAAATACTTTTGCACAGTATTGAATAAGGTCTTTGATTTATTTTTCATCCTTGATGAGTTTTCTTCCATAATTTTTGTTGTTTCTTTATCCGCTTTGTTCTGTCTTGTTCAAATTCCAATTTTAAGTATATTAGATGTCCTGACATTTTATGCATCTACTCTCTCCATTATTTTTCATCATCCACTGAGTTCTGCAAGAATGTATCAATTGCATCTTTACTCATTTGAGTTTCTGCAAGATCTGTTCACTGCCTTTGCGAGTTTCACCTCCGTTTAGTCTATCATGATTTCAGATGATTTGCCCTTAATGAGTGTATATGGTACCACTTTCTTTTGGAACCAAACTATTATTTTCTGAGGAGTGCCTTACTTCTCGTAGGCTAGGAAACATTTTTAAAATTAATAAAATCTAAATTTTTACATCATTGGATGATAATCAAGACAGTTGCTATAGGCTGTGTCAGAGGTTGATGTTGTACTGTGTAATTTGCCTTAATATTCATACCTTCATTTTCAATCCAGTAGATTGTCCTGCTATCAAACTTTGCTTACTGTGTTGAAGAAAAGATTAAAAATATGGTACTTATTTTCATGTATATGATTTATTAACGGTAGACTAGTAATTTAAAATTCTATAGATCTCAAAAAGGAGGTGCTGTATATGTAAGGGGGAAAGAGAGGAAAGGCTGAATTTCAGTCATTGATTAAGAAAGAAGAATAGGTAGGAGATGGTGGAAATGGATTTCACAAAAGCATTTGCATGTATTCTGAAACTTTACCTTTAAGTAAGTGATCCTTGTTGAGCCTATTGTATGGGAAAAAAAGTACACTTCTTTTATTTAGTATATTTGATGATTCTTTAAAACATTGTAAATTGGCTTAGCAAATTTCTTTTTCATCCATATAAAGGTGAGTCTCATCACTGGCAACTGTATATTATTGGGCTACTGCTGGGAGCCAAATACTGTATTTAGAATTTTTCGTAAGGTAACAACCCCTCATTTTCTAGAAATGTATGACAGGCAGAACTGTCATTGTTATCCTCAAGAGCAATGTGCAAGGTAGGCAATCGCAATATTAAATACAATGAATATTCAGTTGGTTTAAGGGCATTGCAATGAAAAATAGAAAGGCATGTAGTTGTTATCATGAGAGATTTGCCGGTTTACCTGTCTAGAGACCAAAACTCTCATTTGGTCTTTCCTAAAAATATCTCAGCTTCATCAACATCAAGCGTACTCTTTCTGATGACTAAATACTAAATCAGGTGGAAGGGAAGGGCAACAGTGACCCATGGAGTCATATCAATCTGATAATGCTGCTCTCCATTTATTGTTTATCCATGAGGCTTACGTTGACAGACAGCCACATTGCAAGAACTGCACTGGCCAATGGAAATGCAGGAGGGTGAAGCCGTTATTTCTGTGCCCGAGGTGCTCACACAAACTCTAATTGCATCTGGGGACCTCAAGGACCAAAGCAATGTGGATTTTTGGCCACATATTTTTCTCAGTAGCTACTGAGCTATTTCACCTGTGTTCCTTGATCTATTTTTAAGGATGGAAATACAGAGAAATTAAAGGGAGTCCAGGTGAGAGGAGTTAAAGTGATTAATAGGATGGAGAACTCTTAACAAGAAGCTAATAATGTGTAACTTAGCTCAACAATGGGTAAGTGGAGCTCATGATAATGATCTATAAATATCTGAAAAATGTAAACAGGAAGGAGCAGCATTGTTTAGTGTTATTCACCTAATAGCAATGGAAAGTAATTATGAAAGGGAAATTCAAAATAAACGTAAGAAAAGAAGTTTTCTTTTTTTCCTATATTCCCAAAAAAAAAAAAAAAAAAAGGGTTATATTATAGGAAAGCATTTGTAACCACACAAGAAAATATGAAACAAGGGCAACTAATAGAAAGTAAATTACCAACAGTGTATATATTCAGTGTATATATTCAATCCACCACATGCTTTTAGGTTATTCACGTATTTAACATTTTCTTTGCTTCCATATATCCATTCATTCTATTCATTTATTCAATAAATACTTTTTAAACACTTCAGTGTTTCAAGAATTGGGAGACCTACGCATTAACATACTACTTAAGTTAATGCTAGTGGCTGTAATAAATAACCTGAAATTTCAGTAGTACAACACAGTAAAATTTTGGTCAAAATATAAATAAAAATAGAACATGTAACTTCGCTCAACAATGGTAAGTGGACCTCATGATAAAAATATAAAGCCAAAGTCAAGTGTTTCTTAATGGCAAATGGCGAAAGAGTGAGGGTTGGATTGTGGGAGTGGATGCTTGTAGGGGCCCGGATCCATGTAATCGTTCAGAAATCCAGCCTGAGGGAGATCCCTAAATTCACTCTGATCTCTAATAGTCAGCTGGAAGATAGGAACAGAAGGAGATTGAGGAAGACATAGCCCCTCCTTAAACACTCCATTCCAGAAGACAGGCAAATGAGTTTCACCCATATTCCGTTGTTGAGAATGCATTGAATGGCAGTGGGGGTTGGGAAAAGTGGCCTCCTTCCTAGCAACGTCTCTACACATTGAAGAGGAGCAAGATTTTTTAATGCAAAAGTAGCTGAGCAAAACAGACCTAAATTCCTGCCCTCTTAGAGTATACATTCTAGTTGGAAGAAACTGATAATAATCATATAAATAATAAATAAAATAAGTATTTTTTTGTAAGGAAATGAACATTTTGAAGGTATATAAAGCCTGGAAGAAGGACGGGGAGTGCTGAGCATGCAAACGTAAATGAATAGTCTGGAATGAACTCAGTGAAGAAGAGGTATTTGAGCAGCTATTTGAATTAGGTGGGAATGTAGACTAATGTCGAATGTAAGGGGAAACCATTTAAAGTGATGGAATAGCAGATGCAAAGCCCATTGGGTAGGACCATGTCTGACGTCTTTAGAGAACAGGCAGGCGGCTAACGGGCTAGGAGCAAAGTAAGCAAAAGAGAGAATGGTAGGCTAGGAGGCCAGAGAAGTAATAGAGTCCCAATCATACGGAGGCCGTTTAAGTGGCTGTGAGGATTTTGATTTTCACTCTGAGGTACACGGAAGTCATTAGAGGGTTTTTGCAGAGGAGTGAAATGATTTGATTTATATTTTAAAAGGATTACTCTATTTGCTGTTCTGAAAATAGACTGTGGTGCAGTAGGACAGAAGTGGGGAGACCATTAGAAAACTTTTTCAATAATTGAGGTGAGAAATTATGGCAACTTAGACCAGAGGTACTGAGAAATGGCTGGATTCAGGATGTATTTCGAAGGTATAGACAGCAGGATTTGCTGATGGATTGGTGGTGAGGTCGGGAGGAAGAGAGGAGGCAGGGATGACTCCAAGACTTTGGGCTTGAAAGACTAACTAGAAGTATATAGTTTCCATTAATTGAGATGGGGAAGACTGCAGAGGAATCCCATGTAGGTGTGGGTGGAGCCTACCAGGATCTTGATTTGGGATGACTTTTAGACCTCTAAGTTGAGAAGACAGGTAGGCAGCCAGATACGTGAATCTGGTATTCAGGGAGGGAGGGGAGTGCAGGTACATAAGGAATAGATGCAAACATTGAGCCCTGAAGGACTCCCGTATTTAGAGGCTGGGAAGATGGGGAGGAACCAGCAAGAGAGAATGAAAAGGACTGACCAGAGAAGGAAAATCAGGAGAGTCTGGTGGAAGGAAGCCAAGTGAGAGAAATGTTTCAAGAAGGAAAGAATGAGCCACAGTCTCAACTGGTACTGAGAGGTCAAAGAGAACTGGAAATTGAAGGATCGTTGAGTTGTGGGAAGTCTGAGACAGAAAGGTCATCAGTGCCTTTGACAAAAAAGCAGCTTTGGTGTAGTGATGGACAGGGAAACTCTGGAGTCGGGCAAAGAGAAAATGGGAGAAGGCAGATTGGTGGCAATTACTTGATTATTTTGAGGATTTTTTTCTATAAAGGGGAGCAAAGAGATAGGGTGGTTATTAGAACAAGAAGTATGGACAAGGAAGGGTTTTCTAAATGGAAAGATAATAGCACATTTGTAAAGAGACTGGGGGATTATCAGCCCTTTATCAGATGTGTAGAGAGCAAATATTTTTTCCCATTCTGTGGGCTGTCTATTCACTCTAATGATAGTTTCCTTGGCAGTGAAG
>NW_012134858.1:884470-885578 GCF_000956105.1 Propithecus coquereli
AAAAAAAAAAAAAGAGACTGGGGGAAATTTTATAATTCAAAAAGGAGAGAAGGGGACAAATAAACAACAGTCTTATGTTGATGAGAAGGGTTGAGTCAGGTACTGTAGTGAAGGAATTTGACGTAGACAGGAGTAGGTTTATCTGTAATAGTTCGGGTTAAGGGGACGCATGTGTGGTGGGCCTGTGGGAGTCCCCTTGAATTGCTTCTTTTTTTTCCCTCAGGAAATAAGAAGCAAGGTCATTCAGGAGAAAAAAGAGAAGATGGGAAATCACCATTCTGGGGAATGAACTAGTGGATAGAAAATGGAAATCTTTCTAGGGAGTTCTGAGGACCACTTGAGGTTACAAAGAAAAACCATTCAACCTTGTGTTATTTTTTTTAGACCAGTCATCATATTACCCGTGTGGTGTGGCCTTGGCATTATGGAGATTTTGTTCAATGAGAGTGGTAGTTTTCCTTGGTCAGTACAGGGGCATGAGGGAGGGTTAAGAGAGTTTAATGTGTGAGCAATGGAGTGATTAGAACAGCATAGCAGAGACTCTCAGCTGGGTAAGGTAGGAGTGATGACATAGGAGTTGGACAGGATGGTAAAAAGGCGGAAGGATTAGTGTATTTGAGGAATGCACTATTAAAAGTAATGCCTTGGAAACACTGGAATTAACAGTCAGAGAATTCTTGAAGCTAAGAGGGTGGAGTGGTTACAGGTATTGGTAATGGAGACATCTGGATACAATAGTGCAAATGAGGAGCTAAGGATAAATGCGGGGGAAAAGTCATTGGAGCAGAGAAAATAAAAGATTGGAGAGGCTGAGATATTGGAAGGATCATCAGACTTGTTTAAATCCTGAGAATTTGATAGGGGTAGTGTTGGATATGACACTGTGTAAGGAATTAAAATCTTACAGCTATGACCTTCCATCTGGGATTTTATGAATGTATCACTTAAAATTTATTTTTTGACAGTCTAGTGGGGTTAAGCTCTGAATTTTTGTTCAAATGAAATGTTTTTATTTTGACTTATTTTTTTTTTCTTTTTTTTTGTGAGAGAGTCTTGCTCTGTCACCCTGGGTTGAGTGAAGTGGCTTCATTGTAGCTCGCTGCAACCT
>NW_012134858.1:885628-886308 GCF_000956105.1 Propithecus coquereli
ATTATTTTGTTTTGGTGTGTGTGTGTGTGTGTGTCTGTGTTTATTAAACATTAATTTTATACAGGTAATGCAGCAGATGGGTTTCCATTAGTCCTTGGAGATATAGTTGAATTTGTATTGTTCTTCCAAGTCCAAGGTCTGTGAAATTTAAAAAACCCTCCCCAAGATTTTTACAAAGTCTCCATGTTGGAGGTTCCTGTGGTTTCCTCTACCTTAAACCCCTGCGCTCAAGGTTACTGCTGCTGTTTAACCGCACATCCATCAGAATATGGAACTCAGGCTTTCTACTGGTTTCCATTTTAAAAATGTGTGTTCATGTGTGTGTAGAGTGAGTGAACACTGGGGTATCATGAGGGGGTCACACTGTCTGTAGGTCTTTCCTTGGTCCTTCTTTCTCCCCCTTTCCTTCCATTTCAGGGTCAAATCTTTTCACTCCATAAATGCCTTTTCTTCCTCCCTCTCTCCTTCCCTTCCGCCTTTTCTTCCTCTTTCTTTCTTTCTCTCTCTCTCAAACACATACATAGTCACACATGAATATTAGTATTTCCTTTTTGTTTGTTTTTTTGAGAGCCAAAGAATAGGAAGTGAAAGATAGCTTCAGGTTGCAGCTGTTATCAGCCGTCACACAGTGTGGACACTGGACAAGACGTGTCAGCAGTGCTTGGTGTTGTGGTCCAAGC
>NW_012134858.1:886358-891360 GCF_000956105.1 Propithecus coquereli
TATCTGTAGTCATCAAGGGTCTGATTCTGTGGTACATTGGTCCTGCTTACACATGCTCAAGGTAGATTATTTTCTCATTTATATAATGATTTTTTAAAAAGTTATGACTTTTCATATTCTTTTATTCTTTGATCCTTTGATGTTAGTGGGGTAATTTTTTAGACTAAATTTCAGTTGTCTTTAGAGAGGATTTTTATGCTACTTTCAGATACTTGGAGGACTCAGCAGTCTATAACTACTTTAAATTATACTTTGAGCTCGCGTTTTATTTCGGAGAGGATGGTGCGAGGGTGTGGTAAATTCTGTTTTCAATCACGAGGGCAAACTTTTGTTTGTGAATTATCAAGAAATCCTCCTTCTCTTCCTTCTGCTCTACTTTGAGACAAAGCCGAGGCCTGTGTTCCAAATGAGCTGTCATGTCTCAGGGACTTAAGCTTCCCACAGGGGGTCTTACATCTGGTCTTGCACACTGGTTCCTTATCAGCAAGGCCTGTGAAAACTCAGACCCGAGTCCACCAGCGAGTGACAGATAAACTGAGAAAATGAACAAATAGTCCAGTTGGGGAGGGGTCTAGATGGCAATGTCTTAGTGCTGAGAAATGAAGGTGGGCAGGCAAAAGGGGCCGAGAGAATTGTGGATGTTTTTATTGAGAGCAATGGGATTCATTTACAGGTTTGAAACTGGGGGATGATGTGATCGAATTTGCCTTTTCAAAATAACATCTGGGCTGTAGCCTTTCTTGTACCAGAGAGAAAGTGGTGAAGCCCTGAGAAGAATGGGCTGGTTAAGAGGCCATCTCTGCAATGTGGGTGAAAAATAACTATGGCCGAATGAGGGAAGTCAAAGTTAATGTGGAAGGACGCAGATGCATCTGGCAGAGATTTCAGAGGTGAAGGATTACATTTAGTGATGGATGAGATGGTGAGGAAGAGAGAAAGGGAAATAAGAAGGATGTCACCAACCTTCTTTCTTGAGCAACTGGAAGATGGAGTCGTCATTTTCTGATATAGGTGAAAGAAAGAATGCACCATTGCTAGGGGGAAAATGAGTGATTTGGTGGGAGGATTCTTGAACTAGTTATCTGTTGAATAACCAAGTAAGATGTACCTCATCCTCTCATTTCCATTCCCAATTTTACCTCTCCTCTCAACTCAAATCATTTTTACTTATCATCGGTGCTATGCCAGTCATTCTCAACCGATCTTCCTAGCCCCAGTTCACCGACTCAATCCATCCTACAGCAGACAGATGCTTTGCTTTCCATATTTGTGGCTTTGTTCATTCTCTTCCCTCACCTGGGAAGTGCCTCTGCGTATATATCTGTTAAAGCCAATGTACGAGGATACCTTCACCCTAAGTACCACTAGTGACCTCTAATATCTTCCCTCAGTGATTAGTCATAACATTGCACTTGGATATGTTATAACTTGATGTAAAAATCAGGCACTGGACACAGGCAAACCCACCTCAGCTACTTACAAGTTCCTTGATACTGAGGCAAATCAATTGCTCTGAACTTCATTTTCCTTATTTTAAATAGGTGTATTGATAAAGACTTTGCTTGTTGTGAAGTGTAGAATTAAAGTTGGTACAGTGTCTGAGCCCCCAAGTAGATATTTAATAAATGTTAATAATTACTGATTTTGTCTCCAAAGCCATTTCTCACAACCTGTTGGCATTGCTATAGTCACCTGCCTGTCTGCATCTCATCGTGTGATGGCACAGGCATTTCCTCTGTTGTCCTCACAATTAATAAGGACAAACACATGTCGGTACACAATATGTGGCATGAATGAAAGTTTAAAGCATGGGAGCTGCTAAGAAGAATTGAGGAATTATAGAAAGCAGACTTGCTTAAACTGAAATATTTCCTCCTGTGCCATAAACTACAGAGGAATGCTACCTTCTACCATTCCAGCCTGAACTACAGTGCATTTAAATATTTTCAACAGTTCTATTCTCCCCATAAGTACAAATTTTGGTGTTTATGCATAAATCAAACATGCAATAGGGAACATTTTAAGTGGTGTTGTGAATAATGATATTAAGAATGTACTTTAATGTTTATTGAATATCATCTGATTAGCAATCTTGTTTTTGTCTTAGCCTTGTGAACATTTATTCTAGCAAAAATGAGTACAGTAATTTCTAATGGAAATATTGTCCACCTGGGTTTTCTGATGTGTGGATGGATAATTGGCGTATTCTTTGTTAGAGGAATTGTTGGTGGTCTTTGGGTTGGAAGATGCCTGGACTGACCGACCTGTGGCCAGTAGAAGAAGGAAGGGAAATCTGCAGACTGTCTCTACTCAACCTCCTTCTAGTGACTAACACTAAGAAGTTTGGACTGGGCAAGATGGTGGGGTTGGCTCTTTCTAACTCTGGTTGTCTCATTCATGCCAGTTTTGGGGACACTTGCTAATGGAAAGGTCAAAACTATTTGCATCCCAATCTCACCACTGCCATTTCCATTACATTTGTAATCTTGAAATAATTCTATGTGTTCTCTGAATCCAAGTTGTAATTATTTTGTTTTGGTGTGTGTGTGTGTGTGTGTCTGTGTTTATTAAACATTAATTTTATACAGGTAATGCAGCAGATGGGTTTCCATTAGTCCTTGGAGATATAGTTGAATTTGTATTGTTCTTCCAAGTCCAAGGTCTGTGAAATTTAAAAAACCCTCCCCAAGATTTTTACAAAGTCTCCATGTTGGAGGTTCCTGTGGTTTCCTCTACCTTAAACCCCTGCGCTCAAGGTTACTGCTGCTGTTTAACCGCACATCCATCAGAATATGGAACTCAGGCTTTCTACTGGTTTCCATTTTAAAAATGTGTGTTCATGTGTGTGTAGAGTGAGTGAACACTGGGGTATCATGAGGGGGTCACACTGCCTGTAAGTGTTTCCTTGGTCCTTCTTTCTCCCCCTTTCCTTCCATTTCAGGGTCAAATCTTTTCACTCCATAAATGCCTTTTCTTCCTCCCTCTCTCCTTCCCTTCCGCCTTTTCTTCCTCTTTCTTTCTTTCTCTCTCTCTCAAACACATACATAGTCACACATGAATATTAGTATTTCCTTTTTGTTTGTTTTTTTGAGAGCCAAAGAATAGGAAGTGAAAGATAGCTTCAGGTTGCAGCTGTTATCAGCCGTCACACAGTGTGGACACTGGACAAGACGTGTCAGCAGTGCTTGGTGTTGTGGTCCAAGCAGACCAGGAAGCCAAGCCCTGCCTCTGTCTCTAGAGTACTCATTTCCCTGACCAGGATTCCCCCAGTAGCCCAGGGTCACTGAGAGCTCAGCACAGCTCATTCCTCTGGAATCTGCCACAGATTCTAATCTCATCTGTGTGCCAAGGGCGGGTTAGTTGAATTGCTGAGAGAGTAGACTAACCGAAGAGTGAAGAATTAAGGGGAAGCTCATCTGCTAGGTGGGAGTGGGTAGAGGGGAGTATAGGGACCAATGCAGAGAGGCTATGCAGTCTTTCTTTCTCCCTTTTCATGATGCTACTGGGGAGAAGTAGCATTATCAAATGCGAAAGGGAAACCAAAAGTGAAGGAAACATGCTAAAGTGAATAAAAATGATGCTTACTCCACTCTTTGGAAGATGACTGATCTCTTCCTTTGCTGTGTGTCCAAAGCATGCCCACTGCTGCGGCTGCTAATCTGGGCTTCTCATGAGAGTGGTCTGGCCATTTGCAGCTCTCTCATTTGAGGAATGATAATGCTGTTCACTCCCTCCAGGCAGCCGTAGTCTTCCCCGGCCACTTGAGACCCCAGCCAAGTATGCCTGTGGGCAGGCCGCTCAACATTTGGGTGTCCCAGTCTTTTCTTCAGTTATAAAATGAAGTGGCCAGACTAGATAATCCCCAAAGTCCCCTCCACCTCAAATGATTCAGTTCTTCTGTGGTTCTCTACTTATTTGCATGATTCTTTTAATGAAAATATCCATGGCTGCTTTGTCATTTGTTTGTTGCTATCTATCACTGGACATGCACTTTAGGTTTATTATCATTTTACTCTCTCAAGTTCCTGATTTTTCGTTATTTTATACCAAGACACAAATGTGAAAAAAAATAAGTTGAAATATTGCAAATAGCTTAGCTTAGAATAGCAGAGGCAAAGAAATTGGAAGAAACATAAGGTGAGAAGGTGTGAACATATTTCTAACAGAAACTATACTGTTCTACGGATAAGAAATCTCTGCTCTATTTGTCTAGAGACAATCAATATATTTTTGGAGGCAGAGAGAGATTTTTTCCTATTTTTTTAGTCATATGAGATGTTGCTTTCTAAGAGTAGTCACTTAGTGCCCTTCATAAATCTATCATTTCTTGTATCTTGACATAGTGTTATTGGTTGAGATCACTTTAGAAGCTAATATTTGGGAACTAAAGAAAGAGAAATGATGTATTCAAAGGAAGAGCGACACCCCCCTCCCGCCTCTGTTTGATCTATCAGGTGTGTCTTGCCTATTGGCTTACAGCATGGAAATTTTATTTTTATTTTATACCAACATAGCTGGAAGAATCAAAGAATCCTACCTCAATAAGGTTTTAGTTATAGAGAGGGTTTATTGGCCTGATGAACGATTAATCTGGATTTCTGGAAAGGAATCTTCTGCCTCTTTTCATGATCTAGACTTGTATTTCTGTCATGGTGACAGTGAAGAAATTGCACCTTTTGTTAACATGAAACATCCTTTTCTCAAACAGGTTTTATAGATAGGGATAATAAATTGCCATGTTCTGGTTTAGAATTTAATCAGTGAGTTGAGGAAGGGGCTCAAAGGAAAGATCATTAGACTAAGAGTCAGAATAAGTCCATGGTCTCATCCTGCACAGATTGTAGCCCTGTGATCACAGGAAATTCACCTAAGCATAGGTCACTTTAGTAACGTGGAGATTTGCCTTGTGCACCCCACAGGGCTCTCGTGGGGATCCATTTAAAGAAATAATATAAAAATATATGTGCTCACTAAAATATCATTATAATTTGGTAATCATTTT
>NW_012134858.1:892911-900437 GCF_000956105.1 Propithecus coquereli
TCATTTTGGTTATTGTCTTAGTCTTTTAATTTAAAAAAAATCTATCATCTTAAAATTATAGTAGATAGAAGAAATGAACCTGAACTAAAATATGCACATTTTGTTTCTTTCTTTATTTAATCATGGCTTCCACATGTTAAAGGGGGTAATACTTTTTTAAATATCATTTTGAGTTTCATATATTTTGCCCAAATATCTGAGAATAACTGCCACATGAAACATTGTCTTATTCACTCATTCTGAAAATATTCTTAGTATAAGAATGTGTTTATGATTTATTTAATGAAGAATGAAAATATACATCTGCATGTGTCCATGTATTATATGTGCATGTATTACTTTTTTTAAATATACATATATACATATATTTCTGTGTGTATAATCTGTCTATCAGTAAATTTGTGGACATGCATGTGGTATTTGGAATCTGGCCATCTGTTACTGTTATGTGATTTTCTGCTTTGCTTATGGTTGATGGATGTAGGGAAGGCAGAGGTGAAGGACCCTTGTTCTGGTTTCTCTGGTTCCTCTTCAGTATGCGCTTTCTGTAGCCTGGACCACACACACTAATCTTTCTGGGCTGTCAGAAATGCTATAAGCATGCAACTTTCTTCTATAAGATTCATGTACGCTCAGTAGGGTGGTTCAGCCACCTAAGACCTGAAGCAAATGCAACATTTATGTCTCCATTCTCTTCACACCAGTGAATATAATTTTCTTAGAACCAATGGAAATTGGACTCAGCCATCTCAGTAGCTTAGGAAGATGTCAGCCAGTTCTTCCTCCATGGTACTTAGACCTATTCTTTCTTTCAAGACATCAATTAATCCTGCCATGTTGGCTGTCAGAATTGTTTGGAACCAATTTGTAGATGTCCTTGTCTCTAGACTCATGAAGACAATATTTAAATACAAGTGTGAATCAACATATAGACATAATTTGAGTAATCCTTCCCAAATAAAAACTAAGAATGGCCATCCACTTTTAGCTAGTAAATCCTGAATATACAAAAAGTAAGAGTTATTACTAATTACAACTGCAAATTTTATTTCTCACTCTATTTTGTTTAATTTTTCTCAACTTGAAAATTAAAAAATGGCAAGTATGACAAACCAAACATTTCAGGTTATAAACTTATTCCTGAAAATTTCAAGCTAGTGGAATTTTTTCAAAGAAAATCCGTTCTTGAAGATATGTACTATTGTAACTTAAGTTTTAGCACAGCAGACATTAGAACTCAATTTTACTTTCTTTGAAATTCATTTAATTTGTGTTAATTTTTTTTTTACATTTTAAGAAACATTCCCATCCTACTTTTCTTTCACATTTGCTGTTTTTGTTTTGGTTTTAATAGCTACACTCTGGCCAACGGCACCAGTGAGATGACATTGTGTTTTTCAGAGAGGCACCACGAGGAAAGAACTGTTAGACCCCAAAGAGTTGTTTTTAACATAAAGTGGTGGAAGACAGCTACTCAAGAAACCTTGCATTATTATCATAATACCAACGAAACAATCTTCGTCATTTCCTTTGAAAATAGCACTTTGTTAGTTTCACTTGACATATGGCATGGCCCTCGGGGATATAGGCACTTGCTTTGCAATCTAAAAGAAAATCAAATTAAAATTTCTATTTTTGTAGTAACTCGTGGGAATGTTTATCATAGAAAAAGCATATTCCTCTTTTCCCATCTGATTTATAGTCCCTCCAAATTGCCTCTAAGCAATGATCTTCTAGGACAGTACACAACCAATAAATGTTTCATGAATGAAAGAATAGTTGAATGGGTGAGTGCAGAACAATAGTATTCCAGATTATAAATTCTGGGATTTCAGGACTAACTTAATAAGGAGAAACCATCTTTCCTTTTTATAGCGTCAAGTAAATGACAGCAACGACTAACACAACAAACAGTAGAACTTAATTGTTTACAATGCCTTTTAACAGTTAATGTTTAATGTCTCACTTGAATTCTAGTACCATTCTATAGGATACGGGAGCCTGATGACAGTAGGGCACACATTCCTTTAAAATTGTATAAGATAAGGTCATAAATGCTCACTTCAATAAAAATTGATTAATTCCCTCCTGCTCTCATTCATTCAATAAAATTTATCAAGCATGTACTATGCGACAGGCTCCGTGTTAGGCACTGATATGCAACATGGACATGTTGCTTGCCCTCAAAAAGCTGACAGCTTAGTGGAGGAGAAATTTACTAATCACATAAACTCACAAAGAACTGCACAGTGATACGTTGTGATGCTGCTGCTATTAGGAATTATGGGGTGCTGTGGGAATATATACAGTGGCTTCCCTGAGATTGAGACTTGAGATTCGACTTGGATTGAAAGGATGGAAATGTATTGGTAAAATGACAGGGATGCCACCAGAAGAGGGAACAGGGAAAGGGAGAGTGTTCGAATAATGTGAATAAAGCCAGAACAACGGTGGTGTGAAATGAAACCTTCGAAGTGGCCAGGCTGGGTCACACCAAGGCTTAATGAACAGATTTTAGTCTTTATGCTCAGACCACAAAGTATGGAATAGAATAATCATGTTTTTGTATTTAAAAATCAACCTGGATGCTATAAAAATATATGACATTGAGTACCGCTTTTCACTACATCGCAATGGAAACTTATAAATATTTAAAACAAGTCAACCAACCAAACAAGAAGTATATTTGAGTAACAGTGTGTCCACAGAAGAGTTTAATTGGATTAGGGTTTTGAACATTAGAAGCAGAAACACAAATTACTTCAGATAATTTATGATCCTGAGATGGTATTTCCTATGCCCACAGAGAAACTCATTCCTCTTGTTATTGTCTTCAGAACCACAGAGCATGTCGTTAAATAGCAGCATAAATGGCCGTGCAGGCCTACCAGGGTGCAGATGGGTTGGATAAAGGTCAGGTTGCTGTGGAGTTCTTTGAAAGCTTGGCTTCATCTAACACTGGCAGAACAGCTGGACCCCGGAGAAGAGCACGCACGGGCAATCCAGATACATGAAGAGGCAAAGTGTGACACGGTGAAATAATAGGTGCTAAAGTCAAGACTTATGAGGTTGTCCCTAGTTTCCTGATTGGGAGCCTTCTATCCTGATGTCTAGTTAACTGGTTCTGACTATTGCCTGGGTCTTGGTTTTCTGCAGACAAGTCACTGAAAGGCCCCGCGCTGGTCCTCCTGCAGTCACTTGCTCCCTATGAGAAAAGGGATAAGGGGTGAGAGGAGAAGCACCTCGGCTCACTTCATACCTTGCACCTCCCACCCCACTCTGCAGTCCATGTAACAGTGGCCTCCTACTGCCATCTCCTTCCATCCAACCCAAACCACAGTCTTCCCAGTAAGCATCTCCGCCATGAAATAGGCTGGGTTTCCTTTTGGTAAAGAGATTAGGTAACTAAGACACAGGTGTCATCTTGAAGAAGAGTACTTAGGCAGGTAGAAGTTGTGCTTTTGTGATCTGCCTCTTCAAGGAGCTTAGGGCAGAGATGCCATGGAAGACACAAAGAAGGTTAACACACATCTACTGCTGCAATGGGTGAGGCACTGGGCACGCATGATCGTGTTTAACTTATCAACAGCTGTGAGAGGAATATCATGTTGGCCGCTTTTTAATAAAAGAGAAAAATGAGGGATAGAGAATTTAAATATTAATGCCCAAGGTCATATAGGTAGGGAGGATAATATCTAGACCTATGTCTACTGACTGTAAACCAAGATCTCTCTGACCTTACGTCACTCATTTTAAACTGATATTTAAAGTTTGTATTTATTTTTTAAGGAGTTCATGTAAGAAAAGAAAACACTAATCCAGCTTGTAGAAAACTTAAAAACATGTCAAAAATCATCTAGTAGTGATAGAGAAGTTTTGTACTGAAATAAGTTTCAAAAAATCTACTGTGATAATAAATTGATACAAACTAAGGATAAACATGGGATGGTTAGCATCAATTCTTTGCCAGAAGAAACAGAAACTTCATTTGCCTTTTGTCCCCATGCAATGTTGGCACAGTGAAAGAGGGGATTCTCCTCTCTTGTTCATAGTCTGTCATTATGCAGGAAAATCAGGGGATACCTTAGAGATTTTCCTACTAAGTGAATATATTTGATTAAACACCATCTGCAAATATCTTCATCATCCAAGAAAATAACAGATCTTAGGTCTTACACATACTTACAAATATTAAATATATGGGTCAAATCGAGAGAGTAAGTGCATGGCTTGAGCTGAAGTTTGACTTTAAACAGCTGATTTCAACTCTCCCTGCTAAGACAGGGACTTTGAATGAGGACCCCATGGGGTCCTCCTCATCTTCCCCTAGTAGTAACTTGTTACCTCTGAAGTTAGTTCCTCCACATTGGCAAGGCCTTTCATGGTTACCAGAGGGAAATAAACCAGTTGAAGGCATGCAAAAAAGGGAAGCGGTGCTTTCAAGAAAGAAGAGTGGGGGAAGAAAGGGAAAATGAGATTTAAGGGATTTTGCTGTTTTACCTGGCTTAAGTTCAATTTAGTAATGTCAAAAAATAAAACCTGAGGAAAATATGAGTAAATTTTATCTTCCCTTGAGATGGTGAATCCTTTCTAATCTTTGAAGGAAAGTCAAAAACTGTAACAGAAAATATTGATAAGTTTAATCGAACAAAAATTTAAAATGTAAATGTGTCAAATAAAGGTAAACACAAATGACAAACTGGAAAAATAATAATGACATATTAGTTAAAGTGTAAAGATATTTGGTAAATAAAAGCTCATAATTTAATTTTAAAAAGATAAAATGATAGAGAAAAAAATACAAAGGATATAAGCAAGCAAGTCACAAAATAAGATATAAAAATTACCAAGAAATAAATGAAAAACTTTTCTAACTAATTGGTCTTCAGAGACAAGCAGATTAAAACAATATTTTTGCCTTCGAGTTAATATATTTTTACAATGTAATACCCAATGTTTATGTAGCTAAATAGTCACAACTTTATTGACAATTTGGCCACATGTATCAAGTGTTTATAATGTATAAACTTACCTAGTCACTTACCGTTGGAAATTTTTTCAAAAGAATCATCAGACATGTATGCACTGATTTCTGTGCAGATACCTTTATTTCAGCATATTACGGGGGTACAAATGTTCAGGTTACCTATATTGCCTTTGCTCCACCCCCGTCAGAGCCTCAAGCATGTCCGTCCCCCAGACGGTGAGCACTGCACCCATTAGGGGTGTACATACACATCCCCTCCTCCCCCCTCCCATCTGCCCGGCACCTGATGAATGTTACTACTGTATGTGCACTAAAGTGTTGATCAGTTAATGCCAATTTGATGGTGAGCACATGTGGTGCTTGTTTTTCCATTCTCGTAATACTTCATTTAGTAGAATGGGCTCCAGCTCCATCCAGGATAATACTAGTAGGTGTTATATCACCATTGATTTTTGTGGCTGAGTAGAACTCCATGGTATACATATGCCGCATTTTATTAATCCACTCACATATTGATGGGCATTTGGGTTGTTTCCACATCTTTGCAATTGTGAGTTGTGCTGCTATAAACATTCTAGTGCAGATGTCTTTTTTACAGAATGTCTTTTGTTCCTTTGGGTAGATGCCCAGTAATGGGATTGCTGGATTAAATGGTAGTTCTACTCTTAGCTCTTTGAGGTATATCCATATTACTTTCTACAGAGGTTGCACTAGTTTGCAGTCCCACCAGCAGTGTATGAGTGTTCCCCTCTCTCCTCATGCATGCCAACCTTTACTGTTTTGGGACTTTTTGATAAAGGCCATTCTCATAAGAGATAAGTGATATCTCATTGTGGTTTTGATTTGCATATCCCTGAGGATTAGAGATGTCGAGCATTTTTTCATATGTTTTTTGGCCATTATTCTGTCTTCTTTTGAAAAGTTTCTGTTCATGTCCTTTGCCCACTTTTTGATAGGGTTGTTTGGTGTTTGATTTTTTCTTGCTGATTTTCATGAGTTCTATATAGATTCTAGTTATCGGCCCTTTATCGGATGTGTAACATGAATATTTTCTCCCATTCTGCAGGTTGTCTGTTTGCTCTATGCAGATTTTAATTCCATAACTATGTAACCGTGGTGAAATATCTTAAATAAATGGAATGTCCACTAATAAGAGATTGACCACTTAATTTTTACACTCTGTTCCTATAGTACCCTGTAGTCCTCAGTACCCCATAATTCTCAGGATAGTTACATTAATTATTTTCATTCACTTATTCAGTAACTAAATATCTGTTAAGTGCCTACTCTGTGTGTTAGATTTCCCCTCAAGACACTGGGGATCAAGCAGCAAACAAGTAGAGGAAATTCTTGCCATGCTGGAGAAATGAATAATTAAACCAAACAAGTAACAAATAAGTAAAGCATATTATATGTCAGATGGTGGCAAGTGCTGTTAGGAAGTGGTGAGCAAGGATGGGGATGATGGAGTGATTTTAAGTAAGGAGCTAAGGGAAGGGTTAGTGATAAAGGGACAGGTGACTCAAAACCTGCCTGAGGTGAGGGGTGGGAAACCTGTGATGTCAGAGAGAAGGGCGTTCTAGACAGAGGAAGAGTGTAATGAAAACATGCTGGGTGTGTTTGAATAACAGCACAAAGCCCACTGTTGCTGAGCACAGAGAACCAAAGGCAGGCGAGCAGAGCAGAAGGGGCCACAGAGAATGCAGGGAGCCCTGTAGGCCCTCATGTGGACGTTGGCTTTTTACGCAGAAAGGGAGTGAAAGCTATTGAAGGGCTTGATCAGAGAAATACAATTTCACTTACATTTCAGCACGATCACTCTGGCCACTGTTGGAGAACTGGTTGAAGGGACAGGACGGAGCCAAGAGACCATTGAAGAGGCTGTTGCAATAATAAAGGAAAGAGATGTTGGAGTGTGTACCAGTGTGGTAAGGGTGGAGGTATTAGGGAAGGGTTTGGTTGCAATACTTCTAAACTTTATATTGTTTGAATAAACTAATTTTATTTTTAATAGGAAAAACATTTACATGATTCAAAAGTCAAAATTATATAAAAAGGTATACACAAGAGTTCATAGTCCACTGCCATATCTGATTTTATTAGTTTCCTATTTATTCTTCCAATGATTCTTGATAAGACTATTTATGTATATTTATATACACATACATATATATATATATGCACACGTGGGGTGGGTAGGGGTGTGTGTGTGTGTATGTGTGTGTGTGTGTGTGTGTATGAATAAAGGAAGGCGTAAAACAAATTATGCTTTTGTATCTACTTGTTACCCAAACTTATTTTCATACAATATAAACTGCATTGTACCTTGTTTTCTTCACCTGAAAATATCTGGTTATGTTTTCAATGTAGAGCCAATAGGATTTTCTGAAAGACTGGATTCAGGGTGTGAGAGGAGAAACATGAAGGATAATGCTAAGCAACTGGAAGAGGAGAGTTGCCTTTCAGATAATTGTTGCTCAGCATCTTTCTTCCTTTACGTATAGGAAGAGACCACAGCTAGATGGCTGCCATATACTTC
>NW_012134858.1:910303-910807 GCF_000956105.1 Propithecus coquereli
TGGAACAGCAGAAAGAAATAGTATGTGTAGGACAGACAGCTCAGGAACAAACCTGCATTGAGCTGCCCCCAGGACCACTGGCCCATGGTGTCCTTGGTTTTCTCATCTGTAAAAAGGTGTATTGATACTTGACTTACCTGATCGATGATGATAAGGAAATGAACTTCAATTATGTCTTTGATCTATGATTCTGTGATTCTTATGACACACTGCAAACCAAGAATAATAAAATTTTGGCAAAATAATAGCAAGTAACAGAACCACTTAGAATAGAAAATCAGAAATATTTTCATTTATTAAGTCAAATTATGATTTTTGAAGCAGAGAGACACACCATTGGCCAATTCTTTGCTTCTATAATAACTTCTACATTTATTAGCTGTATAGAAAACAGTGTTCATTATTTGTTAGTTTTTTGAGATTCAGGCAAAACAAATAATCAGCACTCTTTGACATTTAATTCATCTCAATGTCATTATATCTTTGAATTATTAATTATCCTCA
>NW_012134858.1:910857-912808 GCF_000956105.1 Propithecus coquereli
AAGATAGCTGTGCCAGTGACCTACATTTTCGTTTCACTTAACAATGACTTCGAGTTCTTTCTCTATTAGATCATATAGATCTACCTCATTCTTTTTTTTCCTTTTTTTTTTTGCACCACCTATATTATATAAGATGGATGGGCTGTAATTTATCTGGTAACTGTCATAATGGTGGACAAAAAGGTTTTTCTTCAATTTTCACTATTACCGATAATGCCATAGTGGATACTAAAATATGCACCTCTTTTTGCTCAGGTGTAATTTTTTAATGATGGTTTCCTAATATTGGAATTTCGGGATGAAATATTATATGTATCTGAAATTCATTCATTCCCTTATACATGCAACAAAAAATTTTGGAGCATTTAATACTATGCCACGCATGATTCTAGAATTAGAGATATAGTCTTGGACAAATTAAACAAAATTCCTGTAATTTTGCAGCTTGCATTGCAGCAGTAAAGACAAACATCAACAAATAAATGAGTACATTTGTGTATGTGTGTATATAAAATATGAAAACAAAGTGATATCGCCGCATAGTGTCAAGTAGTGATAAGTTCTCTGAAAAAATATTGAGCGTGGTTTGGGCATGAAGGACAATAGTGTTGCTATCAGTTAGGGTGCCCAGAGAAGGCCAAGGTGAAACGATACGACAGAGGTCTGGATAAAATGAGAGAATCTGAATTTCTGGGGTGATCCACACTAGACCCTAAGGCAGAAGCATCCTCGATGTGTTCAGGGGTGCGTGTGATTGGAGTAAAATGAGCAGTGGAGATGCTGGTGGAGATGTAGCCAGAGGCTTGTAGTAGATGCTGGTGGAGAGGAAGGTGGGATAGTAGGAATTTGGGGTTTTACTCTAAGAGTGATGGGAACCCATTGGATTGTTTGAGCAGAAAAGTGGCTTGATCTAATTTAAGTTTAAAATACAACTATAGCCACGTTTTAGAATAGAGCTAGACTACAGGAGAGCAATATTGGAAAGCAGGAATCCTAGAGGAGAGGCTACCATGGTAGGCTGGACAACAGATAATGCTGTCTTGGGGGTAATTGTTCTAGAAATGTAATGAGAAGGAGTCAGACTGAGAGTGTTTGAAGGTGTAAAGAATCTAGGATGTGCTGGAGCATTGGATTTGGTCTGTGAGAAAAGGAAGAGTCAAGGATGATTTAAAATGTTGATAGATTCAGCCAAATTCTCCTCCAGTGTGGTTTTATCATGCCTCTCTTTGCCAGCATCATATGAAATTCTCTTTCCTAAATCCTCAAAAGCAGTGACTTTTGATTACTTTTTGTGCTGGGCATTATGCCTGGCATAGAGATTGCATTTGATAACTATCTGTTGAATTAAGGAATGAATTTAAATGTTACTACTCCAATGCCTAGCAAGACAAAATTTATTGTTTTTATTTGTATTGTTTGAACTTCAAAATCCTTTTATATTTTTCTTAGAAATTTGCATTTCTTCAGGAAATACATATTAATAACACTTATTCCTCTTTCTATTGGATTTTTCTTACTCTTCTGGTATATGTAGGAATTTTTTGTGTTTTCCAGGTATTATAACTCTGTTATATATTGTGTATATGGCAGTATTTTTTTAAACTTTATTTTTGTGTCTTTGTACTAAACTTAGATTGCGGTGCATCAAATTTTATACACTTTGGATTTTGTGCTCATTTTGGGGAAGTCAAGAACCTTTCATATTGATTATATTGTTATTACTGTTTGCCCATATTAGTAGCTTTACAGATACAAAATGGGTGACTTGGCACGTTTAATAGATTTAACTAAGATCAGAGAAGTTCCCTTGATCTCATTGATGAGTCTTTCCCTAAAGAGCTGACAGCTTCTTCAGGTATGCTGCAACACCGTGTAATGTGAAAAGGAAAAAAAGAAAGCAACAGTGGTGGTGGTGGGAGAATGGAATATATGAAGCATGATAATAATTTTA
>NW_012134858.1:914008-923368 GCF_000956105.1 Propithecus coquereli
CATAAATTCTGCTCAATTTAACAAATATTTATCAAGGTTATTTTATGCAAGGTACAGTTTTAGATAACCATTGATTTCATATCCCTTAGGAAAAAAAGTTAATTATGTTTCTATCTCTTATAACTTTTTATAGCTACTGTTAGAGCTTTAGACTTGTCTTTCATTTGGGGTTGGCCGGGAGTGGGGAAGGAAATGTTCTTAATGATTAAAGGAAGGATTTGGCCAATTCCTAAGGGCAAGCAAACATATCGAATTAAAAAAAGTCCCATACATTTATTTATATAGGGAGCATTAGATGATAGGTAATGGGCTATGTTTTAAACATAACTTTTATATTAGATGTCATAATGAATTATACATGATTTTGTTTATTGTAACCGTGTCTTTAGAATGAAGAAATAACATTAGAGATGACCCAGTGCAGGGAATCAAAATTCCAGACCAAACAAACGAATCCTAAGAAGTGAAACTAGTGGACTGGCTTCCTCCAAGCCTGGCAGGTAGAGCACATAGAGGGATAGAGCAACTTGAGGTTCCTTAGGTAGCTTCACTCTCAGTATCTGGAACTTTGTCTTTGAAAAGATGTCAACAATCCCCAGTTGGGCTCTTGGGATAGGACATGGTAGTCAATATGCTAAATGGCAACTGATCCATACACTGTTTCTGTCTCTTGCTCCCCCCCTCTCTCTTTCCAGAAAAATGTATTTCTTATTTGCTATTTATTCTATTTGCCTATTATTGTTGTGGGGGTGGGGGAGTGTGTTCCATCTCCCGCCTTCACTTTTGGGCTAGGGAGGAAAATGTTCCCCGTCTATTTGAAACCAAATGAGCAAGTGACAGAGTATCTTCTCCCTTGTTGTCCCTCCATACTTATTCTGTGAAAGGAAAATGGAAAATTTCAGGGGACACACCAATGTGAAAGTCATATGTCCTTGAATGTGAAATTATCACCACCAAAAGTGTCTTTAGCTTTCTTAGCTTTCTGGGTATACAGGCCTGTCTTTGTTCATCAACACAAACTTGCCTTCTTTAGATTTAAAATAAGCTGGCCAGCCTCCACCTCAAAACAGCAGTGCCCCACGACGGCTTCTAAGGGAATCGAGTCGCAGTGTGTGATATCTAATAAAGTATAATACAGACGAGGTTACCACTCCGAAAGATCAGGTGGTTTTCCAGTTTTCCTCAGAGCTGGGGAGATTATGTGTCTAGTGGAAATGAAAAGTGAGAGGAGACGAAGGTGGATGCTCACCTTCTGCTCTCTAGGGGAGTGCTCTGAGCCACATTTAATACCGTAGAAAATGGGAAAGAAATGAAGGTCTGTCACCAAAACCATGACGATGATTTCCCCTGAAGGCATAATATATTCTTTAAATGCTATAATAAAAATTTGAAACTGAGATAGAAGTTTTGTTTTTGTTTTTAACTTAAAACAAATGTTGTCTAATGAGCTGGGAATTATAAGTCCTTTGCAGGAATTAAGTTGCACAGAACATCCCAAGCATTTCCTGTAGTAGCCGTAGACAGGTGAGTAGCTTGGCAGGGGAAAAGGACAAGTAGCACAGGCCTTGGTTAGGGACTTCCTTTGAGTTGCCCAGGTTTTGAAAATAGTAATCCATTAATCACATTTTTACTGTACGTGTGTTTCTGTATGTGCATGTGGTTTGCTATAAAGTGTTGTGTTAATTAATCACTTCTAAATAATAGACTTTATTTTTTAGAATAGTTCTAAGTTCACAGCAAAATTGAGAGGAAGATGCAGAGATTTCCTACATACCTCCTGCCCCAACACAGACACATCCTGCCCCGTTATCACCATCCCCCGCCAGAGTGGTACACATGACACATCATTATCTCCCAGAGTCCACAGTTTGCATTAGGGTTCACTCTCGGTGTTGTGTATTCTGTGGGTGTTGACAAATGTGTAATGACTTGTACCCACCATGACAGCACCATATAGAATAGTTTTACTGCCCTAAAAATTCCCTGTGCTCTGCCTGTTCATTCTCCCCCCAGCCCCTGGCAACCACTGATCCTTTTACTGTGTCCTTGCTTCTGCCTTTTCCAGAATGTCTTAGAGTTGGAATCATGCAGTATGTAGCTTTTTCAGATTGGATTCTTTTACTTAGTAATATGCGTTTAAGTTTCTTCCGTGTCTTTTCGTGGCTTGATACCTTATTTCTTTTTAATGCAGAATAGCACCCCATTGTCTGGATGTACCACTGTTTATCCACCCACCTACTGAAGGACATCTTGGTTGCTTCCAAGTTTTGTCAATTATGAATAAAGCTTTATTCGATTGTGAATAAAGCTGCTAGAAATAAAGAAAGCAATGAAGCTGTGTTTTATTTTTGAATTTAAAAAATCTGACAATTTCATAGAAAAATCTGCATGCCTTTTTCTTTGGAAAAAAGACAAAAGATCAGTCAATCCTGGGCATTCTGCAAGGCAGTCTACACATGGAACAGAGAAGCAAGCATGGCCTTTACGTGATCGGGAGTTGTGCACTTACTGTGGTCCTCTTCCCAGTCCTCGCCCCCGTGCATCTGAACATACACCTCCTGATCTCCATAAGCCTTGGAGCTTGCATCTCGTAGAGCTGTGGTCCCCTTCCCCTGGGCCATGGCCTGGTACTGGTCTGTGCCCTGTTAGGAACTGGTCTGTGCATCACCACCTGAGCTCCGCTGCCTCCCATTCTTCCACCCCCCTGGAAAAATTGTCTTCCGTGAAACTTAGGAGCTGGGTCCACAGCAGGACGTGCACAGTGGGCGAGCCAGCAAAGCTTCATCTGTATTTACAGCTGCTCCCATCGCTCACATCACCACCTGAGCTCCGCATGACACCGCAGCCCCCCCAACGGCTGTGGAAACATTTTCTTCCATGAAACTGGTCCCTGATGCCAAAAAGATTGGGGACCACTGCCCTGGAGGACTGGGGACTAATTGATTAATTGTTATTTTAAGGCTGTTGGCTTTCTTTCAACAACTCTGGGTTCCTGGTGCATAGTTTTCCTTCTGTCTCTTCAGTTAATGTTGCTAAGTTAAGATTTGGGGCGGAGATTGAGGGTGTGTATCTATATTATTATAGATCTATTGCATCGTTTGGAAACAAGTAACTAAAAGCCTGTTGGGCATGCCATCTTGTTCCATGGCCCTTTAAGGCCCCCTGACCCCAGCTGCTTAGGTCCTCCTCCCATCACCTGCCCATGTGGCAAAGCCAGGACTTGCTCTTTTTCTGCAGTAATTTCTCACCTCCATCAGCTCTTTACGTATCCTAGTGCAACATGGGTGATCCCTGTCTCATCTCTTGGGAACTTTCTTTCTCTGAGCTAAGAAAATAACTAAGTTTCAAAGGAAGCTACTATGTCTATATTTAATACAATGCATGAGGAAGACCAATTTCTGATTTTTGCTGAGCTACAGTTTTTTCTTTCTTTTACTTTTTATTTTACCCTTTTTCATTGCAGTAAAATATACATAACATTTATCATTTAACCATTCCTAAGTGTGGTTTAACCATTCATGAGTGGTGGTGCATGCACAATGTTGTGTAATCATCACCATGATCTATACCCAACGCTTTTTCATCATCTCCAACAAAAACTCAGAACAATAACTCCCCTTTCTCCCCCTTCCCTTTACCCCGTCCTAGTAACCTCTATTCTACTTTCTCTCTCTATGAGTCATTCATAGGAGTCATTGAGTGCTCTGGAATCTGGTCCTCACTGTCAGCTAAACTCTATATGAAATTGTCATATCTCTGTGCATCACAGTTTCCTCATCTTTGCGTCAAGCATATTTAGTCAGGTCAAGGACCATGTAAACTCAGCACCAGCATTGCCAGCCAGCTTGGCATGCTCTCTCTTAATTCCCACCCTTGCCCTACTTTCAGCACCTAATCCACGCCAAACAGCAATCCTGACGCTGTTCAGGGTGTACCCCCGGATCCAGTCTCAACTATCACTGCACACAGCACACCTACCTCCAATTTTCCCTAAGGAAACCCCTTGCCTTCTGTAAATGACTCCCAGCTATGCTTCTCCTAACCCAAACCAGGTACGAATCCCTGCCTTGGAGGCACTGGGGTAGGCAGTGTGGCCATTTCTGAGCGTGGGCTCAGTTTGGGTGTACCATGGGGCTCAAGCACATTATTCACTCTTGGGATGGTTTTATAGCTTTGAACTGGCTGAGTTTGCTTGTTAAAATTGCAACAACAACAAAAAATTCCATTTAGACTTGGTCTCAGAGATACAACTCACAAACATCTCCCTTTAGTTAGTTCAAATGTTTCATGTTTCATTTAAACCTAAGTCTGTATCCTCTCTTTAAAATGCTTAACAGAAAACTTGCTTAACTACTTATGGGAACTGCTTGATTTGCTTTCCTCTTTGCTGTTGTAAAAAAATAAGTCTTCACTCACTAGTCTGGATTCCAATGTTGCAAAATTGAGGAATTCGAAACATCTCAAGCTTTAAAAACTATGGTTCCTCACTGAAACACTGAGTCCTGTGTGTCTTTAATCACTATAATCACCATCATCTGCGATATTTGAAATGTGAAAGAGCTTCTAGTTCAAACCTATTATTTACAAATGAGGAAATTAAAACCTCCTGAGGTGTACTCAGTAACCTAGCTCCTGAGTCAAGGAAAAGTTAAGGTACATTCTCTTTGCTAGATAGACCTTGGGAACGGAGGTGGGTCTTGGAAATGTGGGGCTCGTAAGAGCGCTTTCTGTGGAGGTGGCAGAGAGGTAGGACTTGGCCCGGTAGATGGAAATCAGTGTGAAAAAATAAAGACTGCAGAATTGAGGCTGAATCAATTAACATGAAACAGAAGCTGGCATAAAAAATAGAGACACAGAATGCGGAAGGTATGGGGTGTGGTCACTTCTGTTAAAATCTTGCAAAGACTGGTTTTCGGACTATTCATTGCTTTTCTGCAGGTTGGAGAATCCCAAAGAAATAGAGCCTGAGTGTCAGCCCCCCAAGGAGCCCTTTTAATAGTCGGATGCCATAGGGCTCCGACTGGCCGATTTCTTTCAAATGGATTATTTTTGTCGCAAGGAGAAAAGAATTAAAATACTCCTCTATCATTAATGTATTTTAAAATTTTATTAGTGTTAATATGGTCCTTCTCTTTGTTGATGATGACCTTTTAAAGTAGCACTGGCACACATGCTCTAAGGCCGCTCTTTGCTATTGACGGTAGCGCTGCATCCGTTCCTGAACACCAGCCTTGGAAGAATTTTTTGCTCTGCCCCCATATACCTATTGGTACAATGTTTTGAGTGCTTTTTTATGACATAAGTGTAATTTTTGTATTTCTAAATAATATTTTGAATTGCTATATTAAGTATTATGGCCATCATAAGAAGGGAGTCCCAGAAGTAATTTGGAGAAGATGTATTTGCTTTTCTTCAGCCTGAGTGTGTGTTTTCACGAGCTGACACCCTTCCTTGAATTGCCGAGTGTTCAGACCTGAGGAGACAGATGAGCTTTTCCTTCTGTGAACTGAAAGCTTCCATTTATCTGAGAACATTTGTCTAAGTCCTGGGCAAAGATAATTTTAGTGTCTGTTTGATGCAAATGATCTTTAGCAAAGTTGTTTTCTGTCTTATAACCTTTCCTTTACACCATTTGTATAATTTAAGGACACATTTATAATACTGTTAATGGCACATTTAATATTAAAAACATCTTCTCCTACAATTTTCATTTTCGCATATTGCTTTTCATGTGCATTCATTAGAATCCTAAAATTCATACTATTTTGTATTGTGCTTTTTTGACATCAGAATGGCATCATAAAAACTTGCTTCTGTTAGCAATATAACCCCAGTTTCAATGGCTTTATAATAATCTCTTGTGCTTTGAGATCATAATTTAGTTAGCTAGTCTCCTAATTTCGGACATACATGAGATTTTTTTTTTCTTTCTTTCTTTTTTTTTTTTTTGGCTATTATAGTTTTTTTTTTTTTTGGCTATTATAGAGAACTCTGCTTGAATCATTATTCTCTCTGTATCCTTAATGCTTCTGTTGCCCTATTTCTTTGCCATGGAATGCTTTGGTCCAGGAGTAGAAGTATATACCCCTCTCATTGTAATTTTCTGTATTTCCCTGAACTTTTTGCAATCCTTTGTTGATGTTGTCAGATCACCCTGAGGCTGAGCCCACATGCTCAAGGTCATTTTCCTTTTTCTCAGTCCCACTCTGAGTTAGTTCCAGGATATGGTGGCTTCTCTGCAAGGTTGTTAGCTCCACTGAGCGCCTCCACTCACATGGATCAGTGGAGACCAGTGCCCAGTGCTTCAGGCTGCAGCTCCTCTCCACACAGTGGACGATGCTACCACTGCACGAGGCTCCATGGGAGTGTGAGTGGGGGATAGTCCTCATATCACCACACAGGCTGAAAGACCTACCTAATTGTGTTGCACAACTGACGTCATCAGGAAATGATTACCACAAGGAACGAATATGTAAATTGACTTTGTACGTGTGGCCATTTTCATGGTCAAGGGGAGAGAACAAAATCTCTACCTATCACAAAGGGGAGCCTGGTGGGAACACCTCAACCCTGTACCTTGTTCATTTGTCCTCCTCCTTTGCCCTCTCCTAAGAGAACACTAATTCTTCCAGATTTCATAGGGCAAATCTCCAACTTCATCTTGGAAATTACACACCCTACTAAGATGCATCATGTCTCCACATGAGACACAATGGAGGACACTGTAATACTCCAGAATTGGAATATGTCAGTCTGGATAAATGCCAGGGGGAGAGTCAGCTGGCCATACAGAGTAGCCAGTGTGTCTTGGTCTGCTCTGTGCTGCTATAACAGCGCACCTGAGGCTGAATAATTTATAAAGAACAGAGATCTACTTCTTATGGTTCTGGAGGCTGGGAAGTCCATGGTCAAGGGGTCCCACATCAGATAAAGGCCTTCTTGCTGCCTCATCCCAGGGTGGAAGGTAAGGGCAAGAGAGCATGCTCCAGGGATAGAGAAAGGAAGGGGCCAAACTCATCCTTTCATCAGGAACCCACTCCCACAATAATGGCATTAAACCATTCATGAGGGCAGAGCCCTTATGACCTCGAAGGGTCCCATCTCTCGACACTGTTGCATTAAGGATTACGTTTCCAACACATGACCATTGGGCGACACATCCAAACTGTGGCACGATGGAACTGCAAGCCAGTTTCCTTTTACAAATGCACATTGAAACCAAGAAGAGCTGGGTAGTTGATATGGAGTCACAAAAATAATCTAAGCCCGAAAGAGTTTTAGAGTAAGTTACTTATAATAGTCAAAAATGTGATAGTAATGGAATTGGAGTCTAAGTAGATAGAATATCTAAAATGAGTTCATCTCTGGGTACTTTAAGCTTTTCTTTTTGAACTACCTCTACTAGGCATTTAAAGTAAGGTTTCTATATTTTCCAGAAAACCCCAAAAATTCTATCTGAAAAGAGAAGAAACTTTCAAATTTCTAAGTATCAGATCTTGCTTTATTCACTGTTTGAAATGATGAAAATAAGATTGCAGTTCACTCAAAAAAAAATCTACTTCTCTCCTCTGCCAAAGCTCATGCAAAGCCAGGAAAACAAAAATTGATTTTTATTTTCTCTCAGCTCTTTCAGTCCAACCTGGTTTTCGGTAGTATTGAAATCAGATGCACTTCATATTGATCCAGATCTTGAACCAGTATAATCCCTGATTAACACAATTGAAAGAACCATCATCAAGGTGGTTCTAAAGACAAAGAGGAAACTGTGTGGACTTTATACATTTCTGCAGTTTTCTGTGGCTTCCTGGTTCTGTGAATTATGCATTGGATCCTGGACAGAAAAAAAATAAAGCTGAATCCTGCCATCATTGTATGAAATTAGAGTGAGATGTTTGAGAGTGGCTTCCCCACCATTGACCTGTCAAATCACTAATCCATCTGAAAGTCTGGCAAATTTAGGAAGAAATTTCCTAAATATCTGGTGTTAT
This sequence comes from Propithecus coquereli, assembly GCF_000956105.1. Classification (NCBI taxonomy): domain Eukaryota; kingdom Metazoa; phylum Chordata; class Mammalia; order Primates; family Indriidae; genus Propithecus; species Propithecus coquereli. Next base: position 921,997 of record NW_012134858.1, read on the forward strand.
GGAATAATAGACATTGGTGACTAGGAAGGGTGAGAGCATGGGAGGGAAGTGATGAGGGATAAGGAATTAGTTAATGGATACAATGTACGTGATTCAGGTGATAGTTACCGTAAAAGCCCAGACTTCACCACTACGCAATATATCCGTGTAACAAAACTACACCCGTACCCCTTAAATTCATACAAATAAAAAAAGAAATATCTGATGTTATCATAGCCTTCCAATCCCCCTTACCCTCAAATGCTTTATCCGTGTTGACACTGATGTTAGTAAGGGATGTCTGGAGACTCTGGAAGGATGGGTAAGGCTTAGTGCAGGTGAACGACTGTCTGCAGACCCAGAGCGGGAGGGCTGTCAGTTTGAGTCCCCTGTCTATAAGCAAGGGTGAACTTTGCAAGATGGATGTGCCTCATCTTCACTTGAGCACAGAGGACCCATCAAAGCAGAAAGGGAACTCAGATCGTAATCATCCTGGCTTTGTAAAGAGCAGCTCTGCTAGACTGACTTAATCTTTAAGGGAGAAGGATAGGCTGGTGGTTTTAGGAGGAGGTAATGAATCCATTTGACAATCTTACTAAGACATTATGGACACAAGACCTAAATCAGAATCTTTACAGTGGTTCCCAGAGATACCGTTTCAGCTTTATTCTTAGTCTCATCCCTTTCTTTCAGGTTGGCAAATGCCTGCCCCGCAAAGCCCTGCCTCCTGTGCGAAGCCTTCCCTGACCACCCCAGTATCTGCTGATTTACCCTCTTCTCTAATCTCTGGGAGTCTGGACTAACAATTCAGAAGTATCACACACTCAGTCCCAGGTACATGCTGTACAAATTCTGTCCTCTCTCGGACTCCCACGTTGTTTGTAATCTCCATTTTACAGTTATAGCCCATCTGACAGTGTAGGTGGACTCGGTACCATGGGTGCTGGACCCCCGACCCCAGTGCCAGCTCCATGGAACGTTGATAGTATCTTATTTATCATCGTGCCTCCCTTTGTCCATAGTATTCTGCAGTGCACACAGTAGTGTTCAATATAAAGCAACTGAATTTGAAAGAGTAATTTAGCATTCACCAGGCAAATCATGAAATACAACCAATATGTAATACTTAATGATTAGAATGGGAAAATTTCTTTCTAAACCCAAATACTTCCTCGCCTCTCAAAGATCATCTCTAATCCCGGCCACTCTCAAATTTTAACTCCACCCCAGGTCTCAGCCAATTTGGCACTTCCTATGTCCCTGGCCATATTGATTGGTTCCGAACTGGTTACAGAACCCAATCAGAAACAATGAGAATCAATAAGATTTTTCTTTGGATATCTGAGAAAATGAGGCTCAAATTTCCCAGCTGGATCCAAACTCTCAGAGTAAG
>NW_012134858.1:934446-935686 GCF_000956105.1 Propithecus coquereli
GGGAGCAGGATTGCTGGATCACATGGTACGTGTATGTTGAACTTTATAAGAAACTGCCATACTGTTTTCCAGAGGGGCCATACCATTTTGTATTACCACCGTCAATGAATGAGAGTTCCTGTTGTGCCACATCCTTGACAACATTTGGTATCAGATGTTTTTTTTTGTTTTTTTCTCGTTTAATTTTAGCCATTCTAATGGGGTGTAGTTGTATCTTGTTGTGGTTTTAATTTGCATTTCTCTAATGAATAATGTTGTTGCACATATTTACTTGTGCTTATTTGTCATCAGAATATCTTCTTTGGTAAAGTATCGTGTCATTTTTTTTTTGAAAATTTTTTAAATTGGGTCATTTGTTTCCTTATCATTTTATTTTGAAAGTTCTTTATTGTTAAGTCTGAAACTGTGAAGGATCTGAGATCTTACCCTACTTGTAAGCCTACAATTTAGTCTGCCACAAAATGTATGTATGTATTTTGACAGGAGACACGAAGCTTTCTGCATCGGAAAAGCAGATAGTTTATCACACTTGGCGAAAACAACCAGATCAGCATCTTAGTGCCAGTTCCTTGAGCCCTCATGGGATGATGTTTTGAGAACAGATGTTGCTTTGTGCACATGTTGTCTATGTTTGTGGACACAATACAGAAAAGGAACCTCAACATTATGACTCAGAACTTACAGAGGGGCTGCTGTCTCATAAACCCATCCTCCCCTCTAAAGACAAAGAGAAAGTTAGAACAAGAACAAGAGAGAGAGAGAAAGAGGGGCTGGGAGAGAGGGGAGAGGGAGGGAGGAAGAAGGAGAGAGAGAGAGATAGCTTTACTCTGGAATTTAAACAAATCCCCTCTAGGGAGGGAAGAGAAAGGTCTCCAGCTTCATTACTTCATCACTCCAGACCAAAATAAAATGGCTCCTGGCAAATATGTGCCTAAATCCTTACAGAATGGTAGATATACTATCTCTAGCTTCCAAGCTTTTGCTATTCAAACAGGACCCTTGCTCAATAAGCCTGGACTATGCAGAAATATGAAAATATTTGAGGATAATTGTCTCCCAATAAATATATGTTCTAGATACAAGTCTTTCATCAGATACGTGATTTGCAAATATATTTTCCCGTCTGTGGCTTGTCTTATTTATTTATTTAGAAATTATCTTTGGTAGAGCAAAATTTCTAATTTTGTGAATTATAATTTATTATTTTTTCTTTCACGGATCACGGTTTTGGTGTTATGTA
>NW_012134858.1:935791-938049 GCF_000956105.1 Propithecus coquereli
GATAGTGTCCATGTGGTAGAACATATGAAGGGAGATATTTTGAGGGTGGAGAACCAACATTTCTTGGCACCTACTACTGATACACCCTGCCTAACCTGTCTGTTAGACTGGCCTTGGTTTGAAACATTGGGTGTGTGGAAATTGCTTCAGTGTCTTTGAAAATCCCCCCAAAAGCCAAATTACTTAGAATTTGAAGCTACTCCATGCTTTGTAACTTCCATGTAAATTGCATCACAAATGTAGAGTATTATTACTCAGATTTATTGACAATGAAGCCATTAATAGGTGTTTTTGTTCATATTGAAAGAGGAGAGCTATTAATGGATATTAAAGAGATGTCATTTAAATATGTCTAAAAAATAAAACCATGAAATTAGAAAGGATATTGTCTTCTTATGAGATTTGTATATTTGTGATGGCCTTATACTGAATTGCACTTTTTTCTAACTAACATTGGAACTTTTTAAGAAGCATTTTATTTGTAAAGATGGCGTAGAAGAGCGAGATAACAGTATTGTCCTCACTGGATCACTAATCAAATAAACACGAGAGAGTTAAACATCCACTTGAATATTAACAATATCAACTAAATTAAAAAGGTTGGGAGGGGCGCAAAACAGTGCTATAAATTTCAAAAGATCGATGATCATGAGACAGACTGAAGGTTGTGACATCAATCCTATTCCTCACCTGATGGCTTCTCAAGTTCACTGAAGCCTGAGAATTCTCACCGATACTCTGGAATCCGAGGTGAAGTGAAAGGAATGGTACCCCGGTTTGACTTGACAAGCTACTGCGAAAGGACCGTAGAAGTGAGAACCAAGAACCACTGGGTTATTCTCTGAGGAGAAGCAATTTCTCCAGGGCTGACAAAATCTGGGGAATGGTACTAACCCCAAACTCCCTCCTCTGCAGGAATGGGCTACCTCTCAGCACTCAGCACAGTGAATCCTGCTCAGCCTGTGACACAAATTCTCATAAAAGGAGCAGAGCCCTGGTATGCCAGCCAGGAATACATTTACTCTAAACTGAGCCCTTCAACATGGGGAATCCTCAAGAAATGTTCAGCCCTCAATATGTCGCTAGTAGGGGAAAACAAATTAAATTTTATATGCAAACAAGTAGAAAGAGAGACGCACGGAAACTAACCTGCATAATGTCATAAAGTAGAAAACCTGGTCAGTATTGGCAGCGTGAAAAGGAACAGAATGGAATTATAATTTGAGCCAGTAGGCAGATGGGCAGGAAAAAAAAAATGATAAAATATAGCCTGGAATCTGGAAGAAAATGTAACCCACGACAGAAGAAAATTTTTCCTGATACTTTGCATTAAAAAAAGACATGAACATGAATTAAACAAGAGCCCCTCTCATCTACCAGAATGACAACACAACAAGGAAAGGGGGTGAACAAAGAGAGTGAGAAGCTAGAGTAAAAAATACTGAGGACCAAGACAACATAATCTCAAAACAAATAAATTAAGGAAAAATGGCAAGCAAACAGAGCAAATATGACTGAAAATTGACTTATTTACATAGAAGACAGGCATATATAATCATAGCAAATGTACAGACAAAAAGCATAAAGCAAAGAGAGAGAAGGTGATAGCTTTTTAGGGCAAAGAAAGATGAGCCAACATGAGGGATCTGTTGCCTGTGAGATAGAAAAACCTATACGTGAAATTAAAAAATGGATTAAAGTATAATAGAAGAAATCCTGATTTATACCAAAATAACAAAACCTAGTTCGGTTATTTTCTTGGGCAGCTTTTAAAATTTATTTTTTTAAATTTACATACAGTAAAATTCACTTTGATGATGTACAGTTTTCTGAGTTTTGACAAATGCAAATAGAGTCATGTAACCACCACTACAATTAGATACAGAACAAATTCCACACCCCCAAATTTTCTTTATGCTGATGCTTTATAGTTAAATCCTCTCCCTTTTTTCAATCTTGGGCAACACTTTTCCTATTTAATATAATTTTGTCATCTGTCCCTGTAATTTTGACTTTCCCAGAATATCACATGAAAATATACCATATACAATGTTTGGTGTCTGGATTCTTTCACTTAGCATAATGCATTTGAGAATCACCTGGAGTTTATCAGTATGTCTTTATTTTTATTGCTCAGTGGTGTTCAATTGTATGTTTGTTTCATCATTTGTTTATCTATTCCCTTGTTGAAAGACATTTATTTCCAGTTTCCAGATGATTACACACATACACACATACACACACTCACAGATATATAA
>NW_012134858.1:939484-940755 GCF_000956105.1 Propithecus coquereli
TATAATTTATTATTTTTTCTTTCACGGATCACGGTTTTGGTGTTATGTACAAAATATTTTTGCCTAACTCCAGGTCATAAAGATGTTCTTCTATTTTTTTCTTAAGTTTCATAATTCTACATTTTACACGTAGACCTATGGTCACTTTTGAGGTTGTGTTTGTATAAGTTGTAAGGTTTGGTTTAGATTCACTTTTATGATGACCCATTGTTCCAGAATAATTTGTTGAATTGCTTGTATAGGAAAAATCACTTGACCATATATACATGCCAGTTTATTTTTAGATCCTATTCAGTTTCAGTAATACATTTATTTACACTTTTGCCAATACCACATTGTCTTAATATGGTAGCTTTGTGTCATGTAGTCTTGGAACCAGGTGTTGTTAAGTCCACAAATCTTGTTGTTTTCAAATTTGTTTTGGCTACTCTCATTCCTTTGACTTTCTGTCAAAATTTTAGAATAAATTTGTTGATATCTACAACAAACTCTACTGGCGTTTTGACTGGTATTATATAGAATCTATAGCTCAATTTTTAGGAAAATTAGCATCTTATTGATATTTTCTCCTGTGAACATGGGATACCTATTTATTTAGGTCTTCTTTGAGTTCTGTAATCTATTTTGTGACTTTCATCTTACAGATCTCGCACATATTTTTGGTTAATACCCAAGAATCTAATTTTTAGTGGTATTGTAAATGCTATTTTTTTATTTCCAATTTTTCATTGGTAATATATGGAAAATGTGATGTTTTGGGGGTGATTCTATGGCCTTATTAAAATCCCATATTAATTACAGAGGCTTTTTTTTTAAGATTCCTTGGAATTTCTTACATAGACAATGATGTCTTCTATGAATAGGAATAATTTTCTTTCTTTTAAATCTTTACATTTCTTCCCCCCTTTTTTTTTCTGCCTTATTGCACTGGCTGAAATGTCTATTATTATGTTGAGTAGGAATGATGAAATAAATTTTCTTTCTTTGTTCTTGAATTTAAGGGAAAACATTTACTTTTTCAGCTTTAATTATAATAGTAGTTTAAGATTTTAGAGTTCTTTGGTGAGAATTGCATGACCAGGTTAAGAAAGTTTCCTTCTTTTCTAGTGTTCTGAGATTTAATTATGAATACATGTTGAATTCTGTCAATTCTTTTTTCTGTGTATGTTGATATATGGTCATAATTTTATTTAGTTTCTTACCCTGGTAAAATACATTGATTTGTTTTAGAATATCAATCATCTTTGAACTACCAGGGCAAACTACACTTG
>NW_012134858.1:940805-946424 GCF_000956105.1 Propithecus coquereli
TCCTAATCAATACCCCGTGTAAATTAATCCTGTTTCTCTTCAGTTCAGTCACACAATTGCACTTTATTCGTGTTGGTATTTTGACAAATTAATGTGTCTACAGCCCAAAGACAAACTGTTGATATAAATGCAGTATCTTCTCTTTTTCTGAACAGTGTCCAGATTTGTAGAGATCTATTTGTCTGTGTTGCGAGAATTGAAAATCCTTCATGCATAACTCGAGTGCTCAGTTTATGTAACTAATTTGGCATTTCTTTTCTAGTGCAAAGGGTTCCTGTTGATTTTGAATGCACAGACTTTGCCACTAAGCGGAGGAGATGAGAATCAGACTGGGGCAGAATAAATTTCCTTCATATGTGACTATTCAAGGTTTAGAAACTTTGTTTCTCTCAGCTTGGTGTTTAACAGAGATTGAAGATGTGAAGTAGGCAGCTGTAACTGGCTGCATTTGACTTTTCCCAGATAAAATTATTGAATTTCTATGTATGCTGTCCTAACAGACTTATTTCCCTTTTAGTCATAAACAAAATTTCCTTTTGGCTTGAAAAGGGTCTAAATCAGCGTCAGCATTTTCCTTTGTAATATGCCCTTAAGATCTTTATACCTTTGCCATAATCAGCCACAATCAGAGCTAATTATCATCCCTTCCTAGTAGGTGCACAATTTAAAAACCAGCAAAGAATATATTTTTTTGTAAAGAATCAATAAAGTGCGAAAAAAATGTCAAATGATGGAAAATATATGATTGAGATTTAAGATCCTGGATTTTTATTTTCAGGGATTTGTTTCAAATCTAGATACAACAAATCCAAAGTTAATATTTTAGAAATCTTAGTAAGCAATGGTCAAGTAAGTTAATGCTAGAAAAAGATCTTATTACTGCATTGTGTTACTGAGAGGGCTAATTTACAAGTAGCAAATTAATAGTTAGGGATAGACACAATTTCTGTTAAAATAGTAGCCTTGTTATGTTTTATATTAGAGCTTTACTTTTTTCCCCTGCTTTAAGCCCCACAATGCAGTGCCAACTTGTTTCACTTGAATATTTATATTGATTATAAAAGCTGGTATAAGCCAATTTGTGCTTTCCTTATGCTCTGCCTAACAGAGGTTATTTCTTTACATGATATGGAGATGGGTCTGGAATGATCTGGGCTGTCAGGGAAAGAAGCGGGAGCCAGAGAGGAGAAAGCAGGCAAGAGGTGAGGCGGTGTGACCGAGTCACAGCTTTTAGGCAATGACATAGCTGGGAGCAACCCTCTGCTCATGCTTGCATGCCAGTTGTCATGGCAACCCTGAATACAGTGACCTCTTTTCGTTGTCTAATAAACCACTTGAATATTTGTTAAGTTTCTTGTTTGTTTGTTTGTTTTCAGTATCTAATTCTCTTTGAGACAATCAAGCTGTAAATTGATTCCATGCCTTATTGATTTGGCCTTTGGAAGAGAGTATTACGCAGAAATGTGTGGATTTGAACATTTCAATCTTGCTTTTAAAAGAATTTCCTCTGCAGTAGGAAGAAATGTGGTCAGAAATGTATGGCTCTGACCAACATAAGCATTGCAATGATGAAAATGGCCAAGGCTTGTCAGTTCCTGCTACAGAGAGGTTCCTCATCAGCTCTGTGACCATGGGCAAGTCATTGCCTTTCAGTGGGTCTCTTTGCCCTCTTCCAGGCATGGTGGGGGTTGAAATTGACAGGGTCACATTTACTTTCTGAATTTAAACCTCTTTGACTCTAAAAACATAAACTACAAGTGGGTTTCCCTTTTTGACATTCTATAGTGTAGTGCAATGCAGCCCTGTAACAGGCATCTGCAGACACACATTATTGCTGTGTAGACTGCTGTGTAGTTCTGTCCCCTTAATTTGCTGTGGCTTCCAAGGCTATTGTATTTTGGGTTGAGAATATTAATAGAGTGTTTAAGGTATGAAAAGAAAATGTAGCTCTGATGCGATTGGGCTAGTAACTAACAGGGAAAATATCTTGAATTAGACCATGCTATTTTATTGTTTATACTGATCAGAAAGTTCCCATGTGGGGAAAATATAATGACTTCTACCCTACCTGTGCATTTGCTGCATTTTATTTAATTTGTTGATATGCAAATATGTTGATTAGGAATATATTTTCAAATTTTACTAAATTTGAGAAACATAGCAAGCAGTATGAGGAAAACATGAATGCTGACAGCTGGGAGTGAAAAGCAGGTGAATTCCATTGTTTTTAATGAAGCACCAGTCACTTCTGTTGGGATTAGGATCTAGTGTGCTAGTAGAGCATACCCAGCATGACGCTGTCATATTTTGATAGGGAGGGGACCAGTGGGTTGCCTAAAAGAGATTTTAGGCAACGTCAAGTGCACACTGCAGCGTAAACTAGAATGAGTTGAATGTCCAATAATGTTAAATGGGGGCAAAGCAAGACTCATCACTATCTGAGCTCCGTGCGTATCTGAAATGGGAACTGATAACATGGCAGAAATGACATTTGGTTTGGGATTAAAAACATCTTAGAGTGTATTGAATGGTTTAAGTATTCATGGATTTTATTTATTTACTTACATTACATGTAGTATCAGAAAAGATAAGAAAGGTAATGTTTCGTGTTTAGTTGCAAAGACTCCTACCCCTGCCTCTCGGTAGGGGACCACAGTGGTACAGTGCAGGGTTGTAGAAAGAAAGGTTTCAGAGTCACACCTGGGTAAAATCTGAGATTTGACACTTGTAGCTGTGTAACCCAAGACTAGTTACTGATTTTTGCTGAGACATAATTTTATTCTTTTCCTTTTTATTTTTAAAAATTGTGATAAAATATACGTAATATTTATCATTTTAATATTCATAAATGTGGTTTAACTGTTCATCAGTAGCATCAGATACATTTTCAATGTTGTATAACTATCACCACTATCTATTCCCCAAATTTTTTCATCATACCCCCGAAAAACTTTGTAACCACTAAAAAATAACTCCTGTTTCTCCTCCTCTCCACACCCCCAGCCACTGGTAAACTCTATTCTACTTTCTGTCTCTATGAATTTGCCTATTCTAGGTAGCTTATTTAAGTGTAATATGTGTTTCTTAGTGTTTGACTTATTTCACTAAAGGTGTTTTCAAGGTCCATCCGTATTGTGGCATTTATCAAAATTTTATTCCTTTTTAAGTTGAATCGTATCTCATTCTATGTATATACAACACTTTGTTCATCTGCTCAGTGGTTGACTTGGATGCCTCCACCCTTTGGCTGTTGTGAATAATGCTGCCATGAACAGGTGTACAAATATCTGTTTGAGTCTCTGCTTCAGTTCTTTTGTGTATGTGCCCAGAAGTGGAATTGCTGGTTCGTTTGTAATTCTGTTTATTTTTTGAGGAACCACCATGCTGTTTCACAGTGGCTGCACCACTTTGCATTCCTAATAACAGTGCACAAGGGTTCTAATTTCTCTGCATTTTCACCAACACTTGTTATTTTCTCCTTTTTTAAAATAACGGTGATCTTAAAGGATGTGAAATTTTAAGTTTGATTTGCATTTCCCCAGTCATCAGTGATGCTGAGTATATCCTCATGTACCTATTAACCATCTGCATATCTTCTTTGGTGAAATGGTATGGAGTGGTATACAGTTTTTAAGGATGAAACATGACAATAATTAGGGTCATCAGACAATTTAGTGAAGAAAAATAAATTATTACAATAGTTAACATTTCTTTGGCACTTACTCCTCGCTGGGCTGTACCAGTGCTGTAAGTTCATGATCTCATTCAACTTTCACTATGAAGGTGAACACTGTGAAGGCAGCCTCGTTATTGTTGCTTTGGTTTGTTTAAAGACGTGGGATCTCAGAGTTATCAAGCATCTTGTATTATGTTACACGGCTTGTAACATAATACAAGCAAAGGCCAGATGCAAACTAGGTCTGCCTGACTTCAAAGCCTTTGGCTCTTAACTGCTATGCCACATGGCCCAATGTAGGGCCTGTTAACTAATCACTTGTCAATATATGCTAATAATCTATCATCCCCATCCCCAACTGAACACACACACACACACACACACACACACTCACGCACACACACACACAGACAAATGCACGCACACACATGCACGCACACTCCTCCACTTTCAGGTATCAGCTCCTCCAAGCATAAAGCGACAAAGATGACCTCCTCCAGCGAGGATTCCCAGTCTTCAGTCATCCTGTGTCCAGTTTCATTCGCAGTGTGCTTTGGAGGGGATTCCCTAAATTTATTTTCACAATAAACATATCTTAATTAGGTCTCTTGGGAGATAATTCTACACAGGTATCTATTATCTCTGCATGTCTAGTGAGCAGAAGCACTGATGACCTTTGTTCTGGACTATATTTTCAAGGATGTTTATAGAGCAAATAACCTTGGAGGAGAGAAATAATATTTCCCTTCAGAGCAGAGGCAGAGGGAGGGTTTGTTTAGTGTCTAATATATTTTAGATAAGGTCTCCATTTGGAGAAAAGGTCAGGCAGATTTGCTTTGCAGCCTAGTTTGAAAGATTTGGGCTAAGATTGCAGTTCGTCAGCTTTAATACAACCCACTATTTTTGGCAGTATTTCCTGGGCTGCTTGGTGTTGCTGCCATGGGACATAGAGGGGCAAAGGGTGCAAACATGAAGCTCATGCTACTTACCATACTGTGTGCCACAAAGTCCCAGAAGTCTTGGGTCTTCTGTCTCCTTTCATGAGACTGTGGCAGGCTCACTTGTTGGCTTGCAAATAAGATAAAATCTCGGACTCTTCACTATTCATGACAATGTGTAACATTCATTAATTGGCTTCCATGCATATAAGACAGCATGCTTTACCTATGCAATTTCATTCGTGCACTCTTGAGATGTTTACTGTTATAATCCTCATTATTCAGTTGAGGACATAAAGCTTAGACAATTTTTTAATAACTTATGAGGCTGTTTCACACAGTGTGTGCCTCATGTATGAAATGTAGACTCCCCCGCAACAACTTGGTATATGGCATGTGATAACTTGATAAAATGTATCATTTATTTAGCTAATGTACATGAAGCTCATGTAGACTCATGTGCACAAACTTCTTGTACCCTTGTACCATTGTGAATCTTACACCTCTGGTGCCAATCTCTTTAATTTGAGTTAGTTATAAATTATAGTTAGAGTTGAAAGTAATTAACTTAATAATTTTTAGCTCATTCAAATTTAATTAACTATGTATGTATACACACACATACATAAAATTGAGGCATTATGAAAGACTGCTGACAATAAGGAAATAGATATGAAGGTAGCATCCATGTGCACTGATTCTCACCTGAATCACATTCAGTACTCTTATGCCAAGTTGGGTATCTCACAACAATCCACTGCTTGTATCAAATAATGCATGTGTTATAATTCATAAATTCTAATCACGTGGGCCATCTCTGCACCAAAGAACACTTTCTCTAGACTTCAGACTTTAAACTTCAATAGAACATATTAATATACATTTAGATGGTTAAATATGAGCTTTCCATGATAGTGTCCATGTGGTAGAACATATGAAGGGAGATATTTTGAGGGTGGAGAACCAACATTTCTTGGCACCTACTACTGATACACCCTGCCTAAC
>NW_012134858.1:957154-958311 GCF_000956105.1 Propithecus coquereli
GTATACTATTTTAATTATTGACTTTTTTTTGGATATGTACTATATATATGCACTCACAAACATATATACACATACACATATGTATGTATTTTTGTATGTGCATATATAAGGTGCTACTCTATATAAATACACATTCCTAACTCTTTACAGTCTGCTTAAAAGTTAAGTAGACTTCTTACTGTAAATAAAATCAAGATGCCTTCCAACTAAATAGGTCTCCTAAGCCTCCACCTTATCTTATGTTTATAATATGTATTCTATCTATATACATTAAAAATTCTACCATATAATATTTTAATTTTTACTTTCAACACTAATATGCATTAAAAATCAAAGAAAAAAGTCTAGTATTTTTATTCTGGTATTTACCATTTTGTTGTTCTTTCTTCATTTTACAAGCTTCAGACTTCTCTCTGATAAATTTTTTCTTTTATCTGAAGTACTTCCTTCAGCATTTCTTTCAGAATAGATTTACTCCTGAAGAATTCTGTCAGGTTTTCTTCATCTGAAAATATCTTTATTTTGTCTTCCTTTTTAAAGGATATTTTCATTGGGTTTTGGATTCTGGGCTGATCTTTTCCTTTAGAGCTTTAGAGATTGTTTTATTGTCTTCCTGCCTCCATGGTTTATGATAACAAATCCATAGTCGTGATTTTTCCTTCCCTTATGTGTAATGTGTCATGTTTCTGTGGCTGCCTTCAAGGATCTGATTATGATGTTTCTTTGGATCTGAAGTAATTTTGGGTTGCGTCCTGAACATTTTAAAATATTATATTGTGACATTATGGATCTTTTGAAAAATCCTCTGCCTGATGATGATTGCTTTTAAAAGCAGGCGGTCAGTTCAGTTAGGTTCAGACTGTGAGTTTTGTTTCACCGTCTGTGGTCAGTTCTGTTTGAAAAACCTTTGTTGTGCTATTTTTGTCTGCTCTGCAGATACACGACTCTTGGGTTATTGTGGAACTTAGGTGCTATTTTATACCACCTAGTTGTGTTTTCAAAGCCTTTAGTGTGCTTCCTTGGGTCTGTTACTTGCAAGTTCCACTTAGCAGTGAGCCCAGAAGTTCTGTCGGTTTATATACAGAATTGAGGGATTCTTGTCTCTAGCTCTTTCCTCTCCAGGATTCACATCAAACTATGCTCTCAAGGCCTCCCCC
>NW_012134858.1:959736-1019736 GCF_000956105.1 Propithecus coquereli
ATAAGGGATTTAAACCACACTCTTGGGCTTACAGGGGGCCCCCTTTCCCAGTAATATCACTAGAAAGGAAGTTGTTCTCCTATTTTTTTAACTTCGTATACCTGCTGCATAATGTTTAATTCAGCCCACCCTCCTGTCAAAGTTAGGGGTTACAGAAGGGAAAATAAAAAAACAATAAACTCTCCCCCATACTGTTTGTTCTTTGATTTTTGACTTTTGTCTCTAATCTGCCTGCCAACGCTACTTTTGAGAAGGAATTTGCTTTTCGTATTTCTGTCCAGAGATTTTACCTGTAATCAGCAAAAGAGATTGGCAATTGCACGCTTATAGCATTTTGGCCAGCACCAGAAGCCCAGGTTAGGATATTAAACTTATAAATTAAAGAAATTGTAAGCTATCCAGGCATGAGATGCCAGCCACTTAAAGGAGAAAATTGGGCCGGCTTCACTCATCTCTATTTCAACATAGTTTTCTTAAATAAAAAGGAAAAAGTATCTATACATATCTGAGTAAAAGAGAGTGGGATACAGAATAATATACATTTAGCCAAGCTCTCGTTTAGGAAGCAGAGAGACATTTCAAATATTAAAAACATAAGAAAATTTTTGCTATTATTCTTCTTGAGTAAAGCTACTCTTAGACAGTATGAAACGATATTAAGAACTCTGAGATGCTGTAAAAATGTGCCATGTGATCCAAGTACTTAGTACTGAAAACATTTAAATAAAGAAACATAGGATAAACAACTATGGTTATTGTGGTTACAAAAAAGAATATAAATAGCATAAATCTTGACATTGTTTATTAAAGATAGCATGTGTTATGATTGCAATTTATACAATATTTGCATCAATCTATCAGTTAATATACCTGTGTATATATACATGTGCACACACACATTTTACACACACTACACACAGAGATGTCAGGATTAAAGCTTCATAATGTTGATGATGAAAAGTAAAGTGTTACAATTTTAATACACCTATTTTAAAGTGGTTATAATTCTTATAATTAAATAAAAGATTTTAATATCAAACAATTAACTCTATATTTGAAATGGTGGTTTTACATCTTATTTTTTTATGCACACGTTTCTATTTAAATCTTATGCTTAACTGGTAAACATGAAGGGTTGCAGATGGAAGAATAAGTAGCTTATGATTATATGTTAATATAAGAACATATAAGAATGTGGAATACATATTCTTTGTGAGAGTATAGATAATATCTCTCTGGAAAAAACATGAATTTAATAGAAATAGAATTTTTGTCATTAGAAAAGTATCGGAGATATTCTCTGACTATGCAATACATATTATTATAGACTCATTTTAGAATGGATAGGTTCAATTTCGGCAAAGTTCAGACATAATCAAAGTTGTACAGAGTTTAACTGACTACCTCATTACCTGTTTGCATCCTGTATACCAGAGTGCCCAGATATGGTAAGCTCTCAATTAACTGAATGGATTTTGTTCACTAACACCAAGTATTATACATTTCTCTCTGACTTGAGTTTGGGTAGCATCAAAGGAAATATGGAGTAAACAGATGATGTTCTTCCTGTATCTTCTCATTCACTGAGTATAGGTAGGTGGCACTGATGGATTAATAAATGTGTCTGGAATAATTTGTTGAACCCAAACATAAAAGTAGGTATTTTGCTAATGTGTAGAGGAGATTCTTAGTTATTTTGTGATGTGTTTGACGTTTGTTTGCTTGTTGATGCCTTACATCATCCTATGAAGATATGAGACATCTGTAATGAGTGCATGCATTTATCTGTCCTTTTCTTATCTCTATCATATCATCTATAATTTGAGATATTATTAATAAATCATATGTCAACATGCAAGTAGACATACATGAATGATAACAATCAGGACCATTGAGATTATAGAGAGGAAAGAATGTCAAAAACATTGACATTCAGGAAGGAATATAAACATCCAAAATTTCCATGAATACTTCAGATATGACACAGTAAAATCCAAGACACACTGCCCAGTTTTCAAAGCCAATGTCATATTTAATGGTTTTTCAATTGGAAGATGGTGACTGAGTCCTTGTGGTCATGACTTCAGGAATATTTATTACAACAAAGTTCTGTTCTTCTGGGTGTGCATATTTGGGCATCTGATCAGTAAGCACGTCTATATCCATTACTTTCCACTGACCTCACATTGACAGTTTTAGACATGCTGAGTCTTATGCTCACATAGACCAACACTTTAGCCTAATTAGCAAAGTTTACCTAATACAATCAAGTGTTAAAGAGAGGGCCTGGCCTTTGGTGCTATTGGATATGGTAAGGTCAGTCATTGGCTGAGTACCAAACATTAAGTCAAATGAGCCAGCCTTGGAAGGGGTTGGGCTCCAGCTGCTAAACTGGGTACCGGAAGACAGCTGTGAAACCAGGAGTCCTCAGCCAGGGGTGCTGAGCCAAGGGCATGGATGCTAGGAGTCAGACCCAAGAAGGTTCACCCAATGAGGTCCACAGTCCATCTCAATTAGTTGTAGACCCTCAAATACAATTGAGATTTACAAGCTCAGAATCCCTTTCAGAATCCAGATAACCTAAGGTTGGGGTAACTTTTAAGCTCTTTTGCTCTAGATTTTTCTTATGCAAACTCCTAAGTAGACATTTATGTTCAGGGATCTAGAAAAATATTTCTGAGCAGATGCACACTCTGCTATATAGGATGTTGCAAAAAGAAAAAAAAAAGAAAGAAAATAATCTTTGCATGAAATGTTACACACTTAGAATTCAATTTAGCCCCATTTGGTGTAGCAATTTATTTCCTCATCCATTCAAGGGACCTTTGTGTGCTAAACAACATATTGGACATGGCAGGGTGTAATGAGATGAACTAGAAATGGGCACATGACTCACAGCCGTACAGAAAACCATGCAAGGAGTACACATTATCTGAAATGCTTGGGACCAGAAGTATTTTGGATTTTGTATTTTTTCAGAGTTTGGAATATTTGCGTTACACTTAATGGCTGAGCATCGCAAATCCAAAAATCGGAAATCTGAACTGCTTCAATGAGGATTTCCATTGAGTGTCATGTTGGCACTCAACAAGTTTTGAATTTTGGAGCACTTTGGATTTCAGATTTTAGATTAGGATTATTCAGCCTGTACCATACTGAACAGAAGACATGGAAACATGCTAAGGAGTTCATGAAAGAGATCATTAATTTAGTTGTGAAGAACATAAATGGAAGATATAGTTGATAAGAACCATGGAAAATTGGAAGAACAAACTTTTGCATAGTAGTATGTCATTTGGTAAGAATGTATTATATGCCAACTTCCATGTTTTCTGCATATATTGTTTCAATATTTTTAATTTACACATGGTAAAACTGAAAAAAAGAAACTAACTTTACCAAAATATAGCTTCCATGGTGTAGCAGAACTGGAATTCTGATGCAGAGCTTAAAAAAGTCCCACCAAGCTTCTTAGTTACTTATAGAAAATAAACTGTGTGATCATGACACTGTTGTTTCACAGAGCTAGCCATTGGGTAGGTGCTTAACAAATATCTCTTTATCTATACCTCCATCTCTCTTCCTTTGTTAAGTGAATGAGTGTGGCAATCACCATGGAAAACAGGTGAGAGAGTCAAAAAGAGAAAAACATGGCCAAAAAACAGAGTGAGCAGTTGAGGTTACACAGCTTGCTTATTTCTCCCCTAAGCTATAGAAATTTACAAGTCAGGTGGGTGAGTAAGAAAACCTGACAAATGCAAATATCAGGAATACTTATAAGTTAGGGTGATGGCTAGCTTATCAGTCGCCACAGTGGACCTCAGCCATCTGAGAGCTCTACTTTGTCAAGTAGCTCTTTAGAGATCATGTTTGTATATGTGCTTCCTGCGTGAGGTTGGATCTCTTTTTCCTGGCCTTGCCACTTAAACGTGACACCATACCCAGTTAAAAGAACAGCCAACAAAGTAATCAGGTAAATTTATAATCTCAGTGTACAGTGAGAAAAAATATGGCTATTATAGATGATTTAGACTAATCTATAATGTTAGTATCAGTCTTTATCCTGTGATATATCAGGGATACAGACAGGGGTATTTTGCATGCTGGTACTAATACATTTGCTAATATGTAAACGGTTTTCCTGTATATGTTCTTTCGGTAGATTGTAGCATGGAGAATTGATTAATAGTGTTTTGCCCAGACTCCCAGTGTCCCAGATTGAACAAGTGAGTGCTGACTTAGTGTCACTGTATTGGAAGTTCGTGAGGAGCTGGAGATAAATTGAAATGCCAACATGATGCAGGGACGCCTATCTCTCTACTGCCATCCATTTCCTTTTCCTTAGCCATGAAATTTTCCTAATAAAATTGACCTACCTATATTTGATAATTTGAATATAAACTTTGATAGTATACTCAGTATTATAAGACATATAAAAAAGGACGATTTAAGCTACTAATGTTAATATCATAATGAAAAAGCTAGGTAAATAATTAGTTGAAAAATAACAAAGATAATAATAGTTGTAGTAGTAGAAGTAACGACGATATTAGTATTAACAGTAATTGTAGTAACAGTATCAGTGGTGGCTAGGCCTGAGTAGTTGAGCAGGAGATGAGTATTCTGTTGTGCCTTAGAGAAAAGTTACTTAGTGATTAATGGGGGTTGGCGCAGAAGGGTACTGTGTGGCCACAGCCTGGGTATGGTACTTTATAGTTACCCAGAGTGGCTTCTGATCCAAGTAACTTTTCCCCCAATTAATTCCTGCAGTGCTAACAATATAGGTTCCTTCCTTTAATAGCAAGCCTTGGGAGGGCTAACTCACCACACTGTTACCCCTCACTAGACTGGAAGCAACATGTGGGCAGTGGCTGGATTTTATTCACCACAGTGTCCCTAGAACACATCTGGTACAGAGCTGGCACACAGATAGAATTAGTAAACATTTATGGAATAAATGAACCAATTATACTGGTCACTAATGTCAGAAGAATTGTGATGTGATCACCTGATGTCACCTCCTCAAAGGCCGAGTTTCCAAGGGATAGGTAGAGGATGGGAGGTTCAGGGCACAGGTCTCTTGGTCTTAGAGATCAAGCTTCAGCTACAGGAACGTGGGGGTGAGTGAAGAAGGCCAAAGGAAAGCCAAAAGAAGACACAATTACCTGGATAAGCAAAGTTCCAGATTTCACAACAGTCCTAACTGTTTATTTATTAAACACTTTCGTAGGTGCCAAGAATAGGCCTCAAACTTTATACAATCTTATTTTATCTTCCTGGTGAAGAGATGAAGGAGGAATAAAGTCTAAAGGCCAGACTTTATTCAGAAAGCCTATACTCGAATTACCTTCTTGAACATTTTTCTACTTGGTCAGCTCACACTGAATTTTTGGTCAACTGAGTCCTAAGGCATAGTCTGATAATCTCTTCTGAAACCAAATCTCCCTCATGGTGTCTTTGAAAAAATGGATTTGCTTTTTGATCACTCCAGAGATAGATCGTACATTATCCCTAATACATATTCTCATTTGGATTTGATATCAATTACAAACGCCAACCAGAGCTTGGGCTCTGCTTTTAAGTGTCATGCCATCTATGAGTCAATTAGCATGCCCTCTATGCCATTGTCTGAGGCTCCGCAAATTCTGTCATCTTTTGGATCCCTGGACAAGATCAAGAGTAGCCCTGGGTCCTCACCCAGAATCATCACTTTGGTTGGCCAAGATCCATTCACGAACTCTTTGCTTTCATCCAGCTGTGAATTCACTACCAGATCTATCCCACAGCTCACATTTCATCATTGTATTATTAAATATATAATGAGGGTGTCTGTTAAATTCCTTGACAAAATCAGAACAGTATCTGACTGTAACATTCCTCAGTCTACCAGCTCAGTAATCCTATCAAATTATGAAGCTGCCTGGTTTGTCTAATTTGTAATGAACTTACACTGGCTTTTAGTTATCAAGATATTTTGTTACTATGTAATCATGAATCATCTACTTAACACTCCTTTTCTACAAATCCAAATAATTTAAGTTTAGTCATCCGAATTATGCAAATATAAGAATGTCTTGTCTACCCTTTCTTTTTTCATTTGTTATTATTTTTTATGAGAAGGAAACCTGTAGACCTAACATTAGGGCAAAGTCTCCAGAGAGGTGTGAACTGTGGGGTTATTTATTTTTTAGGAAGATGAAGGAACAGGCTCCATAGGAATCAAACAGAAAATGTTACTGCCTTTGTTTCAAATTTTATAGGCAATAGCTGTTTTTGATGGTGTAGTTAAACTCCACAGGAGGCAGTTTAAATGGCAAAATTAAATGTAATTTGGTTAAGATGTTTATCAAGTATTTTCTTAAACAGTTGATAATTTGCACATTTCCTTGCTAAATCGGGCTTCTTCATTAGTGAGGACTAGAGCTTGCTACAAACTGCTAATGAATTATGACACATCTATTATTTATGGAGCTTACAAGTTTAGGTGACCTTCTAAAGGTCACCCCATGGTGTATAATCCCAAATGATCTTGCTGAAGTAGCTCCACAGTGCCACAAACTAGAACTATGGTAACCTGATTTTTGCCAAGCCATGACCAGTGCTCCATTTGCCGTGGATATGTAGTGCGGGGACGTCACAGCCCCCTGACAGAAGGCGCACCGCTCAAACGAGCTTTAATGGTTATGCTGCAGGGTTGCGTGCTGTAATGCCTAGGCCAGCATGTGCCAGTGGTTGTTGAAATCAAGTGCCTAACTCAGCTACTTTACCTCGCACTGCTCCTGGTCTTCCTGCATGCTAGTCTTAGTGTGTCTTTTCTGAGACACACATCATTTCCTGATTTGCTGATATTTACCAAGATTTTCATAGAATGAATAAGAATTGGAGGAACCTGGAATAATAGTGACGTTTGGGAAAATTAGTAGCAACAGCACGTACTTTAGTATGCCAGGCAGCATGCTCAGTGCTTTCTATGTAATATCTCATTTAATTTTCACAACAACCCTATGGAAGTGGGAACTGTTTTACAGATAAAACAAAGGACCGAGATGTTACATAAATTGTCCAACACCACTGAGCTGTTCAGTGATGAAACTGGGATGTAAAGGCTGCTCGCGTGGCCCCAGCGCCTGTGCTCCCGACCACTGCGTGGTGCTCCCATGCTGCTTTGTGCTGGCAGAGACCATGGCGGACAGGAATCGTCACTGTGCATTCACCGAAACAGCATTCATTCAGCAACTGGAACACCATTAGGTGGAACCATATGCTACTACCTTTATCTATTTTTACATAAAAAATGTGGCTATTTTGTTTATGAAAAATGGAGAAAAACTGAGAAAATGATACTGATTTAAGGTAACTGGAGAGACACCCTGACCAATGCAACATGGTATCTCGAATTGAATCCTGAAACAAAAAAAGACATTAGTGAAAATACTGGCAACATTTAAATAAGGTCTGTAGTTTAGCTTATAATATTGAATAGAAGTAAATTTCTTGGTTTTGACAATTGCATGAGGCAAGGTGTTAGCATTGGGTGATGTGGGGTGAGGGGTGTGTGAGGATGCTTTGTAGCATACTGGCAACTTTCCTGTCAATCTAGAATTCATTGCAAAATAAAATTATATTTAAAAAATTACATTAAAATTGGTGATTTCATGTGGTTCAAGCCTATTTATATATGTTTAGAAATCTTTAATATTTAGAAAATTATTTCTTATTTAATCATAGAAACATGTATGCTTTAGCTATCATCCCATTACCCCCCAGCCTTCTCCCCACTCCGCAGTCCTAGGCAACTGCTGATATCTCTGCTTTTAGTGATTTCCCTGCTATGGATATTTCATATAAATGTAATCATATAATATGTGGTCTTTTATGACTGACTTCTTTCATTTGTCATGTTTTCAGGGTTCATCTGTCTATCAATACTTCATTCCTTTTTATGGCCAAATAATATTCCATCATATGGATGTACCCATTTTCTGTATCCATCTATCAGTTAATGGACATTTGAGTTGCCTCCACCTTTTGGCTATTATGAATAATCCTGCTATAAGCATTAGTGTACCAACTTCCTTGTGAACAAATGCTTTCTTTTCTCTTAGATATATACTTTGTTTCAGCTCAGTTATTTCTAACCTGACCCCTGAGGAAAGTCTTTTGCAGAAAAGCAATAAAAGTACCTCAACATGCTAAAAAATTCAAATTATTTTCAGTGATCACTGCCTCTGTTAGTATCAGTTTATGAGCATCCTTTATAGATAAGCTGTGCCTACATAAAAAGAGAGGTCTGTAAAGGCACACATACACACACACACACACACTCTTGCACAAGGATACAGTCAAAAGTGTCTCCTTCAAAGAACCCTCTAGAGAAGAAAGCATAAAACTTCTCATGATATTGTAATTGTTCAGATAATTGGACAACTCCTCTTTGGAATTCTCTCCTGACTGACATTATGAGCCATACTGGAAAACTTAACTATCTGTAATAGTTTTTGCCCCTGATGTGTGGCCCTGCTTACACAAAATTGCTTCTGGCAACATAAAAACTGAATTTTCCCTGGAAACTTTTCTTGCCTGATGCATCCTTGGAATATTGGCTGCAGTTAAGAGGATAAAGTGTTCTAGCAGAGCACCCTCCCACCGTGCAGGCTCAATATGTTTGCTGAACTGACATGAGTGGAGATCATTGAAAAACAGCACTTTTTTGGAGGCCACGTATGTCTTCCCAGTTGTTCAGTTTTCTTTCGGAAAAAGGCAGACTATAGAGCAATCCATTAATCATGTACACCCCCAATGTTCCTGCTTTTAATAGCAAAGGTGAGTGAACACCTGATCTTAACACATCACTTGCTGCATACATGAGGCGTGGAGGCCCTCAGGTTGCTTCTCCTCCAACTCTTGCGTGTCTGGTTTCCAGCCCTTGCTGACTTCTGGGGAGGCTTGCGCATTCAGCTGGTGGGCTGAGCTGATGGCTTTTCTAAGCCTGCTTTCTCCCCATTTTACCCAGAGCTTCCCCACCTCTACCTAGACACTGAGTAAATGCAAGGACATTTGCAAGAAGTCCCCCTGGAGATAACCACAACTTCTCAATCGCCATCTTTTGGGTGTGGTGGAGAATCAAATCATGCAGTCCAGTACGGACACCACACCTGATTGAAACTGGAATCAATGATCCTGAGAAATCCATCCATTCTGGTTTTGACCTTTGTGCCATTTCTAATGTGGCTGATTTGCAACAGCCTGTTTTTGAATCCTATTTGAGGGAAAATATCTCCTCCCTCCATCATATTTCAGCTCCCTTGGCACTGAGGCCTTTTGTTCCCTTATATCAGGGGCTTGGCTGTTCATTTGGTATAATGTGATAAACTGAGAGAAGTGTAGCATCTAGAGGAACCCAAAAGATCATCAAATCCAGAAGGGGAAATTGAGGCCCTGAAATGGAAAATGAACATTTATACTAGAGTCAAGAGTGGACATCAAGTATTTGGTCCTGTTATACAAGAGTTCTTTTTATGACATTTCTTGGTGCCTGCTCTAGCCTAGTGGATTCCAAATATTGGGTGATTGCTCAGTAAATGCCTGTGCTGGGCAGATGCACGGAAATGTGTAGGGGAGGTTCTGTCTCATATCGATGCATCCCATTCTCCTAGATGGATGGACATATTCATGATCCTGATTCTTGCAGGAAAAAAAAATCTGTGGATTCCCCACAACTGCAACTGCTAGGAAACTCTAATTTTTGACCGAAGTCAATAGGATGATTTGCCATCAGGCATTATTACCAGGTACATTTATGGGTACTTGTAAATCAAATTCCACATAAGCAGACATTTTTATAACTCATCACTATTTAACCTCAACAAATTGTATACTTTACATCCAGAAATGAAAGAATAATGACTACATCATCCTAAAATTTTTTAATGGTTAGATCCAAGTAGATATGATAGCCTTATTTTGTCCCTACCATTTTGATACATAGTAGTCCTTTATTCATTTACCACAAGAAGAAACCCTTCAAAGGAGGGAAGGAGGGCATCTTTAATAGCCTAGTTTAAAATTAAAGGCAACTGAGATATTAATTCTTAAATAGCCCTCTGGTTTTCTGAGTAGCTAACAAAGCACTATTTAGCTCTTAAATACCTTTTTTTAGACTTTACAGGAATAGGAAATGCTATGTATCAACATTTAATTTAGAAACTATGAATGCTTTCAGATATGCCATTTTGAATGTTTTTGCTTGGGGCGAGGGTTATTTCGTGACATTTACTTTGCTTTTTTTTGGCATAATTAGAGGATGAGAATTTCATATAATAAGTGCATTTATAAATATCCAAAGCTTGCCCATTTAAGAGCCTATATTTTTTTATTTCTAATGTTTCTGGAGTAAATCTTTCTAAAATGTAATTGTCTAATCACTTCCCCTTGTAAACAAAAGTGTTTAATATACATATATAAAACTCTTATTAATGACCCATGACATGATGCCCATATGCATCTTGGTGTCTGGGAAAGTTAGACGATGAGAGAATTCCAGCTTGCCCAGTCCACCTCCCCTTACCCACCCACCCAATTTACAAAAGAAAGAGCTGAGGGACTGCTCTCAACCAAAGGCCCTGAGATCTGGTCAGTACTCTTCCCCTTCCAGAGATGCCACAGCCGGGAGCTTTGCTTTCATTACGGAAGCCCTCAACTGCTCAGACCGTTCTCTCAGCCCTGCCCCCCAACAAGCTGCAGCCCACGCCCTTGCTAGGGTCCACCTCTAGGAGCTTCCAGCTGTGCTCTGATCCAGCCCCACACGCACACCCCCCCTCACCATTGAGGATCCCCCTGGGTGTTGGGGAGCAGCTAAGGGATGCTAAGGCACAGCCTAAAAATATATGTGCTCCAAGGATCATATAGATTTTTTTTAGTTTTTCAAAAGGAGGAAATAGTTCTTCCCTACATTGCATGCTCAGTGTTCTCTGTGAGTTTTTCTCTCTTAGCTCCCGGGTACATTTGTACCATAATTTGAGCATCCATCTGTCTGTGCTCACTCTCCCCGTCAGCTCAAGGATTGTGTCCAGCTCATCTTTGCCGTCCCCGAGTCTGATACCTGGCAGCTCTCTGTGGGGATAACTTAACTGGTGGACAAAGAGCATACCCTACATCCGCATTGCCTGCTCACTCTCAGTCCCTCTCGGGGGGCTTCTCTAGTGTTTTTAATTATTTCTTGGCAAAATCTTTTAATTTAATTTTTGTCAAATTCTTGATATGTTGAATGATGAGGAGAAGTTTGGGGAGTCTGTATGTGTGTCTCTGTGTGTAGAGGGAAAGCCACATATTGTCACCCAAGACCTAATGTTCTCCTGTCAACCGAGGAGAACTGCCTGCCCATAAGAACCCCTGCTCTTTTCACCTGGCAGGAGTTGCTGTGAGGTATTGCCAAGAGGGTCTTGTGCAGGGGCTCAGGGGAAACATCAGAATCACAGCCTAGAGCTCGCAGGAACTACTGAACCTTGCTGAGTTTGGTAGCCGATGCCTCAAATCTTTTCTCTCCTAGATCCCCCAAACTACTGAATTTTAGCTCTTGTCTGTATGTCTGCACGATGCCTGTGTGTTACCATTTGTTTTCATGGGTGTTCTGAGGCCACACTGCCTGTGTCCAGATTTCAGCTCTGTTACTTGATCATTCAATCTCTCAGTTCCTCTGTTTTCTCATTGAAAAAAAAAAAAATGGGGTTGTAAAGGCTAAATAGATTGGTGCATATAACGTATTGAGAAGAGAGCTGGTAGCACCAACACAGCCTGGTGCACACTTGGCTGTTATTACTGTCACGATGAGTGTCAAACTTGTAATCCTCACTTCCTCACTCACTGCCACTGTCTTGGAGTTTGCTGTGTTCACCCTTCATAGCGGTAAAATCAGATCAGCCCAACTGATTGTAATAAGGAAGGCCAGAGTGATTAGGTTTTTAGTAAGGACTCTTTTTTTTTAAAAAAAAAAATCT
The DNA here is from genome assembly GCF_000956105.1 of Propithecus coquereli. Classification (NCBI taxonomy): domain Eukaryota; kingdom Metazoa; phylum Chordata; class Mammalia; order Primates; family Indriidae; genus Propithecus; species Propithecus coquereli. The sequence goes on from NW_012134858.1 coordinate 971,733, forward strand.
GTATGATCTTTGGAGCACATATATTTTTAGGCTGTGCCTTAGCATCCAGGGGCCTCCATTTTTCCTTTCTGATTCATGCCTCTGTTAAGAATAGTTGCCGAAAAGTGATTTTTGGATAAGTAAGAAAGGTGAAATCGTGTTAAATTAGGAGTCAGAGCAAGAAAAGATGAAAAGCTTTATTTAGAATGAGGTTTGGGCTGAAAATGACTGTGGATCTTTTTCCTTTTTAATAGTGTGAGAAATACAGCCATAGGTTTGAAATGGAACTATTTAAACGTTTATTTTAGCCCAGTTGAGAAAAGGAGGGAGCCAGCCTCTTCCTGGACCTGAATATTTATCTTTAGGATTTATAAAGAAAGTGAGAGACTGCATGACCTTGTTTTCTCAGAGTTTTCTCTCTTGCTTTCTCTCTCTCTCCTTTTGCCTTTTTGAGGGGGATCATGTGTATTTTTAATGCTGAAAATAGCAAACAATTTTTTCTTTGCAGTAGGCATGAAAAGTTTCTTTTTTTTTCTTTTTTAAAGAGCATCATAGCCTATGCAGATACGTTAGAGAATCCAAATAGATGAGTGACTTCCTGATGAGCCTCTTCTCCATAGTTATGGAATCCCATAAACTGATAATATCTGGATCCACAGTTGCACTATGGTTGGTCCTTAACACAGGCTAGCCTCTCTGTGGACCACATTTGCAGACACAGCTTGGCCTCTAGGTAAAGTTCTCAACTTACTGTGTTGCTTAAGGGCAAGTTGTGAGTTTGATTTTTTAAATTGTAAATTGACAAGTTATAATTGTATATGTTTATGGGATACAAAGGCATGTTTGATTTATGAATACCATGTGAAAGAATTAAGTGAAGCTAATTAACATATCCGTCACATCAAATACTTTTCATTTTTTTGTGTGAGAAAATTTAAAGTTTACTCTCTTAGCAGTTTTGAAATGTACAATATACTCATGTCTATGAGCAAAACAACAACAACGTATTCCTCCTGTCTGAGATTGAGCTTTGGTTTTGACATCTACCTCTCTATCTGTATCTGTATCTCTGTCTCTATCTCTAATCTACCTATCTACCTGAATTGTTTTACTGGTTTTACACAAAAGTTATACACAAGCTATAAAATGATGGAAGGTTTTATCTACCTGACTCATTTAATCTTCACAACAATCACTTTAGATAGACATCATTGCTCTCATTCTCTAGATAAAGAAACTGAGGCATAATGAATATAAATAACTTACCCAGCTTTACAGCCAGAAAGAGTTGAATTGAGAACTAGAACTTGGTCTTTCTGACCCTGGGGAGCTTGTGTACTTGACTACTCACTACCTAGAGTCCCTACATAAATTATGTTTTAACTATATGAGATTTTTGCTGAATGATACAAAGCTGCCAAAGAACACCCATTTGAAAATTGACAGGTTCATTTGTACGCTTATATAGGGAGGCTTCGTTATCTCTAGGCTTGTTATCAACTTTCTGATGTTGATAAAGTGGTACCATGCTGAGACAGGGTGAAAATAACATCTGGTGTGTTACCAGTATTTCAGAAATTTGGGGTGACATTTCTGAAAACGTGAACACCTCTTGTCCTCCTTTCTGCAGTCCTTGAATAGAAATGATGCGGTTGGAAATTGAGGGTGTTGGAGAAAGAACTCTGTGCTATTTGTCAAGAGCTCCACCTCTGCTGTCCCCACCCTGAAATAAAAGGATAATGTTTTAAGGAAATATGACATAGTCCCTTCCAAAAATAAATGAAGAATTTTAATGTAAAGAAAGTATTATTTTAAAGAAAGATGGATTATGAAGGTCTGTTGGAAAATTCAGGAAAAAGAACTCTTTGCCTAAAATTAACCAGCCTGTTCAAGATGCGACGGTATATATGGAACAGCTCCTCCACAGAAAGTCCGAACCGTTTCTTCTCCCAGAAAGTGACCCAGTAAAAATGCTAAATATATACCCAGGTCCTCTCCAACTGTATAGGCGATGATGGAAAGGGATGACTCAGCCTCGTAACGACAGGAGACCCATGGAAGTGGTTTCTTTTTCTGGATTTAGTCTAAATTTCTGTTTCTTTCAAAGTTTTAGGCTATTTAAAATCAATAGTAATATTCAACCTATATTTTATAAAAAGGAAATCATTTCTTTAAATAAGTTCAAGGATATCACATGAGTCACTAATGAGTTTATTAACCCAGGGTCCATAAGAGAACCCTAAAATTATATGTGGTATATGATGCATGATACCCCCTCGGCTTACGTTTTCCTCTTCACTCAGGGAATTATGTAAGTTAAGTTAGATATCAAATTTGTCTTTATATTAATACATTTATGTTTAAAGATGTTAAGAGATATTTCAAATGTGCTATCTACAAATAACACCTCTAGTGGCCAAAATTGAATTAATAACCCTTCTGAAAGACAAAATTGCAGAGAAAACAGGATGAGTCTAGCTAGTCATACGATGCAGAAAGGTTTGCTTGGCGTTTCTGTGGACTAACGATGAGTTCTATGGAGTCAGTTGCGAGAACCCAGGGTACAGGGCCACTGATGTGCTTCCCACAGCCCTTCTTCTGCTCACGGGGCAGCTCATTTCTGCCTGTCTGTATTCCTGTACGAGCCTCCCTACGCAGCCTTCTACCTCTTTCTTCTTTCACTTCCTCTTTCTTCACTCACTGAAGTAATGGATGCCGGTTTAACCCACCTTGCTTTAACGCAGTAAGATCAAAATCTGTTCAAATGCACCTCCAGCATCTCCACTGCCGCGGAGGAATGTTTGTCTCTACCGTTCCAGTTTCTCTACAAATAGTCCCAACCAATAAACTTATAGGTGCCCCATGCTTCAGTGAAATTGACCCATCCAGTAAACCCTAGATTCTGCCACTGCGCATTAATGTGGCTGCAGGACACTGTTTCTCTAGTCCCTCACCTGTTCACGGTGACACCGTAATCATCTTCTAACATCTGTCTTCAATTTCACCCACCTCACAGAGATTTTTAAAGGAGTTGTAGGAGAGAAGGGAAGGAGAATGGACTCTAGGATTAGACCAATGGGCACATATTAGATTTGCCACTGCACATGTAGGTGATTGACTCATCAATGGCTTGGTCTCCTCGGCTTTAAACTTGGGGGAAATAGTTCCACCAAGGAAAGGATTCAGGGACATCCTCTATGTGAAGTGTAGGCAGTGAGGAAGGGGTCCATTCCTGTTTCCAGCACTCACTCGCTTTCCTTATCGGGTTTGCATGTCTTCTGATACTACCAAAAAACTCTATGCTGTATTGTAAGAACTTTACATAACAGATTACAGTTTCTTGGCCAATTAGGGGCTTCGTGCAGATTTTATTTGACCATTCCATAACCCCCCAACCCCAAAGCAGGGATATGCGCTTTACTTCTCTGGATCTCCTCTAAGGCCTTGATATATTAAGCATTTAATACATGTTTATTGAATAGAGTTGCATTGGAGAGGCAGAAGAAACAGTAGATAAAATCTTGAACTCTGGAAACAAATTGCCTGGAATTTCATCCTGGAGCCGTCTCTTCCTAGCTGTGTGACTTCGAGCACAGAATTAACCTTTCTGTGCTTCAGTTTCCTCATCTGTAAACTGAGGCTAACAGTAGCACCACCCCTTTAGTAGTTGTGAGGGTTAGATGAATTCACACATGTATTTAGAATAGAGCTTCACATGGAATAAGTGTTCTATTATTCCTATTATGTTTAATAATAACTGGTTATTTTTATAAAACCTTGGTCCTTTGTGGTTCTGACACCAGCCCTTTTGTACAGGTAGAGCGTTATTTTCTTTATAGCAGTCAGAAATCCTCAGCCTTTTGTTCAATTGAGGTTTTTCCCCTTGGCATTTGATTTTGCTTCTGGCATAGTATTTGCTTTGCCTGCTTTTGTTTGTTTCTTTTTCTCTCTCTCTTTTTTTTTGTTTTGTTTTTTGTTTGTTTCTTGAGTTTGCACGACTCAGGGGCCAGTTTGTTAGTGTGTTTGTGCTCATTAGTTTCCCTCCACAGACACTTGGTCAAACAGCCTTCGTGCAGTCTGATGCTCACTTTGTTTCCTTTATGTTACCTTTCTCTCAGTAATGAGGGCTGAGTTTCTTACCTTTCTCTCTCCTCCCTTAGATGCTCAGGTGACATTTTACAAGGGCAACTGCAGCCAATGGCTTATCCAGCAAATTATATGTTTGTTATTTCTGGACATCATCCGCCCTGAATACCTGTCACATTTCTGACCCTGGCATACAGATCTGGATGAGCTAAGACAAAATAAAAGGGTCTCCAGTGTATGGGATTATTTTACAAACAGGGAGCTTGCCATGCAGATGTGTGGCATAGTCCTCATTTTCCATGAGTTCTCACAACTCTCTCGTTAAGTCCCTGTTTCTGACTCCAGAACCTGACATCCTCTTTCTACTACACCATATCCACTGCCATTATAACGCCTCTCTCTGTCTCTCTTTCTAAACCCAAATATTTTCTGTGTTACCAGCTCAGATTTCTCTAGAATAGAATAGGTCCTAGGCCAAAAATTACTTTGGGTGTGAAAAACCACTGTAAAACAACAAATGAAAAGCTGGCAAAATGGAGTCACATGGAACTATGTTCAGATCTTGGCATCACAATTTTTACCTTGGGCATTAATGAGCTTTGGTCTCCTATGTGTAGTTATTTTAGGCCTGAATAAATAGCATACACAGAGCATCTAGCATATTACCTGTTACCTATAAACATGGATAAGTAATTTAAAGGCATATTACTAGAAGTATTTGGAGATAATTACAATTCTTAGAATATCAACAATAAAAAAAGATTAGTTTTAATTCTTTGAAGAATCTCTGTACTGTTTTCCATAGAGGTTGTACTAATTTGCAGTCCCACCAACAGTGTCTAAGTGTTCCTTCTCTGCATCTACACCAGCATCTATTGTTTTTGGACTTTTTAATAAAAGCCGTTCTGACTGAGATAAGGTGATATCTCATTGTGGTTTTGATTTTCATTTCCCTGATGATTAGTGACACTGAGCATTTTTTTCATATGTTTATTAGCCATTTGTCTATCTTCTTTTAAGAAGCTTCTGTTAATATGTGGAATCAACCCAAATGCCCATCAATTCATGAGTAGATTAACAAAATGTGGTGTATGTATACCATGGAGTGGTATAAAGAAGGATGACTTAATGCCTTTTGTAACAATTTGGATGGAATTGGAGACCATTATCTTAAGTGAAGTATCTAAAGAATGGAAATGTGAACATGACATGTACTCCTATTAAGTTGGAAATAACTAATGAGCACACATGTGCATAGAGGGAAGTAAATCTCAAAGGAAACCAAGCTGGGGGGAAGAAGGAGGAGAAGATGGGAGAAGACGTACCTAACAGGTACAGTGAACATTATCTGAGTGACAGGCACACTTTTAACCCTGACTCGAGCATTACAAAAGCAATCCATGTAACGAAAAACATCTGTACCCCCATAATACTTTGAAATGAAAAAAAAAAAAAAAAAGATTAGTTTTGTTTCCCTTTCCCGAACTCCGAAGGCACTCATTTAATCTCCAAAAAAGAATGCCTTGTCCTTGCTACTTACTATTTTTTTGTTTAATCCCTTCACTGTTCCTGCTGTAGGTGCCAAAGCCTGGCATTGAGTTTTGTGCATGTAGTAGAGGTGTTGCGAACACAGAGGATTATGGAGCCTGCTCTTCCTCAGTGTCTTTCACTGTGAGCATGTGTTTGGGGGAACCTAAAACTAGGAATTAAGAGTTCAATTCATCCAACATTTTGTTCTTTCTTCTGTAGCCCCGTTAGTTTCTGAAGCAAGTTTAAATCTTCCAAGTGCAGGCTCTAGGATTGATTCTAAAGTAGTAGCTCTTAACTTTGGCGGATAGGTGAATCCTCAGTGAAGCCTTAAAAATCATGGATGCCTGGGTCCCACTCTCAGAACACCTGGTTTAATTGTTCTGGGATGTGGCCTGAGCATCTGGACTTTTACAAACTGGAAAGCAGCAATCAATATTAGTTCCTTCCTTGTTTTGATCTCCAAGATTACCTGCAGTGACAAGGGAAACCGATTCCTTTTGGCATCTGATGCTCAGGACTGCCCACGTATTCTTAGCTCTTCAGTTTTACATACTAATTAGATGTTAAGAAAGGACTAGTTCCTTTCCCCAGGCCCTCAGTGGTACCATTTATATGTCATTTCAGGTACTCTTCCATCCATTCCCTCATCTGTCTCAGTGGCCTGTTTTGGATAGTAGGTATTTATATCATTCTTAGAGATTATCTTGATATCTCAAAATCCTTGCTGTATCATCTTGCAAGGTTTATATAGTTGGGAAACTCTGGACAGGGTAGGACTACAGACAATTGGCTTTTGAAATGATGAGTCCTAGATTAGGAATCTAGCTTCTTGGGCGAGTGACTTAAACTCTTTGGGCCTCTACATCTACTCTATACAGTGGGATTAATAGGGTTGTTGTGATGATTAAATTAAATTAGATCAGATATTTTGTGGGAATCCACACATAACCCTTGGCTGAAGCATATCATGTCCCCCAAAATATATATTTCTAACCCCATTTAGTATGGATAGAAATGTTTAACAACTGTGGATGCCAAATATTTGTTTTCTAAGGAAAAAAAAAGGCACAGTGTAATCTATTGCTTTCTTTCAGCCTCGTGTCATTCATCACACACTATTTACTTGACACAGCGAAACATCATATCATCCAATAATGGCCCGACTTTCAGCCTCTCAATAGACCAATCATCATCCCCATTTGACAAGCACATTTTACTCAGAAATGACATCAAAATACAATATTTTTCTTGTCAAGCTGAACTATGCCATGCTTACTGACTCCTGCATATCCTTAATATTCATTACCCTTTTACTTGGTCTCACCCTTTTGCTGTCAAATCGCCTTATTTTATTTATTTAATAATCTGACATAGATGAAAGAAATATTACCATGGACTTATGAGACAATTGAAATGTCCTTTACTGGCATCATTTTCATTTAGATGAAAGAGGCATGCGTCTTGCTGTGAATTTAAGCAATGTCTATGTGGTTTGTGTGTGCCTCTGCCAGTGTGTGTGCATGTGTGCGTGTGTTTGTGTGTGTGTTATCTTCCAAAATTAGTTTCCTGAGGTAGACTTTATGTACAGCTCTGATATTAAGTGATCTTCACCACACTCTGCTGTTTGTTATATTCCAAGGACATTATTTTAAACCAAATAATCTGTAAACCTGACATAAAATCTAAGCTAATTTTGAGTAAATGTAATTTAACCAACAAAAATCGTGGTTTTCCATTCAACATTACTTATATTCTGTTACAATTCTTTTAAAAAATGATAACTACCTGGGGCCTTTCTTGTTCATATAGATATATTTTGAAGAAAATCTCAGGCAGGTGTTCCTCAACAAATAGCATGGATATGCTGGTAACTCTAAGTGGATGTTTTTCATCTAGACTTCTTTTACAAGATACAGACCCATATATCAAATTTAATATCTTCTTTTGTCATAATATTGAATTCACACTAGGTGTGTCTGGATCAATTTCATTATCTTTCTTCACCAAACAGTTCCTCTTCCAGTGTCCCCTACTCAGTTGATCATGCTTATGTATTATGAATATTCCCTAAATCTATGTACCTTTCTTTATCTTCACTGCTGCTATTTCAGGTACAGCCACCTTCAGGTCTCCCTGGACTTTAGTATGCTTCTGCTTGTAGCCTCTGTGGAAGAAAAGAGTTATTCTCTTTGTTTAGAAATTAATCTGTTAGATAATAAGATTATTTTTTCTCAAAAGGCCTATAGAGAGAAAGACAAGGTGAAAGATATTAATTGTGGTGACCATAAAATTTATTTTCCAAACAAGGACACTTAAGAGTGGAAGGGGTAGCTGTTGATAATTATTCCAGGATGATAGCCATAAAACGGTCTGGTCCTAGGAAAACTGAGCTGTTGGTCAGCCAGATCTTAATACTTTTTCACTAGAAAGTAAATTTAAGCCATGACTAGAGATGCAGACATAATGTCATGAAGCCTTAGTGAATTAAACATTATGATGTTGCCATTAACATTCAGGAAAATACATTCAGTTTCCTTTAATAAATCCTAGCAAATACTAGTCCTTATCTTACATACATAGTGAGTTAAAATAACCTCTTCCATAAACATATAGAACAGCTTGCAGGAATTATAGCTTTGAGGTCAAGGCTTACATTTCATAGAAGATGCAGATGAAATACATAAAACAAAAGCTGGGTAGTTACAAATCAGGCTACCATAGAAGACTTTCTGGCCTAGTAGATGTCCCAGCCAGAAACTCATGCTGATGATGACAAGGCACAGAAAGTATGCAAAATTTAATTCAAGCCATCTCTCTAGTCTGACTAATGCTCTTTATTTTCTTTTTTTTTGCCCCTTTATGGCAATTGTCATATAAATATTCTTTGAAGTCAGAAGGACTAAAGAATTAATCTTTGCTCTGGCTGCTTCTTTGAACCGGAATTTTAACCCCTTTGTACCTTTATGTTTCTTCTCTTTAAAGGAGGTGATGACATTTATCCTGCTCGCTTCATAGGATGCTGGGAATATTTAATGGGATAATACATGTGTCAGTTCTCTGCAACCTCTAAGTTCTCTGCAATTTTTAGTGTTATAATAAGCATTAGGATACAAGAACGAAGAAGGGCCCTGCTTTGCTGATTCATAAGAGCCTGGGTTGGCGTCCAGAGTTGGCCATGCAGAAGCCTGCACTGATCCTGTGCTGAAGTGGGGACAAGGCCTTGCTCAAAGTCCCCGTGTCACGGTGCTGTCGAAAGTTTGAGTACAGTTTCAGATCTGGCATTGTCACTATCATGGTGGGAACGTTGTTTTTTGACTTGTTGTTCAATCCTTGAGCAAAAATAAGCGTTTTCTAAAGACTTCATGCCATGTCCCTAACACTTGAAGGAGACGTGTGGGCCATGTGGCTTCAGCTCCCTGCAGAGTGTGGCTGCAGGTGCTGCAAAGGCAGCTTCAGGGAGCTCTCTGTTCAGTGAAATGTGTAAGGTCAGAGCAGACTTAGAGCCATGGTGCTGGGACTGGGGGAGTGGGAGGAATAGACCCCACCTGTGTAGAGTGAGTAGTGGAGTAGTTCTCTTAAGACATACCTGGTTTTCTCACTGCTTTGTTTGTTGATTGACTTCTGTGCCTGGATGAAAAGTTTATATTTTTAGAGTGTGGCAAAACAAGTAGAACCATTACTTATGTTCCATAATGTATAGAGATGATTTCCTGTGCTCCAGGATAATGTTCAGCCCTTTATTCTCCCAAGAAGCTTGGAGTCTCTGTCTCTCTTAGCTATACTCTCCCCAAGTACAAACTTTTCTGACACCCATGTTATGGCTAGAAAAGTGGTATCAAAGCTAAGTTAATATTTTGGACATAGAGATTTGGGGAGCTTGCTTGTAAATGTGCACAGTAAACCTGGGTGGAAGGCGTGAGTGCCACCTTTTCCTTCTTCCTAGTTGGAGCCAGGACATATGGCATCAGCCTGTCCCCATCCACCCCAGCCTGCCCCAGAGTGGACTCCTGGCCCACACTCTCAGCACAACTGCTGATTCTGACAATGCAGAAGGAAAGCTCTTCAGAAATGCAGCCAGGCGTCTCCATTCTGCTGGTAACTTCCTCTGTCTACCCACTTCAGTGCCTGGAGGCTGAACTCCAAAGGACACTGAAAACAAAGCAGAGTCACTTTGTTTCTTTCATCATGGGCAGTTTAACTACTTCATTCACAAATCACAGAATGCTTTAGCTGGGAAAAGCCTCAAAAATCAATTAAGATATTGGGAATTTACAAATGGGGAAACTGAAGCCCATAATTGGAAAGTCCCTTGGCTAAGATCACAATGTTAATTAACGGCAGAGCTAGGCTTGTGTTCGGGTCTACTGGCTGGTCAGTGGCCTTTCTTCTACACAAGATGGTTCCGATGGAAGATAAACTATGTGCTGGGATAGATCCAATTCCAGACAATCATCTTTATTAATAATGCACCATCATGTAAGGGTATGAGCATAATGGCATTGCATTTATTTCCTTTATTGATCGTTATTAATATTTCAGTGCTATTTCATTTTTTTCTAAGGACCTTATCACAAATGGCTATGTGTGTTTTAGAGGTCTCACCTTAAAAATATGTTTTTAGAAACTCAATTTGTGACATGAATATGGAGGAGATGCTTCTCAGCAGTTGTTAGAAAATGACATATGTGTTTCTTATATTAATATTCTCACCTTCTATGCTTCCTTCCAGTCAGTGCCTCCTGTACTCCAGGGAAAACCATCTCAGGGTTAGATTATGGTAAGGAAATACTTTTGCGTTTGTTGCAGAATGAATAAAGGATTCATATCTTCAATTCTGCATTGAACAAATTTGCAGAGAACATTAAGTATCCTTTATCTCGACATTTCTGACGCCCATCCTTTTGATAACTTTTGAGTCATGTATTGTTGACTATACATACCTTATATGACTCCAACTCAAAGTATACTCAGAAATCAAACCAGAAACATTTTAAAGACCCTATTTAAATTTCCAAGTTTTTTAACTGCAGTCCTATAAGGAATCTGAGTAAACAGTTTAGCCTTTCCACCTTGATTTTACAATTAGGGACTGGAACACTTCAACCAATAACAACCATGATAAAAGCATATTATACATATCTTAATTTGCTTGAGATTTTTCTAAAATTTTTGCATAATGTTCTTAATGCACAGTATTCCTGCAAAGAAAGAATACTGCATTGTCAGAGGGTCACCCTCGGTTACCAGTGATAGAACTGATTGTTTAGCATATGTGTGGTTAGTCTAAATTTAGTCTTAGAATTCCCTTCATCCTGATTTCCAATCTCCTCTATAGACTTCAAATTTCAAACCTTGTGAGATCATTATACATGAGTAAGTAAAGATGTGTGGAAGAAAGGGAATGGTAGAAAGGAAACGTGAGATTCCCAGTCAGGATTGGGTTTAGCACAACTCCCTGACTTTATGTTGTGAGAAGATAAAAATGTGATATTTGAATTCATGCCAGGCACCTAGTGCCAGAATACTTACTAAATGCATGAAATGTAATCTTCCTCCCACCTTATATTATTTTAACTCATCTTGAACATAAATGCAAACGTAATTCTAGCTAGCGCATTTCTTGTATTTAAGCAAATATTATAATGAAAAAATAGGTTTGTGCAGGAGTTGGTGAAGTTCCACAGTTCGAGGCAGACATGACTGTTTGGTGGTCTGTCTGATCAATTATTTAGACACATTAATAAACAGTTCAGATTATTGCTCCATAGAACTAATTGATGTGAGAAAATGGCCGTTAGTGAGATTGAATTATCAGAATTCATGTCCTGTCTCAGGATCATTGAGCCAAACTAACATAACCGGGGCTGCAGGAACAAAAGATTGAAGCAGCAAGCATTTATTACTCCGTGCCTGAAGCTCTGCTGTGTACTGTAGACTGAGGCATACAAAGTCCCAGAGTACAGACTGACTATTAAAAATTTATAATCTATAGGGTTTTAATTGGATACCTCAGAATCTATTTCACTCCACAATTGAATGCTAACATCCCTTAATGCCTTCTCTGGGTATCTCAGAATGATCCTTGTCCTTAACTTGGGCGAGTACAATCGAAGTTTCAAATTTAGACTACTGATATTGCCTGCTCACGTAAAAATGCATAAAGGTTTAAAAAGAAAGTAATCAGTTTTCTACCTTTTGTCCCTCAAAGTTCAATTTTCATTGGCCTTTATAAGTTGAAGATATATAAGTTTCTAGATTGTCACAAACAAAACTCAATTATTTAAGATTTTTCTTCATTCAAATAAATCTTTTTTCAATTAAACAAAAATGTGTGTATGTTTGTGTTTTGTTTTGCTGTTTTACTCATCTCTTCTCTCCCTCCCCCACAGACTTATTTGAAAACATTTTTCCAGGGGTCAAAATATTTTTTTTTTAAGAAAGGTGCAAAATGCCCCAAGGTAGGACACATTCAATGTGAACAAAATAATTATTAACCAATTTAAACATCTAATTTCCATGTTGGCTTACTATATTGCTCTCCTTATAAAAAGGTACCCCTTATTATTAAAGTAAACAAGACAATTTGCTGCTGTCTTCTTGGCCTCTACCCACACTATTTCTAGAATGATGCTACAGCAATAGGATACTTTATTATAGATCTGAAGGATGGTTGTAAATAAAAATGAACTCTGTGTCAGGAAAATCCAAGGAGAGGTGGAAATTTAGTTTTCCAGTGACTCTGGGTGTTTTCTGCTTGGAAAGCAATGGCACTAGGTTGCAGATACCACCTCCAGGAAGCAAGCTCCTGAAATATGATTTTTCATTGAGCAAAATGGCCATTCCTTGAATAACTGCAGTTTCAGCAGTGCCTTTTTGTTTCTGGTTATTAATTCATATTTAAGTTATGCCAAAGTCATTAATTTACCAAGCCAACATGGAAAACGTACAGCAGTTAACTTTATAAATGACACCATCATGCTTCAATATATTTGTGCTTAATGACATTATACCACATGAAAGATTCTAATTTCCTTGTAGTCGATGTAACTGGTGATATTAGAATGCCAAGATGACTGTAGTAGTATTTGTTGCTTTAATGGTAGTGAACTGACTAGATGCAAGTAGCTTATTAATAATGCTTACTGTTAAGTTTTCATTGTACTGGTTGAAAAAACTACATTACTATTATTTTTTCTTTTGGAAGCATCAAGCTTTCTCAATATTATGACAGTTACACTACTGTTGGAGTCTTTAAGGAGAGAATAAATATGCTAATAACATTCTGAAAGGGACTAACTCTAAGCAAAAGAGAGTAATGTAGCACTATCCAAGATTATTTTCTCTGAAGAGTGTATCCATTAGATGATAGGGAAAGCACTGCTCTCTAAAAGAGCCAAAAAGGAATTCAAAACTTCCTTCATGCTTAAAGTCCTTCATATTTGAAGATTAAGCAAACATTAAGGCAGTGTACAGCCATCAGGACAATATTTCAAATATTTATGTCTAGATGAGTCACCACATTCATGAGTTAATCTCTGAATATTTTGTATATTCAGCAATATTTTAACTAGTATCTTTGTGTTTTCATAAGATTTTAAGTTCTTGTCGAAATTAGACAAGAACCTGAATCAAAATAGCAAGTTTTGGGAAATAGTATTTTTGGATAAAGTAACAAGAAACATGTTCATCAGGCTGAGACATCAGCAGCGTTTGTGATAGAATTGATAAGAGTGTTGTTTGTGTATATTTAACTTTTAATAGTTAATTCTATTTTTTTCTGAGAAAATTCAAACTATCTACGCTCTTCCATTCACTCATTATCTTGTGGATTTTCCTCTCATATCCGATCTCTGGAAATTTCCATATGTGAACTGGTTTTAGAATCATTTTATATTTTTCTCAGCTAGTAGAGAAGCACCCTGGGGCAGAGAACCCATTTGCTTAACAGTGGCTTCTTGACCAATAACTGTATGCATGAAGCAAAGGACCCTAAAGAGTTTACTCTTTAAATTGTTAATTGGTTGAAATTTGGAAAGATTGTCTCTAAGTCCACTGATGCAGTTTTGTTTGACAGTGGCATTTTATTTATCAATTAATTTTATTAAGTCACTTTCCAAAAATGAAAAGATAAGGGTAATTTATGACTTCTTCTAGTCACAGCAGAAATTAAACAATGCCAGTCTGTCTCTTGGCTTCAGGCTTCACACTTCCATCAAATGGGCATTATTTTATACTGATAATGTCCCTATAAGGGTTGCTTTAAAAAAGAACTCAAACTATGGAATGCTGGATAGTATTCACCTTGCCTAACTTTATTTTATTTGTGCATATATGATGTATATAAATTCTACAATTTCTTTGACTCATTATATATATGTGCATGCATATTTATAAATATGTATATATATAAAGGATGGTAAGTAGGTGTGAGGAACAAGTTGAAGGATGTTTATTCCTTTCTAAGAAAGGAGAGAAAACAATCTTCCTGAAAAGTGATATTTACTAGAGTAAGAAGGGAATGAACTTCACATAGGCAGACATTACCATATTACTATCATGCGGTTATGTAAGCGCATAATCCATTCTGTGTTTGTAATTAGAATATCTTCTCTGCATTCTTTCAGTGATTTGAGGGATTAATTCCTCCAAATGTTTCCTGTTGCAAATGTGCTTTCTAGATGACTGTTGGACCTAAACACTTTTCCAGGCATTGAGGCCATCCTTCTGCGCTGGGTGGAAGAAGCTGTTTCATTCTTTAGATGTGCAGATAGAAAGTCATTCAGAGAGGCAGAAATGCTGGCCCTTTTGTACCTGCAGCCTGTGCACTTGGGTTGTACAGAAAGACAGCTGAGGGACATCATCACTTGGCAAACACCCTGCTGATCAACTCTTTTCCCCAGAAACCCCACAACACAGGGGTTGGTCTTATTTTTTGATTCAGTGATGGTGAATCAAAATGTCAGACTATTATAAAATGTTTGTCTTCTGTGAAGTAGCTTTGCAGTATCAACCCCTCATATTTCTCTTAAAGTTAAAAAAATAGTCATGCAGTAATTCTAGGTTTTAATAAGTTGTGTAATTCCGCCAACTTATTGTAAAATGCTGAATCCTTCCAGTCAATTTCATTGCAAATAACTACTGCTAAAATAAAAAGGCAGAATTAGATAAGTTACCGATTTTGAGATAAACATTTACTTCCTTAAGGTATGCTACTACTCAGTATGTGTGCACCCCCTGTGTTGCCAGGGCAGTGGGTGCTATACTGACACATTTCACCTTCTTTTACTTCCTCTTCCAGAGATGCATGCGGTGTGAAATTTCCCAATTGCTACTGCTTTGTTAGCATTTATTTACCCAACCAACAGTTCTCACACTTTATGATGCTTAAAAAAAAAAAAAAAACCCTCAAAGGGCATATTTAAAAAGCATACTGCCACCCTGCAAATACATACTTTGATCCATTGTTATAGGGTGAGGCCAAAGAATCTGCATTTTATCAAGCTTTCTTGGTAGCTCTTATCCAGTTCATCTAAGAATAACCTATTAAAGAATGCGAAAAAATAAAATTAGACTGCAGGATTAACCTATCATGCCAAAGCTTTCTGTTTCTGGAATGAAGCAGTTGTAAATGCTGATGATTATTTCATTAATTGATACTTTGGGGTATAGTGGTACTCAACCTGTTATCTAATGTCTGACCCTCTATGGGAAAACAAATAGAGAGCAGTGGTTGAAATAACAGTCAGCCTGGACAGCACTTGGCCCCCAAGAGGGGCAGAAGTAGTCCTAAGGAATCCTGGGTCTCAAAATGTGGTTGCAAACCCAGGGAGAAGATGGCACATAGGTGTACAGTGGGAACGGTGGGAACACGGGCTTCTGGTTGCTGCTTTCTTTTACTTAGGAATTTGTATGTTTCTACAGGGCTTAGTAGAGTGGGGTGTCCAGAAGCAGGGTCCCACTGGGCATCTCTTATGCTATGTTCAGCTAAGCTCAGGGAAGAACCAGCAAACATGGCAAGGCATTATACAGAGCAAGGAAGAAGACAGTTACAATAGAAAATTTTATGACGAAGTGATGTATCTCTCATGGAAGAGCTGAGGGCTGCCCTAGTGCAAGAGGTTCCAGAGTCAGGAGAAAGATGTGAGATTCCCCTTTTTAAGACCACAAAGACCAAGGGACTCCCAAAAGAGAAGAGTGATGAATTATATATGAGCTTAGTGCAAGGCACCAGTTCAAGAATGCAGACTGATACCCAAATGATTGCAGAGATCAGAGGCCAACAGTGGTTTCTGCAGTCAAAGCATAGGACAAGGAATTCAAAGAAAAGGGAGAGCAGACTAAATGCACATGAGCTGCGAACAATAAGGAAGACGCAGGGCAGTTACTGAGAATTCAATAGCTTACCAGTGTGCATGGTTTGAAATGGACTGTATGGGTGGTTTTAAATGCCTCAAGGCAGGCCAAGGCTATTAGCCTTTTTGAGCACGATTAAGTGAGCTGCTTTTCCGCGAGTTACTGCAATTACCTAATGTGCGATTCAGTCCAGTGGTTGGTATAGTTAGACAAGGGGATGCCTGTACTGAAACGTACCTTCTGGCCTAAGTTGTGCCCATATTTCTTTTTAATTTTTTTTCTTCTTTAGCATTTGTTCTAAGCATGTGCATCAGTTTGTATCAGCAGTTTGTCTTCTGCTTGCCTACTGAAATCACTGTGATTTAGGGCAAAGATACGGAATTACTTGGAGATGGATAGTGCAGGGGCCTTCATTTACCACCTTTAGTCCATTGTCTGTATAAACCTGATCATTATATGTCTTATAAGAGTTACAGAAAGAACATATGCACCCAGCATAGAAACTCTGCATATTCAGTAAATATTAATTGCCTTTTCCTTTTATACTTCAACATTTTCTACCTTCACGAAATTTGACTCTTATGATTTCGTCTGTGCTCTTATTCACATGGGACTTTTATTTAATTATCTTGTCAACCACTGTGTGGTTGATTTAAGGAATGTAAAACAAGCATTCATCTATTCCACACCGTGTTCCTCTCTGGGACCACATCTATCTTATATTAAGTGATCTTTGAAGCAGCTCTAATGGGAATCGGTCCCTTGGGAGGAGAAGGCACCTGTTCCTGCTGTCTCCTGTGCTCACACGTCCCAGGATTTGTGACCTGTGCGTTCCCCTGGGCAGCGCCACCCAGGACACCTGGCCGTCTCTGACTTCCAGCCTCCCCTTTGGTGAGGAACGGCCTCGCTTACATTTTGGCAATTAGCAGCTATTCTGGGATAATTTTTAGTTAACAGAGAGTAGTCTCATGAGCTAATGAGTAAAAAGAAGACATGTAGTAACATTCCAGAGGAACACATCAACTCTCTTTCAGTCTTTTTAAGACAGGAAAATCTAGGTGAGCAATGCTCCACCCTTCCCTAGCAGACACACAACGTTTTGTGGAAGGGAAGTAGAAAAGTAGAAAAAAAACTGACTCAGGATTCAGATAATCTGTGTGACCCTTGCTTCCTCCACCAATGATCTATGTGACATCAGGCAAAACAGTTACTTCTGAACTTTTGTTTCCTTATGTGTCAAAAGGGGATCCTGAGGTTTCTAACAGGTTTGCTGGAAGGACCAAAATGGGTGGGAATTGTAATATGCCTGAGACAAAGCTTGCGTATCGTAAACGCTAGTCCCATTCTCCTTCATGCTGCCTTTTGAGAATTCAGTTCATTTATTTTATGGAAGTAACATAAACTCCATTTTCTCATCTCATTCTTTTTTTTAAACTACTTCTTCTGTACACATGGGACAGCAGGGTGCACATGCAGCTTCATAAGGGATGCAGCTGTCTGCGTTGTTCGCTTTGCCCTGATAGTGCTGGGCTCTGGTATCAAAACCCACTCCCAGAGCTAATCCAGTCCCTTTGGTGTGGCAGGCTCTGTGCATGCGCTCGAACTGGTATGGTTCTCAGTCCACAGGAATTGGTATAGTGAAATGCCATCTCTGCTACCTCAGAATGGAAGACCCTGCTTGCTTTCATAAATGAGTGAAAATACCAAATATTCTCCTACTATTTGATTGTCCAAAGTGGTAAATATCTAAAGTAGTAAATCCAAGCATTTGACTTTTGCTTTAAGAATGAGAATCCTCAGAGCACTAGGCTGTAAAATGGGAATCTCAAAGCTCAGGAGTTCTCACAAAATTTTTGTGAGCAGCCAATGGATAATGTACCTGACATGTAGCCTTATGTACTTGTGTGGTGGCTTCAGCATCAGATTAAAACCACCAGCAATTTTCTTATTGATGTTGTTAATCTCTCATCTTTTTTCTTTGATGGCCAATTTACTTTTTTTGTGAAAAAAAATCTATTGTTAGTTTGATGTATGCTGTGTGCTAATTACTTTGTTAATACTACTCAGGTGCAATAGCCAACTGTAGTTGGAATAATTTGGCACATGCACTATTGTTCAACTTGGAGAGTAAGTCTTGCTTGGTTAAAATGCAAATATCTAGAGCAAAAATGGAACAATCCCAAAATATCATGTCCAGGGGCAGCTTTTTTATATTCTTTCGTGGCCACCCTTCTCAGATAAGTAATAATAAGGATAAAGAGGTAGGTTGCCTTGAAAGTCAGTGAACTACACAGAACTCAAACACTGCTAGCCTATGCCTGATCATTGAGGTAGACATCCGGTAAAAATCGTATTTTCTTGGAGTGGCTGAGAGAAAAATATTTTGTGAGTTGAGTTAAACTTCTCAAATCTTGACATGAGGGTACATATCAATCTATTTATGATAGTATTCAGTTCAGAAAACTACTTTTTTTTTTAACATTAACCACCCAATGTAAATATTTAAAGCACGGTTTTGTTTCTGTCAATGAGAACACAGGAAGAAAGATTTTAAAGCAAGGTTATGAAGTCTGCATATTTCCAGATCTTACTGAAGCCCAATTAACAGGCTGGTATTGTTCATAAAGAATTGCATATTTTAATATTTTCATATTTGTCTTATTCCAAATGTCATTTGGGCTGTCTGGATTTCATCCTGGAAATGCAGCGTATGTGATCTCTGTGTTACTCGCCTCGGCTCCTGAATTCGATGTATCACCTCCAGTCAACAAGCCCGTGAGCATCACACAGGAGATTCTCGGGGCTCAGTCACGCAAGGAGTACGGACAGTCGAAATTCAGACCTCATGTACCATTTGGGTAACAAACTGTAAAGGCACGTTTTCTGCCTAAAGCCCTGTGGAACAGTCATTTGCCATGTGACTTCCCTCTGTTGCCTCTATTTTGTGTGCAGGCTCATGTTTTGTGGAGATATGCAGGGTGCTTTATTTATCTCACTTCTTAAAATTCCTCAACAAATACAGTGAAGTCCAATAACAATCTTGGCCGTGTGCCTTGCTAATGAGTACAGGCACGTACAGTCGCTTCACTTTTGGTAGTTGGTAGAGGTGGGAAGTGGGGAAAGGAGAAACAACCCATAACCTGCCGGGCCTGAGTGGGTTATGACCTGACTGATGGGTAACCCCAGGGCTGCTTGCGAAAACAGTTGCTTTTTGTCACCATCACAGAGTCCTGGGGTGTGGTATAGAGAGGGTTGATCAAGAAAGTAGAGGTTTCCCTGAGCAGGAAGCCTGGCAGCAGGAGCTGACCAAAGTGAGGGACTGTCTGGTCCCAGCCAGCTATCGAGGAAAGAGCAGAGTGACAGTACAGCGCAGTGGGAGTTCTGCTACCTGGACATTCACCCAGGTGGATGCCAGCCCTCTCCTCTGCCAGCTCCTGACAAACTCCCAGACTTTCTCAGAATTCTTTAGGCACTGGTTCAGTCTACAGGTCCAGGTTCATCAGTGTTTCTCTTGGATCACACTGGAGTGAGCAGATGCCAAGAGTCACTTCCGCGTAACTAACGTATGCTGGATACTGACCATTCTCTCATTTCCTCACATCCACCCTGTGGAATAGGTATTGTTATTATCTGCATTTTACAGATACAGAAACTGTGATTTGTCTGAGACCATAGCTGTAAGTCGTGCAGGTGGGATTTTATCTTACATTTGATTTCCCCTGGGATCCTTGGGATCTGGTTTAGATTTGGATGTGCCTGTGTAACATGCAGTAAACAAGGGCATCTAAAAGTCCACAGGTGGCTACTTACCTGGTTAGGTTAGCTTAGGTTGCCCTCCAGGCACCAGAATCGTGACAATAAGAGGCTAATCAGGGGAACATGGTCAAGCTGTCTATCTGTAAAATTACCTGTGGGATTTCTTGGCTCAGCATCTTTTAAAGACAAAAATAGATCCGTTGTGAATACTCAATTCCACCCTTTTAATGCGAATGATATTAGTAGTTTACTACCCAGCCTACTTTACCAGGAATATATATTATAACTAGAACTGTTGTACAGATGGCAATCTCTAGTTCATTCTTATTAAAACTAATGAACCAAGGATACCCCTGCTGAGCCTGGGCTAGGTAGTGCGCCTGTGCGAACGGGCTCAGTGGATCTCTTCACAATGTGCCCCAGACCTTTTGAAGAGAGATGACCAGTTCTTAATTCATGGCATTTATCAGTAATCATGCACATGCAAAAAATTTTCAACTTCTGTTTTAGAGCCTTTACTAATTTATTTCCATGAATGCTCTAATTTCCTCCAAATGGCTCTGTGAGATGATGGCTGCAGGGTTCATTACTTCCACCTTCAGAATCACTCAGTGTTGTTACATTCCCAGTTTTCTCTCTGTTTTACCCAACTAGGCTTTGCCTATGCTAATGATTTTGCTGGGCCCTCTGACAATATATTTCAAGAAAGGTAAAACAATTATAAAAAGAAGTTTGAAAAGGCTTTGGAATTCATGAGTTGTTAGCACTGGCAGATATGTTTCTAGTGTATGCATTTTTTCCAGGTTCATACAGCTTTTATGATTCGTAGTTCTAAGACATGAGGCCTTTTACTGAACTGTGTTGTGTTCAAATTTTCCCCTCTGCTAGAAGTCAGAGCTATGAAAACTTAGAATCCTGGAATTGTTGACTCATCTGGTCAAAAAGTTCTTTGAGTTCATTCAATTGAAAATGTCATTGATATTTTAATTCTTTCTAACCTCTGGTTGATACTTTTCGTCTTGGGAAACTTCTTCCCCATCCCAGTCATATAGTCTGGGATCTCTAAAGGTGGTGACCAAAAGCTTTTTACCCTAAGCTAAAATATCTTGCCTTATATTCTCTACCTGGGTGTCCTGTTTTTTTTTTTTTCCTTTGAGTCTAGCGTCAGTGGTTCTCCAAATTTTATGTGCATGAAAATCACCTGGAGTATTAAATGCAGATTAATGGACCCCACCCTTGAATCTCTTTTTTGGTAGGTCTGGGAAGAAGTCTGAAACTCTGCATTTCTAACACATTCCTGGGTCACATATTGACAGTTATAATTCTCACATTGAGAATCGCTGACCAAGAATTTCTTCTCTTCATCCCAAGAAACTCTTAAAATCCCCAGAAGATGCCTTTTTGTCTCCTGGCTGAATAACCCCATTCCTACAATTTTTCTTTTCCGTCTGTGGCTTCTCAACCATCTTACCATCCACTCTTCCAGTGTCCTCCTGTTTGCCCATCACTCATCGGACGTCAGGAGGTCAAACCGACGATATAAATGAGTGAAATCATCAAAGGTGAGGTGAGATGAGTCAGCGACGTAAGACAGCAGAGACCTGTCCTGTAGGACACAACTGAGGAACGTAGGCCCCACCCAAAGAATTCACATTTCATTTTTTTTAAAGCATCAAGCATACCTAATAAAATCTATTTCCCAGATGAATTTGACCGCAGGGAATGATAGTCTGGGGTGTTAAGCTACAAGTAAAGTGTGGCTTGAGACTTGCAAGTGGTGTGTGAGGCAGATTATCCAGTTATCGCCCCTTGTTATTTGGTTTTCTGTTACATGAAACCAATTCTAAAAATAACTTTTAACACATTAGCAATTCCTAATTATGGATGTTTCCAATAACTGGTTATATTGATAAATTCAATATAAGATAAACAAGAATTAAAAAGTTAATATAATTGATTAGCTGGGCTGCTCTAACTTTGTTTTTGCCATTATTTAAAATTTAATTGCTGCGTAACATTTCTAGATGTCGATTGGACATTTTATCATGCGCTTCATTGCCTGTGAGCAGTTTTTATGTATTTGTAATCTGAGCTTTTCATGTTTCTTGGATGTAGAAAAATCAATTAAAATGAAGCAAATATTTTTGAAACCTAACCACACATTTTTCTTTGTTTTCCCAGAACATTCCTCCATAGAAATATGTGGCATGGGACCTGAGCCCAATACTTTCTGAATAAGGTATTAACAGGCTTGTAGTGTATGCTGGAAATTTAGAAAACTCTGATTTTTTTTTTTTTTCCTAAAGCTTCCTAGTAGAATGTCAGCTTAAATGGTCTGCATGTTTCCACAGGGTTTTTATGACATGTTTTGCACACTGTCTCAATGCAAATAAGGAAAAAAACCCTTGTTCACCATCCAGTTCTGGCTTTCTCCTTAATTCTACCTTGTTTTCAATTGTCCTGGGATGCATCTATATAGAATAGAATAGAATGAGCAGATCTTTAACTATTAATAAGTCCTTAAATGAGGCAAAACCTACTTGGAACCAGCTATGCCGGGAGTCCTGACAAGATGCAGCTCTGCTGGAGTTTAGGCAGAACTGATACTCAGATGGAGTGCAGCTGTCTGTCTGTACTCCCTGCTGCTCTCACCAATCTAGTCCCTCTCCTGGGGATCTCTGGACCACCCTACAGTCCAGCAACTAAAGGGTTAACATGAGCCACAGCCAGAAGTCTCCAGGACTCTTCTTCAGAAGTTCCTGCTCTGATGGGTCAGAGGCTGAGCCACTGCCAATTGGCCTGCAAATATTTTAGATATCAGCCGTTTGCAGGAGATGGAGACTAGAAAGTGCCCAGGAGCTGGCAGGTGATGCAAACATGTGAGTGTACCTGGTGGGGGAGCTCCTGCCCAGCTGAAAGGCCTGAAAGGATGCAGCTCTGACCCAGCTGACCCATTTGTGGCTACACTGGCATGGCCCATCTCTGCGGAGGCCTCCCCAAATCTTGACTGCTTTTCTTTTGCTTGATTAAATTGACAGCTGATTTTTTTCAGAAACTTCCTGATTAAAAAGAGCAAAAAAAAAAACCAAAAGCAAAAACAAAATAACCTCTTAACCTAAAACAGACAAACCAACAAACAAAGCATATAAACTCAGGTAAACTGCGAACTCCAGAGCAGAGTGTGCCTGCATACTCTGATCACTTCATAAAACAGCAGCATGCCTATCTTTCATCTGTTTCTACTGCTTACCAAGATTGCGGATGCCAGAATTTTCAGTTGTTAAGAGCTAAATGCTAAATTATACAAAATATAGGCTTTTTCTAAGCCTAGACCATTTCTGTCTTTTTTTTTTTTTTTACCATTACACACATCAAAATAATGATATAGATAGGAAAAAGAACAAAAAAACCCAACTTACTTATGTTTTAAAGTAGTTCTATTTTAGAAAAGGGAATTTTGACAAAACCTGAGCCTTGTTAGGAAAAAAAGAAAATGACAATGCAATCATTTATAGAAAGCCTGGATAGGATTTTCAATCTCCTTGTGCAAAATCCAGCAAAAATCTTTGCTACGGATCTAAAGCAGAAAGTGCTCAGAAAACAAATGCACAAACTCAGCAAAGGGGCCGGGCCAGAGAGGAGGGTAAAGGAAGAGAGGGACAGCTGGGAGTAAAGGAGGGTCGGCAAGCTGGAGTCTGACGCAGGCTGGGCCTCCCTCAGCCTTCTGCAGTGTCAGTCTCTGGACCTGCACATAGAAGCCACTGGGAGTTAGAACTGAAATAATGCATGACCGAGAATTCATTTGGAAAGGTTTCCAGGTGGAATGATTGGAAATGTTGCTTTACTTAAAAAAAAAAAAAAAATTAAAGAAAGGATGCCTACTTTCTCATCATCAAAACCTTGTATGTACAGAGGAATGTTTAGCAGAGCACACAGGGATGAAAAAGATCAGTTGGGAGACAGGGGCCGGGGCTCGCTCTTTGCATTGGAACCTCTCCTTTCCTTTCCTTCCCTGGTTTCCTCTCTCTGCCTGTCCCCCTCGCTTCTCCATTTTTCATCGTTCTTTGCCTTTGATGCCATCTTTGTTGGATGTCTCATCTTACTTAGTTGTCTACAATGTGTAAGTGGCATTTAAATCATCTGTTGACTTTATCTAATACAGTTTTATCCTCTCTGTTTTTAACGGATGAAGTAGAAGAGCTGAGTTTTTTGTTTTATGTATTTTTTCCTTCTCATCTTACTTCCCCAACATGAATGAATGAATTCCGGGTAGTCTTTATTGACCTGTAGTGATCACTGTCCATGAAAGAAAAGTCCTTTGTGTCCTATTTCAGCAAACAGGCTCTGCTCAGGGGACCTGGATTCCCATCTTGGCCTGGTAGTTGAGAGACTTTGGACAAATACATGAATCTCTATTAACCTCATTCTTTCTCATCTGTGTAAGGGTAATTATAATAGTACCTGTTTTTTGAAGTCATTAGAGGATTAAATAGATAGTATAAAAGTAGCTTAACGTAAGTGCCTGGGACATGGAGAATGCTCAGGTGAGTTGTAAATCAGGTGTTGGCAAACGTTTTCTGTAAAGGGCAAGATACTAAATGTTTTAGGTTTTGTGATTCATAAAGTCTCTGTCTCAACTACTTAACTCTGCCATTAGACTGTGAAAGCAGACACGGACATATATAATATAAATCAGAGATTGTTGGTAGGTTCCAGTAAAACTTTATTTACAAAAAGGGGCAGCAAGTCAGATTTGGCCTACATATCTTAGTTTGCTGACCCTATTGTAGAATATGGTTTCTAAATACTAGACACTTCTTTTTCCCATAAGTTAGGATCTGCTTTGTTGCTAACTAATTTAATATAGAATTTAATTAACATATCCGTATACCAGACGCCAGATAGTTTAGAACACAATTTCTTTAGCCTTTGCATGTTAGAGGTAAATGAAGCTGTAGACCAGAGAGGTTAAGTATACTTGACCAAAAGTCACATAGCAAGTGGATGGCAGAGCTGAGGTCAGAGCTCAGGTCTTGTGCTCCTAGTTATAGACTCTTGCTTTTGTCTTTAAATGCATGTATTATTAGAGAGGTAGCTCTGTGATATCAAAAGATTGGGTCTCAAGATCTAGTTCTGCCAGCTGGGGGACTTCAGACAAGGCACTTACTATCTTTTGACTTTAGCTTCCTAAATGTCAAATAGATAATAATTCTCATCTTATAATTTTATAGTGTGGAGTCAAGAAAATACCATATATGGGAAAACTTTAAAATCTCTATTATTATTATTTATTTTTCTTTCTTTCTTTACTTTATTTGACAAATAATTGTATACATTTATGGGATACAATGTGATGTTTTGATATATGTATGCGTTATAGAAAGATTAAATAAAACTAATTAACATATCCATAACCTCATCTAGTTACATTTTTTGTGGTGGGAACATTTAAAATCTACTCTTTTAGCAACTTTTAAATATATAATACACATTTATTAACTGTGGTCACCATGCTGGACAATAGATCTCTAAAACTTATTCCTCCTGTTTAACTGAAACTGTGTACCCTTTGATCAACATTGCCTCTTTCTCCCCTGCCTGCCCCTGCCAATCTCTGATAAGCACCATTCAACTTCCTGCTTTTCTGAGTTTGACCTTTTTAGATTCTGTGTATCAGCGAGATCATGCAGTATTTGTCTTCCTTTCCTTAGATTATTTCATTTTGGTTAATGTCCTGCAGTTTCATCCATGTTGCTGCAAATCACAGAATTTCTTTCTTTTTAAAGGCTATATAGTATTCCAGTGTGTGTGTGTGTGGGGGGGGTGTCTGTGCACACGCGCGCACCTGTATCGCATTTTCTTCATTCATTCATTGATGGGCACTAACATTGCTTCCATACCTTAATTGTTGTGCATAATGCTTAAATAAATATGGGAGTGCAGATATTTCTGCAACATACTCGGTTCTACTCCTTTGGATATATATCCAGAAGTTCAGTTGTTAAATCGTATGGTAGTTCTATTTTTAGCTTTTCGAGGAAACTCCATACTGTTTTTCACAAGAGCTGTACTAATTTACATTTCCACCAACAGCGTATAGGGTTACTTTTTCTCCACACTTGTTGACTTTACTCTTTTTGATAATAGCTATTCTAACAGATATGAGATAATATCACATTATGGTTTTAATTTGCATTTCTCTGATCATTAGAGATGTTGAATATTTTTTGTATATCTGTTTGCCATTTCTGTGTCTTCTTTTGAGAAATGTCTATTCAGGTCCTTTGTCCATTTTTAAATCAGGTTATTTGGTATTTTTGCTATTGCGTTGTTTATGTTCCTTACATATTTTAGATATCATTTCCTTATCATATGTATGATTTGCAAATATTTTCTCACAGTTCATAGGTTTTATCTTCACTCCATTCTTAATTGTTTCCTTTGTTATGTGGAAGCTTTTGGGTTTGACTCAATCCCATTTGTCTGTTATTTCCTGTGCTTTTGGGGTCCTATCCAAGAAATCATTGGCCAGAGCAATGTTGTGGAGCTTTCCCCTTACATTTTCTTCTAGTAGTTTTATGGTTTCATGTATTACATTTGAATCGTTAATTCCATTTTGAAATTATACAAAAATATAGGCTTTGTTTGGAAGATAAGTGCATGTGGATATTCAGTTTTCCCAATATTATTTATTGAAAAGACTATCCTTTCCCCATTGTGGGTTCTTGGCACCTCTGTTGAAAATCAACTTACTATTAATGTGTATGTTTATTTCTGAGCTCTCTATTGTGTTCCATTGGTTTATGTATCTGTTTTTATGCCAGTACTAAGATGTTTTCATCACTATAGCTTTGTAATATATGTTCAAATTAGGTAGTATGATGCCTTCAGCTTTGTTCTATTTGATCAAGATTGCTTTGGCTATTTGGGGTCTTTTGTTGTTCCATATGAGTTTTAGGATTGTTTTTTATATTTCTGTGGAAAATGACATTGTAATTTTGATAAAGATTGCATTGAATCTGTATATCCCTTTGTAAAGTATGGACATTTTAACAATATTAATTATTTCAATCAATGAACACAGGATATCTTTCCATTTATTTTATGTCACCTTCAATTTTTTTATTAGTGTTTCATAGTTTTCAGTATACAAATCTTTTACTTCTTTGGTTAAATTTACTCTTAAGTGTTTTTGTTTTGATGCTGTTATAATTGAGATTATTTTCTTAATTTATTTTTTTCCATAGTTTGTTATTGTTGTGTAGAAATTGTACTGATTTTTATATGTTGATTTTGTAATCTGTGACATTACTGCATTCAGTTACCAGTTCTAACAGTTGTTTGATTGAGTCTTTAGGGTTTCTTATACATAAGATCATGCCATCAGCAAACATAATTTTACTTGTTCCTTTTTTATTTGTATGCCTTTTATTTTCTACAGATGCATTGACTTCTCTTCAGTCTTTCACCTGCTTTGTGAGATATGTTGGTGAAAAGCATTAGAAGTCATATAGGAATCTCCGATATAAGACATTTTTAGGAAAATACAGAGTTATAAACATTTTCTAATTGATAGCCATCAGCTGGTTTCACAATCAGAGCATGTTTTTACCTACGCTCTTTAAATTACTTCCAGTGTAGAGTTAGAAGAAGGAAATGTAAGGGTCAGAAAAGGTCACGTTGCATTAATGATGTGCATTAATGACAGTGCTCATGATAATGTTGGTTTAATCAGGATAACTACCTTTGTTCATTTACCTTTAAAAATAGGTATAATATATTGCACAGCCCTGAGACCATTGTTTAAGAAGGCAGTTATTGTATTAATGGAATATCAGTAACCTCCTCTCTATTGTGCCATGTATTACTGTAATTATCAAAGAGACATAAGGAAACTCCATAAGCACTATCCACTGGACCCCCAGGCTTCTCCAGCTCTCTTACGGCTGTGTATAAATGCTAATTATAAACATATCACACTAAAGAGGGTATGGCCTAATGCTAATATGTACCTGCTAATTTGATATCTTATTTATGATGGTAGAGTGAGGCATATGATCAAAGGCAGTGGAAGAGACAGGCTGCTCAATAGAGCAAGATTCTATATTTTGTTGACTGAGTCAGGCTGTGTTTATTTCAAGGTTATTCCACCATTTATTTTAACAACGATATCGACTATTGATCTAAGACCATGTCATGTTATTTAATACATAGGTAAGCATATGCATTTTATTTCCAGTATGTGTATTTCTTCTGATTATGAAATGATAAAAGCTCAGTGTATAATACAACAGTTAGACAATATAGATGTATACAGAGAGCAAGGTAGCAGAATCTTCTTTCTTAACTTCAGTTGCTGCCCAGTCTTTGCATTTATGTGTACCATTTTTATTGTAAAACATTATTTTCTGAATTATAAGATAATTGTTCAATATGAAAATAATTTTCAATACAGAAGTGTTGGGAAAACAACATAGCTCAGTGTAGAGTCAGACTCTCTCTTGGTCATAGGTTTTGGCCATTTCCATTTTTGCGAAGGAGGAGAAGACAGACTAGGATTAGATGCTTGTGCTCAAGTTGTCCTCTTTATTAAATGTGGACATGAACCTTTTTAAGGACAAAATTTGACTTTCTGAATTGTCAGGAAGAACAATATTAAGTCCTTACACTTACAAAAATTAATGGTTCACAATCTTTTCATTTATTTTTTTTGACAAACATTCATGTGCTCCTTCTATCTCTGAAATCAGATATACATGGATTCTAGTCTCAGCCCTGCTCCTTGCCAGCTGGGTGGCATGTCCAAGGAACATAACTCCCCTAAGCCTCAGCTTCCTCATCCATAAACTGTAGAATAAAGTTTGCCTCCCTAGATTATGTGAGCCTTTTGTGAGATCACCTTTATGAAGTTCCTGGCAAAAATAGGTACTCAGGAACTATTATTAGCTAGTTTAATGTCAATATCATCTCCAATTAATACTGCCATTGTATTTTGTGAAGTGTTTTGTTATTAATATAAATATCACTTGGGTAAACATTTCCATAAAGAGATCTATAAGGAAGAAATGTCCAGTGAAATTCTAGAATTTTGGAATTGTAGAGTTTATTCCTTCTCTCAAACTTTAGCTCCCATGCACCTACCAGAGTGGTTTTGAAGCAAGGTCGATGGGGTTTAAGATCTGGTTGGTATGTTTGAGAGTACGTGTTCCTTTTCTGGTTTGTTATATTTTTAGTGGCTGTTAATAATAGAAATATGATGATCACCATGAAGCTACAATATAAATAAGTTTATGTTGAAAGCATCAATTGTCATTAATATCCCATAAGAAACTACTTAGAACTTCATAGTAGTTCATAATGTGGGGTTCCCATGACAACAATGGAGCTTATACATTTTTAATTTATCCCTTAATTTTCTATAATCTACTTTGTCATTGTATCGGCAGGAATCCCAGTCTGTAGTAATGATGGTGATTTAATGGTCATTATGAAATTGTTCAACATTCTTGTGATTTGCTTTGGGGAACATTGACTTTGGGTATCTGCGGATGTGCTATTAAGCACTGTTGAACTCATTTAAAATAGACCACGTTTACAGACAAGGGAAGTATATTTTGTTATTGCAATTTATCATCCAGTAGTAATGGTGAATATTGCAAGTCAAAATTTAAGGCCAAATGTATAATAACTCAAGAGTGAGCTGACTAATTGCTGTCTTATGCTTTAAAGAAAGTAATATATTGCTTTTGCATTTAAGCAGTCATTTAAAAGTACAAAAAGCTATTTAATAGCTGGAAATCATATTCCAGAAAGACTTCAATCTGTAATACAAGATGAGCCAAAGATCAGGTTGCTGACTTGTTAAAGAAAATAAATATTACTACAGATTTTTTTTTCTTATAAATCTCTTCTCCTATGTCAAGGTCATACTGATAGCAGGTTAGAGCTTTGTGTCTATGGAAATCTATTTTGAAAAATACTGTCATTCATAAATTAGCCCTGAAGTCATTTAAAATATGTGGCATCAATTCAACACACTCATTGAGTGTCAACTTAAGGAGGTCAGGAAAGTCTGTAAGGGAGAAATGGAATATTACCTGGAATGCATGTGGAGAATCCAAACAGAAGGGAGCTAGGGACTGTTAGGTCAATAAAATCGCAGAAATGAATACCGCTGGCAGAATATGTGGGGTGTGATTGGAGAGTAAGTACTATAGAAGGGTGAAGAAGATGTAGAAAATTGCTTGCCATATGTGAAATTTGACCAGGAATCTAACTTCTAGGAAATTAACTAGATGGAATATAGATTTTCCTCCTTTGTAGTATGTTTCAAGTATTTTAAGAACACAACCCAAGCATTATCAAGTGATGTTTGGGGCAAAGGAGAAAGTCATGCCTATGCTACTGAATGCTCCTGGGATAGTAAATGACGGTGACTAGGATCAGGAGCCCTGTGGAATTGTCCAGGTCAATTGCCCACCTTTGTGCTCCTTTATGATTGTTATTGCAAAAAAAACTACTTTTACTTAGGCAGTTTAGAAAGGGAATATTTTGTCTTTCTGCAATGGTAACAACCATGGTAAGGAAAATATGCTGAAATGACTTTAAAATGGGACCAAGTTGTATTTAGAGACTAATACTTTATTTCTAAGTCTTTTAATAAAGGAAACTGGCTTAATATAGTTTGTCCATTGTAAAAAAAAATAATTTTCATTTAAAGAAAAATTTAAGTGTGTATTCAAAGGCAATATATGTAACCTAAACATTTATACCCCTATAATATTCTAAAATAAAAAAGAGGAAAAAAGGACTATAGATTTAATTGTCATCTAAATGTTGGAATATTGTGGCTTCGTTGTTTAGTTTCCTGTGAGCATGTCTATGATGTCTCTTACAGGGTCTATGAGCTTGATTTTCCAGCTAGTGTCTCAAGGACAATATGCCCCTCTGAGAATGTTTATGTGTCTGTGTCTCCATGTGTGTTGTACTTAAAAGACTTTAAAAAAAGAAGCCCTTTAAGATAAGTGTTTATGATGTTAAAATCTCAAGTGTTTTCATAAGACTGTGTCTGTGTGGGTAAATTGGGTATGTATTCTCTTCTGAATGGTTTAACTGTTGGGTTTAATGAGGCTACAGCTTATGCCAATTGTGATGAGGACTTTGCAAATTTATTGTCTCTTACATTGTTTTGAGATCATTCCTTTGGGCTTGTGTACTTTTACTTCTCATGTAAATAAAATGCCACAACTGCTTGCTCTTGAAATCCTGAGAGATGTGGCATATTATTTTTATGGGAATTGTACCATTCTCAACCACTCTCCCTTGATTAAAAGAGGTTTTTTCCCCCTTAAACCTGATCATTTGCACACTGAAAATGAAATCTCTTATGGGGATTAGTTTACTCACTCAGGCTTTCCATTCAGATGTAGGTGTGAAAAATACATGACAAGAATTTTATTCAACTACTCAAACTGCTGCATGAGATACAAGGAACAAGAAGAAAATGAGAGTCTTTGGCTGTAGATAGATTTTTGCCTTTCTGTCCGTAGGCTTCATATTTCATTTTCTTTGAGAATTAGGGGGAAAGAAAACAAAACAAAAACAATGTGTAACAACAGGAAACCCAACTATGAAAATCGTGCTTTGATTTAATCTAAACTTCCAGGAAGGCACAAGCTACAGAATAGGTGCATCATCTGAAAGCAATGATGCTGAATGCATAGCTAAGTTCAGTGACGAAGATGAGTGTGATAAGTTACCTGTGCAAAGGTTCTCTATCACCCTCAGGAAATTAGCATTGCATTTAGAGGCATTTACCATCCAACCTCTGACCACTCCAACCTCATCTTCCCCCACTCTCTCAGTGCCCCTCATCCTTCTAACTGCTTGCAGTTTTCTGAATATATGACTGGTTCTCATGTCTCAGCCAGTACTGCTCCCTTTGTGTATCATGACCCTTTCCTGTTGGTCAATCTATTGGACTCATCCTTCAAGATTCAGTCCCGGTACCATTTTCTTCCTCCACCATCTCCCTCTGGGTTACCTGGGTGACTGAGCCTCTCCATTCTCCTTCAGTGCCATGGGTTCTCTCTAGTTATGGTTTTTTTTTACAGAGTATTTTAAACATAATTTACTTTTCTGCCTCTCTGATCAAGTAGAGAGAGTCTAAGAAATAGAAACCATGTCTTATTTAACTTTTTAGCCACTAGCATCTGGCACCATCCTCAACACATAGTAAGTCGTCAACAGATTTTGATGGGATATATTAATAGTTTGTGAAATAAGGGTGTAATAGAAAAAGGCGAATGTCCTTTTCTGTTTTCTGTATTCTCCGGGGAGGAAGTTAAAAAATACAAATAAAAACAGGTCACTGTTTCTTAAGGAACTGGAAAAGGAAAATACAGTGAACTCAAATATAAAGTTATATGTGAATGATATCAGAAGGTCACCTGGAGAGGGCCCTAGGAATTGAATGGAGGGAGAAATCCAAATTTCATTTCACTGAGAGGTAGTGGAAAGGTTTCATGAAAAAAGAAATATTTGAACTGAACCTCCAGGAACCTAAAGGCATTGTTTATTATTTGTTTGTTTTCGAGTGGACATTTATTGAGCTCACAGAGCCTATAAGAATCTGAGCTGTATATTCCCCCATAGGTTGACAAGTGTGATTTTAATTAGCCTTTTCAGAAAAAATATTAATAATAAAAAAGCAACCCATATTTTACCCACCTAAATACCACAGAATCTTCTAAATATCTTACACTCAGTGATTATCTGAAAGAAGATAATGTACTTCCTCTGATACTCTGTCCCTTAGCAACACTTTGACTTCCCAGTCTGCTGATGGCTTGGAAGAGGAGGGAAACTCAGTTTTGGAGCAATTTTTTTTTTTTTTTTTAAGGAAATTACTTGAAAGTACAAACAGTAACCAGATTTGAAATTCTGAAGTTTCCTGGGAAAAGCCATAGGATAATGAATGTTTTGTCATGCCTTCAAAGACTTGAAAGCTCCTCTTAAAGAATGAACCATAATCATGGGTTTTGCCAGAATTTTTAAAGCTTAGTTCTTTGTTATTTGTCTTTAACCAAAACAATAACAAGAAATGGGACCATAAGTGAGAAAAACACCTTTCAATTTGAATAACTAAGTGAACAGTAAAGTATGTGGCTCTGAATGTAGGGTTTTTCTAAAATGTGGAAACTGAAGAAAATGTTTTAAGGATAAAGACCAAAATTCAATTAGTCCTTGGTCATGAGGTAGTATAGAAACAAGTTCAGTGTCTGATCTAAGTGTTAGCACATGAATGAGTCTTCCAAGACTCATAAACAGCCAGTAATAAATTGAAACTCACTTTTAATCAGGGAAAATTAAACTCGAATAAAAATTATATTGGCAAAATTATAAAAAGTATGTCCAGTACCTGGAGTCCTGAAGGTGTGAAAAATATACACTATAATGTACTGTTACTAAGGTTAAACATTGATAAAGCCTTTTTTTTCTTGAGATGAGGTAGATTGGCGTGCTATTTCTTGAGAGAGGCAGACTGGGAAGGAACAGGATATAGAACAGTATTAAGAAACTAAGAATTCTGTTTGGAACATCTTAAAAGATATTATCAAGAATTCAGATGGGTTTATCAGATAGGCCTTTGGGTATATGAACCTGAAGTTCCAGAGAGAGGTCAGCGGTGGAAGAATTGGCATCACCAGTGTAAAGATGGTACATGAAGCTATGGGGCTTATGTTATTAGTCACTCATTTCACAACTATAGATTAATGGTCTGCTATGTGGAATGCATTGTTTTTAGAATTTGTGTGGATATGGTAACACAAGTCATGAGTCCAAACTTTAAGGGGCATGAAATCTCATTTTAAATGCAGAAGCTCTTACTACAAGGCAAGTGATCCATAAAATATCTAAAACAATAACTTCCTTTTATTTTGCACCTTTCGTAGGCCAGCACCTTACATACATTGGCCACAATCTTCACATGGACCTAACTAGGTAATTTTTCCCCATTTTACTGATAAGGAGCCTGAGGCTTTTCCAGGTTAAGTGAATTTTATACACTCACTGGCTAGTAAACAGAGTTGCAGAATTTTAAGCCCTGGTCTGTCTCACTGGAAGCCTACTCTCTTTTCAACTATCTTTCACTATCTTTCAATAAAAGGCACTGTTGTCACTAAAGCCTTGGCTTCTTCACCCACACTGAGTAATGATCCCAGCATCCCTCTAGGAAAGAAAGGTACCAACTGCAATTAGTGCTATTTGAGGGATGGGGTCCTGGATTACTCTGAGTTTAAGTGACGTAATTAAGCGTGGCAGGGGCGAGTCAGCCATGGTGAAGCTGATCCACTGCATTACTTCTTAGACGCATATACTGCAGTGCATTGATTCTTACATAAATATATTTAATGGTTTGGTACGACAAAGTGAGCTGTCACTCTTAATCATCCCCAATCCCAGTGATACCACACTCTCCAGTGAGCTGCAGGAAGCTTATAGAGAGAGGGAAAGTCTCCTGAATGGAGTGGGAAACGAAATTTTGTTTAACTAGAATAGATTTTGTTCTTGAAGCATAGAGAATAGACCTGGATTTCAAGAATCAATTCTCATGCTTCAAGACTTCTGCAATTATCTGTTGAATTTAAGTTTAGCTCAAGTGAACATTGATTTCCAGGGGTCAGGAGCTCAAATCTTGTAGCTAAAGGAGAGGGGAATGGTCATAATATCTTCATCGTTGTGAGCTTAAAATTATACATTGAGAAGTGTCAAATCACTCTATAACATCACCAAGTTTTCCTTTTTTTTTTTTTTTTTTAAATTACTAGAGAGGTAGACATCACAGGCAGGCTGTTGCATCAGTACGAGGTGGCGCCTTTCTCTGCTGGAAGAGGTGCCATCATTTTGTCAGTCGTTCTCTATGTCAGAGATACTGTTCTGTTTGCAAAATCAATCATCAACTTACAACATCATCATCATCACCTCGTTCTACTCCTCACCCCATTTTGGGCAGAGTAATCCTTCTAAAGGCAAGGACAAGGAGAAGGCACTAAGTTATTGGCTGCCCTTTCTCGCTGAGCCCAGGAGAATGCACTGAGGTATCCGGTGAGTGAGCTTACACTTTTACTCAGGCTGTCATTCTTGTTACTGGCAGAGAAACCTGTCAGCAAAATCCAGGTGACAACGTAGTAGGTATGTAACCACGGGATGTGTTACCTTCCAGAGAATTAGCAAGCCAGGAACTCTCTCTGGCACGTGAACTCCACATAATCCTTTTATGCATAAGCCAAAGTCTTCCCTTCATAACTTGGTTCTTTGGGTTGTAAAGCTCTCCAGATCTCTTTCTGGGATTAAACCATGTGAAGCCCATTTCTAATTAACAGTTACTTTATTAAAATGCTTTTGCCCTCTGGGAACCAGTTGGCAGGGCAACAGAGAATCGAGTTTGTGCTGTGGACAATTGATTTCCAGTTAAATTCTTACTGTGCTCTTGGCTTCCTCCCCCTTGTGGCTTAAAGTATGCAAACTCTTCATGCCAGCAAAAGTCAGGCCACTTTGCTCTCAGAATTTTTTCTCCCTCTTTTTAGGAGGTCTAATTAACTTAGATAGTTTCTTCCAAATTTACCAACAGCTTTCATAAGATTCACTTTTCTTATACAATAAATTGTCCCTTTTGACCTTCCACTTAGAAAGAAAGATTATTTCGAAAAGTACCCACAACTGAGGGAATGACTTCATCAGATCCTCAAGGAAAATGCCTCCCTCTATTGCGTGCTTTCAGCTCTGCCATTGTTATTTTATGTTTTATGCATAGCTGAATTTTCATTCTTGTTTTAAGAAATAGTTATCAATCCTATAAAATTTGGATAATGTAGCGAAATACAAAGAAGGAAATAAAAGTCAGCAACCAGGTATCAACTGCAATATTATTAATATTGAAGCAATATAGTTGCTGAGGGCTTGGATTTTAGATTAGACATCACCGCCACTCAGTAAATCGGTAGGCAGATGGGACATAGGAATTCAGAGAGGGCCGTAAATGATGGCAAATCCCCGGTATGTCAGTGTGTGAAAGCCGGCAAGAGAGTGCTCATTTACAAGTGATTAGGAAAGGCCTCTCAGAATCCTGAGAAGGAGCATTCTGGGGTGGGAATACGCTTGTCTTGATTGAGGCTGGGAACTTCAGAATAATGGGGAAGGTAGGCAGTGGTCTATCTCAGGTCAGTAATGTATTCAAAGCATTTATCGTTTCCTTGTGTTGAGAGCAAGGATTCTTTTCTAGCTATTTTGAAACATACAGTGCAATGTTAACTATAGTCACCCTACTCTGCTATTGAACTTTAGAGCTTATTCCTTTTATCTAACTATATGTTGGTACCTATCAGCCAACCTCTATTCACTGCCCCTCCCACACCCTTCCCAGCCTCTGGTATCATTCTGCTCTCTGCTGCATAAATAATTTGGCTGCTGTATGGAGAATAGATTTTAGAGAGCAAGAGTGCAAGCAGAAGTGGAGGAGATAGAAGGTCAGATTAGGAATCAGGAATCAGATTTGGAGGCAGAGATGGTAGTACTTGGCTGAAGGCTCATAGTGAAAGTAAGAAAAGAAAAGAGTCAAGAAAAATGATATTTTTGCTCACTCACAGTGAGAAAACTAGGGGAGAGGCCAGTATGGGGAAGGGAGGCAAATGAGAGGAAATAAAGAGTTCTAATTTTGGACATGTTAACTTTTAACTTGGACATAGTATTCTGGAGTTCAAGGAAGAAGTTGGGATACAAGATATAAATTAAGAGTATTAGAAGTTGAAATATAAAAGAAGTGGGAGCTATAGGTGTCATAGCACTTAGCCTTCTCATCTGTTTCATGTTTAATATATTTTTTAAAAATCTTAACATGCTAATACTTGTTTATATTCTATATAACTTATTTAATTTTATAAATGGTGGCAAAAAAAGAAACAAAAAATGTGTAGATGTATATTTATGTATATACATAAACCAAAATTTATTATGCATTATTTACACATAATATCAATTTGCAAATAATGTATGTAATGGGCTAGGAGGCCTTAGCAGATGGAGGTTCCATGGCTGCCACCCTGACTCTCTTTAAGCTACAGTTTTATTTATTTTACATTGAAGCACTTTATTATTTCCGAATTGTTCTCAAACAAAATATAGAGGAATTTGAAAGCTATTTTTCTCCAACATAATTTTAGAGACTACCTTCCATTCCATTGTATGCATGTTACCATTGCTAACCAGTTTTCTACAATTAGACATTTATATTGTTTCTTATATTTTATTAATTTAAAAATGTGGTCGCTTATCACTAAATCTTTACAAATGTTCACATATATTTTTCTAGTACAAATTCCAGTGAGAAAAAATACTGAAAGAAAAGGCATGAATGATTTTAAGAATCTTGATATAAAAATACAATTTGTACTCCATGCCTGACACCTAGTAATAGATATCAGTAATTATTTATTTCCAAACTGATTACAGTCTCATTAGGATTATATGAAGGTGACTTTTTCCCCTTTGCTTTGGCAAAACCAAGTAGTGCAGTTGATAATAATGTCAATTTTATAGGCAAAATAGCTTATATTTATAGTTGTAAAATTAGGGAACAGTTGATATTTCTCATATTTTCAGTAGGCATTTGCTGTTCTTTTGTAAATATTCAATCATATTTGCTGC
The DNA here is from genome assembly GCF_000956105.1 of Propithecus coquereli. Classification (NCBI taxonomy): domain Eukaryota; kingdom Metazoa; phylum Chordata; class Mammalia; order Primates; family Indriidae; genus Propithecus; species Propithecus coquereli. Next base: position 1,009,143 of record NW_012134858.1, read on the forward strand.
TTACTTTTTTATAGGAAATCTGTTTTGTTTTTCTCATTATAAAAACTCTAAACCTAATATGAACCTTAAAATGTTTATCATAAGTATATCACATAAGTTTTTCTTTTCCATTAGTTATTTACCTCTTAATTGCGTTTATGGGTTTCTTATTTTTTTTTGAGGGGGAGGGTGTGAGAGGAGTGTACTGAAGAGTTGAGTATTTTATTTTGCTGCATTAGCTTATCTTAAGATATTTTAAAGGAAAAAGCAAGGTTTTTTTTTTTTTTTTGCAAATTGGAAGAGTTCTCCATATTCCAAACAGATTCAAATGAATAACTATATAAACCTAAGTATATCTAGTAAATATGTTAAAATTAGACTTATAACATCATCTTGCCATTTGTGTTCTTGCTATTCATTTTTTATTTGTTCCATCTGTTCTTTGTGCTCTTTTCCTCATTTTCTGCCTTTTTTTTGGATTAATTGAATATTTTTTATGATTCCATGTTATGTCCTATGCTGGCTTATCAGCTATAAATCTATACTTTGTATTTTCGTGGCTACTTTAGTGTTTATAATATATATCTTTAACTTATCTCAGTCTACCTTGATGATATTATAGCACTCCATGTGTAGTGAAAGAACCTTAGGATAATATCTTTTATTTCTCTCCTTCTGGTCTTTGTGTTATTGTTGACATATATTTTAGTTTTGCATATATTATAAAAATCACATTGCATTGCTATTATTTTTATTTAAATACTCAAGAATCTTTTAAAGATATATAAAGAATAAGACAAAAATATTATATATTTGCCCATTTAGTTACCATTTTTGGTACTCTTCATTCTTTTGTTTAGATCAATATTTTCATCTGGTATTATTTTCCTTCTGCCTGGAGGACTTGCTTTAACATTTCAAGTAGTGTGGGTCTGCTGCTGATGAATGCATTCAAATTTTGTAAGTCCGAAACAGTCTTTATTTTATCTTCATTACTGAAAAATATTTTTACTCTGTAGTTTTTTTTTTTTTAACCTTCCTTAGTATGTTAAAGATGTCAATTGACTGTCTTCTTGCTTGCATTGTTTTTGATGAGAAATCTGCTGTCATTTTTATTTTTGTTCTTGTGTATGTAATGCCTCTTTTCTCTCTGGCTGCTTTTAAGATTTTTTCTTCATTATAGATTTTTTAAAATTTCATTATGATGCACCGTGGTATAATTTTATTCTTTTTAAATTATTTTTTTCAAATATGGCTTCAATTTCAACTGATTGACTTTTCTCTTTATCTTGTGTCATAAATCCTAGCTTTTGTTTGCATGCCTTGTAAATTTTTATTGGATGCTAGAGATTGTGAATTTTACTTTTTGGATACTAGGTATTTTTTATTTATATAAATACTTTTTAGCTTTATTCTGGCATGCAATTATTAATAATTGACCTAGAATGTACTTGATCCTTTTAGTTCCTGTTTCTATGATTTGTTAGGCTGGACTGGGGCGGTATTGAGTCTAGAGCTTGTTATTCCCTCTCCTTAGACAGGTCTCTTAATATAAACAAAATAACCATTAACTTAACTTTGAATGTGATTTAGTGGCAGTGACGTCCAAAGGACAGGGTGATGGGGTGTTCCACCCTGTAGAGAAATTAATAAATATTGCTATATTTATTGTTAAATTTTAATGAAATATGTGTGATTTTATTACTTATTCTACTTTGTATTTATATGGAGGTTAATTAAGAGAACTCCCAATCATATGATTGTCTCCCAAGACACATAGGCTCAGCCATAGGTATTTATTTTCAGAGTAAGTTCTGTTGGGTTTATCACTGTTCAGACTTGCTTCAGTGGATATTATTGTTGGTTATTTAAAATTATCTTCTCTTTACATAGCCTAAAATTGTTTCTTTTTTTTTTTTCTTTCTATAGTGGTGCCTGTTTTCATACACGATGATTCCCTTAAATGTTTGTCACCATTTGGCTATCTGCTAACATTTAAAAATGTGTGCCCAAAACCTATTTGAAAGCTCTCTGTGGGTGAATGGGAATCGTCTGCTTTGGCCACTCTCCTGGAAGATCTTACTAGGAAACCCTCAATATCAGCATCATTACATTCTATCCTGTGGAGTGATCAGATTTCACAGAGAAAAAATAATTCTTCCACTCTTCCACACTGGTGGAATATACTTGACTGTTAAAATATAGAGATACAGGTGAGGGGAAAATAATGAAAGTACCAACACATAATCTTAAGTTTTGAGCATTTTTTTTTCACAGAATGCTACAGCAGCCTCATGCAATCAGATCCTTCAGAGTAGTAATTACAGTTGACATTTCCAGTCCTCAATTGGGAATGAGGTAACTCAGTCCTGGGACTCTCTTTTACCCTCTCCGGGGAATCAGACTCCAGTCCGCTTCCCCAGTGTGGAAGGTGAGTGATCCAGCTGTGGAGTGTCCTAAGGTGAGGGAGGGGTCTGTATGTTTCCTAGTGGGACTTTCAACTATTTTTCCATTTTGTAATCTTGCTTTTCACATCACAATTTTAGAGGTATCAATTCCGCCTTTTTCTAAGATTTTGGAGAATTTTTAATCTAAATTGAGTTGCTTATCAATTTTTCTGTCTTCTAGATTAGCTGTTCATCTCTCTTGGGCCTGTTGAGTCAGTCATTCTACTCCAGTAGCTTTCTAGCTTCCAAAATTTTGGTAGGTTTGTTGATTCCCATTCCTTTTTTTTTTCCTGTTAATTGATGCCTTCCTAAAATTCCTTTACTAGAGATAATTTTATTGAAGTTTTATGATGAAGTAGAGATCAGTGCTATGTTCAGTTTACCATCTTAATACTTGGATATTTATCTTTCTGTAACATTCTTGTGAAAGCAATGGGGCTATCTGTAAAAATTTATTTCAGCTTAATATTTGAATCTTTATGCATACCTGTACAGTTCTTTTATTCTTATTATTCTAAAATATCAGCTAGATGTGTTTAGATTTGTATAGTTACTTGTTTTCATTTGTTTGGGATGTTGAAAACTCTCCATTTGCAAGCATAATTTTACTTTTTCAAGAGTGGCTATCTTTTAGAATATCTTAATCATTTTTTCCATTTTTTAAAGATCTGGTATTTTCTTCAGGAATGATAATTATTTATATTTCAGTATTCTATGCCCATTCTTTTTTATGTATCATCATCTCTTTTATAATTCCATCTTTTTTTATCACTTTCCTTCTGAATTCTGAAAGTGTATCTTGGGCATTTATTTCCAATAACTGATTTACGTCTCTGTAAAATTAATTCTGCTTTACATTACTTCCAGTATAAATTTGATTCCACAATTTGATTTGTAGTTTTCCTTAATATACTTTTTATCTCATCTACCTTCCTTATCATTTCACTCATTTAGTTTTTCATTTTAACTTTTTCTGTCTTTAGTACTTTTCCTGTTTTTTTAAAAGTCAGTTGTTTTTATTCTTTATTAAGGATTCTGTGTAGGTTCTTCAAAGTTTCTTCTGATCCTTCAGTAAGTCATTTTCATAATTGTGTTTTTCTGCTGAGTCTTTCATTTGCTTTTCTCTTTATCTTGTTTTCCAACATTGCTCGCTTTTTTTTTCTTTATTCATCTTTAAATAAAGTAGGGTTTGGGTTGATATTTGTTCTACTCTCAGCCTATTTGTGAGTAAACAAACTAGCTTCTCAGATCACATTTTAAACCTTAGGTTTTCCAGGTGTTTTTCTGATAGACTGCTGATCTATAGTTATTAGACTTTTTTTTAATATTTCCACTGCTTTGTCCTTTAATGGTCTCAACTGCTTTAGTGCATGAACAAATGTTAGTTTCTAGTTCACACTTCTCCTATATACAAATTCTATACTCAGTACAGTACCAGAGATGACTTTAAAACAGAATAGACCATCCTAATGCGGTTCCTTCTCCTCCTGGCCTGTTGTTTCTGAAATATACTACCTTTCCTTATGTGCAGAAAAATGGTAGAGGTTACGGAAAGTATTACATACTGTTCAGCACACATAAGACTATCTGAAAGGCAGAGAAAGCCTATGTCCAGGTCTTCAGATCAGTAGTTATTTGGCCTCCAAGTCAGTAGATAATATTAAATCATAGCCCAACATTTTTCAGGCACTATATCTCTGTATTACAACAACCTTAATATGCTGCTTGCCCAAGTCTATTTATTTTCTCCATGAAATTCTATATGGTTTACAGTCTGACACCTGATTCTGAGTCTCAGCTTTTTCATTTATTAGCCATTTGACCTTGGTCAAGGTCTCACTAAAACTCAATTCCCTCATTTTTAAAATGGCGAGTAATAGTGAGAATTGAATGAGATAATATCTATGAAATGTTTCGTATAGAATAGGTATATAATATGTATTCATTAAATGTTAATGGCCATCTTTAAAAATAAAGTCAGCTTTTCTAAGATTCCCATTAGATTGCCAGCCTTTATTTTCGACAGTGTTACAAGTTTTCACATTTTTCTCAGCCCTAATGTATGCTCCAATCAGAATGTGGGAGATGTCACCTTATAACTTAACTTTATTTCAATCCAAAATCTCATGATTTTAACATTTCTATGTTAATTTGATTTATGAGTATTGTTGGATTCATGCAGTCTGAGATCATTTGTCTTTATGTGAGGGAGTTGAAAACATTGATATTGATTATGATAATAGATACTCTATTGCTTTGTGTCATTATTTTCTATTTTGCTTCATTTTTGTCTCCCATTTTTGTTTATTTCTCATGTAGTCTCCTGGTACAGTTCAATCAATGTATTTGGTATCAAGTATTTCAAAAATAAAAGTTTCATTATTTGGGTAAATTAAAATAATGTGGAAAGTAGAGAAGCATCAAATAACCAATCATTCTCTCACCCCTAGTTGCCTGGCCCAGTGATTTTTCTGGAAGATGAAGTATATTCCTTACTATCATGTTTTTTCCTCTCTTTTCCCCAGAGCCCTACGTTATTTTCCACCAAAATGCCCTTGAGAACCACATCTTCCAAGATATACCACGCTGCCTCTACTGTGCCAGCACCAAAGAAAATCTGCTGATAGAACTCTTGCCTTAGTTGCAGTCTAGAAAGATGTGGGTCATGAATGGTAGTACAACGGCAGGGAAAGTAGTTATCTTAGAACCACCAAGAGCCTGGGAGCAAGATATTTGCTTTATTAGAACAGATTAAGCTCAGCTATGAGTAAATACCATTCAGAAAATAGTGACTTAAACAGTGTAGAAGTATAGATTTCTGCCATGTAGGACCAGGTCAAAGGTAGGCAATTCAAGGCTTGTAGTTGCTTTTTGGTTCCAGGAACGCAAAACGTTTGCTCTTATTTCTCAGCCTTTCTTGCTTACATTACCAAAATTACTTCATGATTAGAAATAGCTGTTGATATTTCAGCCATTGCATCCACATTTCATATAGCAGGAAGGGTAAAAAAGGAAGAACAAAGACACCTTTTCCTTTTAAGGGAACACTAAGAAGTATCACTACAATACTACTTCCTATATCTTCTTTTTTTTTTTGAAATAGAGTCTCGCTTTGTTGCCTGGGCTAGAGTGAGTGCCGTGGCATCAGCATAGCTCACAGCAACCTCAAACTCCTGGGCTCAAGCAATACTTCTGCCTCAGCCTCCCGAGTAGCTGGGACTACAGGCATGCGCCACCATGCCCGGCTAATTTTTTTCTATATATATATTTTTAGTTGTGCAGATTATTTCTTTCTATTTTTTAGTAGAGATGGTGTCTCACTCTTGCTCAGCCTGGTCTCGAATTCCTGACCTTGAGCGATCCACCCGCCTCGGCCTCCCAGAGTGCTAGGATTACAGGCGTGAGCCACCGCGCCCGGCCCCTATATCTTCTTATAAGAACTTAGTAGCCACATCTGGTTGCAAGGGACAATGAGGAATGGCACTTTAATTATAGTACTCAGCAGTATGCACAGCTGAATGCCAAGCTTCATTTATATCTAAATAAAGGGGAAATGGAATTGGGGCTAATGCATGCTCTGTGACGCATTCTCAGTGTTCAGGGTTGAAATAAATGCCCCATCTCCCATGAGTGGCAGGCAGTGTTGGAAGTACCAAGTGTGCTCTGGACACCTACATGGGGTTTCTGTTGGGGAAGTGAGAGTAAGGTTTTTTGTTCTCTTCTGCACTCCATTTGAATTATAGTTTATGAACAGACTTCCACGACTCCTGCACTGGGCCGCTCATTTCTCTCTTAATAGGCAACATTTTGGCTGGACGTGGTAGCTAACACCTGTAATTCCAGCACTCTGGAGAGCCAAGTCAGGAAGATTGCTTGAGGTCAGGAGTTCGAGACCAGCCTGAGCAAGAGTGAGAACCCCCCATCTCTACTAAAAATAGAACAAAATTAGCTGGGCTTGGTAGCACGTGCCTGTAGTCCTAGCTACTCAGGAGGCTGAGACAGGAGGCGCTTGAGCCCAGGAGTTTGAGGTTGCTGTGAGCTAGGCTAACACCACAGCACTCTAGCCCGGGCAACAGAGCAAGACTCTATCTCAAAAAAAAAAAGGCAATATTTTGGTGTTTAAGAAAAAAGAGCTTAAAATCCAAGGTTACTTATGTGGCTAACCATGTTGACCAAAAAGGCTTTAAGTATGTAGATGTTTTCTGACACTTACATTATAGCTGCTTTTATTTTAAAATTTATACCCAAGGAGGATTGGGCTTCTTCCTGTCTTCAATTTATTTTTAATATGGACAATGACTCTTGGACGTGTCTTTTAGGAAGTGACTTCCTCAACTGGAGAATGAAACAAAGAAATTCAAGTTTCAATCTCAGCTCCAGGACTGCAAGATCCCAAGTGGTGATCCTGGGGCTCCTGCCAAAATTCAGTGACATTCAGCTTGATTATATGTGAAAGTAGGGATCACCTTCAATCTTGTCAGCCACAGAACCTGTCCCATGGAATGCATCCCTGTCAACATGCCCTGTTCATGCCTGTGTGCCCTCATGCCCTCTAGCTTTCTGTGATATTCACATACAAATGTCTGTCTAGCCCTTCTCAGTTGGCTCATAATATGATCTGACGACCCACTCTAGCGCTGGCCTTGGCATGGCCCTCCCTGTCTCCTTTCTTTTGTATCAGCCCCAACACCAGTGATTCATCACAGTTATTTTACTAATAGTTGAGCAAAAATTTTAAAATTAACATCTCTCTAGTACTTCTGGAATGCACAAAAATCAACAGGGAGCCTTCACCACAGGCTACTAATATGAAAATCTCTGTACAGGAAAATCCATAAGCTGGGGTGACTTTTGAGGTAAATTAAATTTTATGGCTTAAGAAATGCTTTGCTTGGTTTTCACCACCATTATAAAGCAAAGAGAATAATTTCAGATTCAGTTTACACAAAGGATCACTTCAGGTTGATACCGGCTTTACGTTACTTGCTTGGAAATATTTGCATCTGCACATTGATATGTAGTGAAATAGGCTGTAAAAGATAAGATCAATTTTCTATTAAAAGTAAAAAGGCCAATGTCGCTGGATGTAGTGGGGGTTTTTCCTGTTTGTCATTCAGGCCTGTTTGACAGTTTTACATTCTCTGCAGAAGCCACCAAGTGGTATCCTGCCATCAAGCTTTAGAAAATACGCACACGTACGCAAACACACATGCACACTGATGTAAGAGGGAAGTACGGATAGATAGATAGAAATCTAGAACTGCGTGCACACACACACAAAATGCAGTTGTCACATACACAGGCACCTATTCATGTGTGCCATCACAGTCATATAGCAAAGTCAGGCACACGGGTACAAGGACATTGACCCAATGACACAATGACACTACCAGGATTGACGATTACAGAGACATGTGAAAGCAAGATACAGGCTCATGTATATAATAGGAGCCAAGACCTGGAGACACTTACACAAACACATAGAGATACGAGCATATACACACGTGGATACACACACGCAAACACATGAAAGCATTTAAAGAGAGACCCAGAGACAAAGCTGGACAGGCACAAAAAGGTCAACACTTAGTCACACATACCAGCAGAGATACCTCACCAGGAACGGCTAGATGCTCAGAAATATAGGCCCATACTCACATCTGTATAGCATGGTTGCTTGACCTCTAGTTAATGGTATTTTCATTTTGTACTGAGTCCTGTGAAGCTATTTCTTTGTGCCAGGTCTCTTCATTAACACTTCCTTCTCCTCTTCTCCTTTATCTGTTATATTTGGATGATTTTGAAATCTAATTTCCTTCAAATTATTTTTTAGGTTTAATTACCTGAACTCAGGTTCTCATGCTTCATCTAGGATATCACAGCAGCCACCTTACATACCTGAGGTCCTTCTTCCACTCTCCAAGTCACTCCGAATGACCATTTGTGGTACATCACTACTAGGTAGAAGAACTGCTTCTAAACAAAAGAATAGCATAAGGTCTGTTGAGCTCCTTTTATATTACGTATCAAATTTTGAAATACCTCTAGTTTCATTGTTGTGATCGCATCAATTCCAAACTGTCTTTTCAACCTTGGTTAATTTCAAGGTTGAAATTAACCTTTCCCCTTTATTCTTCCCTGTATCTCATCTCTTTCCAGCAGGTTAACTGTACCCTATTGCCTGTTTATGCACGTGTTTTTCCCTATATCTGTAATCTTGTCCGTCATTACCACAATCTCTCCTCAATCTAGCCTCCTTTAGTGATGCTAAAAGGAATAGCTGCCTGGCCCTTTGCCCCTGACAATGAAATTCCACTTCTGTTTCCCTTAAGTTTAGAAATCCCACCAGTACTTTGAGGTTTCATTTGTTTTCATTTCAAGGCCTAGCTAGTATTCTGTATCCCCTTTTAGCTATAATATAATAAGTAGCACAGAGCTCGGTACTGTACATAATTTTTCTTTCAGTCCTTTGCAGTATATCTTTTCTCCCCAACTGAGATATAATCTTCCTGAAGGCAGGAACTCCACTTTATTCTTATCCTTGCCTTGCATTTTTCAACCTCTGGCTCACTTGGGTGTGCTTTTAAGCACTCCACACCCTCATCTGGGGCATTTCATCTCTGCTGCTTCAACTGCTTCAACACTCAGTGCTATGTGTTTTATCCCGATTAAGATTCCAAACCACAGACCTATAGTTTCCGTTTTATAGTGCTTGAAGCTACCTTAAGCCCTGGATCATTGATTTCAGCTTGCAGACTCTAAACAGGGCAATCTTTCTCCATTCTCCCCATTATCTTTCCCCAAACCTGCCTCCCACCCTTTTTTCATTTATGATTAATTGTCCTACCATGCATCTAGCCATTCAAGGTAGAATGTCAGGCATTTATTGTTACCTTCCTGTCTCTTCCGTTCTTCCTCAACATTTGGGACATCCAGAAAAACCTTATATTGCCTTGCTACCCACCACCTCTTATCATCCTCTCTCCTTGAGCACTGCCCTGGTCCATTCCATCACCAACGTGAGTCAGGCAAGTGGAGATGATTGTCCTCCTGCTGCTCCCCTGCTTCCAGCTTCACTTCCTCTGATGGACCTCCCTGCTGTTTAACAGAATCACCGTTCTGAATGACAAATCTGATCTTGTCTTTCCCATTAAAAAACCGTTAAAGGATCCAGAGTGCTCCAGGATAAACTCCAAACTCCTTTATCAGGAAGTGCCTTTTACAACATTGCCTTTACCTACCTTCTCAGTTGAACTATGTCTTGCCTTCCATTTCCGTCCAGTCTCCACGTTTGCTGAACACATCTCTGGTCATCGGTTGGCAATTTCCCTTCACCCAAGTGCTTTATTTTACTGCTCTACCTAGGAAACTACAATATGTTTCTCAAGACTCAGTTCTGAAGGCTTCCACGACTTGCCATGAGAAAATTAAATATTTCCATAACATTTTGTGTGAACTTCTAGGATAGCACTCATCACGTGGGTAGCTGTTCATGTATCTTTTTCCCTACTTGGATCTTGAATACTTAGAGAATAGATACTATGTCTTTCCATCATTGTGTCCACAGTACAATGTCAAGTACTCAGTAAAGAACAGCTAATGAAGGTAGTTGCTCAGTAATTTGGATTATTGCTTCTGGAACTCTCATGCAAGGGAGAGACAGCACCCAGACTTAAACACATGCTTGGGAGAGAGATGCTATTTATTGAACACCTAATATAAATGCTATATTTGATATATGTTGTTTCATTTGATTTCAACAACAATTCTCTGATGTAGTTGCAATGAGGTCCTTTTTCCCAGCGAGAAATCTGTAGTCCAGAGAAGTTAAGAATTTGACCAGGTTAGTCTATCTACTTCTTTTTAGCTCACCATACTTTTTTGCTATCGGAGAAGTTGAAAAGGTGTCCCTAGGACATTACCTCTGCATCCAACTTGGGAAACTCTAGATAAAACTAACATAAACAGGTTTCTCCTTGTAGTATTAATAGTTCTCAAAGCCTTTGATACATTAAAGTGACTCTCCAAGTTTGGCTATAGCAGCACACCGCACCTGTCAGATCTATTTGACCTCAGAACTCATTTCATAAGGAGTTTCTCATACAGGATATACTTTGGGAACTGCAACACTGTACCAAAATGCTGCCTTTAAATAACTTCTGATATTC
>NW_012134858.1:1033299-1034489 GCF_000956105.1 Propithecus coquereli
TATCCTTTTTATGTTTCATTGATTTTTTTTTTTGCACTGATACACATTGATTCCTTTCTCATTTACTTTGTGTATCTTTTATAGGTACTATCTTTGGGGCTCACATAAACATATTCTAGCTATAACAATCTTTTTAAAGCAAATAACAACTTACCTTCAATCATATACAAAAATTCTCCACTTTTACTTCTCTCGTCCTGTGCTCTTCATGTTATAGATGTCACAAATTGCACCTTTTCATGTTGTCTATCTACTACTATATTTTTATAGTTAAAGTTATTTGATACTTTTGTCTTTTAACTTCTATACCACAATTTAAAGTGATTTATATACCACCATTACAGTATTACAATATTATGTGTTTGTTGATATATTTATCTTTACCAATGAACTTTATGTTTTTATATGTTTTTATCCTGTTGTTTAGCATCCTTAATTTCAATTTGAAGTATTTTCCTTGGCGTTTCTTGTAAGGCAGGTACAGTGAAGATAAACTCCCTTAGCTTTTGGTTGCATGGGTAAGTCTTTATCTTTCCTTCATTTTAGAAAGGAGAGCTTTTATAGGTACCATATTCCTGTTTGGAATTTTTTTTTCTTTCAGCACTTTGAATATATCTTCCCACTTCCTTCTAGCATACAAGGTTTGTGCTGAGAAATCTGCTGATAGTCTTAGGAGGCTTCTTTTGTATATGGTGAGTTGCTTTTCTCTTGCTGCTTTCAAAATTCTCTTTGTCTCTGACTTTTGACAATTTGATTATAATTGCCGAAGTGGATGTTTGGGGTTCATCTTATTTGGAATTTATTAGGCTTCTTGAATCTGGATGTCTGTTTCCTTCTCCAGGTTTGGAGTATTTTTTGTCATTATTTCTTTAAATATGCTTTCTTTCCCTTTTTTCCTTCTTTGCCTCTGAGACTTCCAAAATGCATATAGTGGTCCACATGATGGTTTCCCGTAGGTCATTTAGGCTTTCTTCACTCTCTTTATTCATTTTTTTCCTGTTAGCTCCTTTGACTGTACACTTTCAAAGGACCTATTATTGATTCTTACTTCTGCTTTAACCATTCTGCTGTCAAATTTCTCTAGTGAATTTTTCAGTTCAGTCATTGCATTCTACAGCTCCAAAATTTCCGTGTGTTTCTTTTTTATGTTTTCCATTCCATCTTTTTTTGTTGAAATTCTTATTTTGTCC
>NW_012134858.1:1034539-1036098 GCF_000956105.1 Propithecus coquereli
TTTTGGTGTCATATCCAAAAACTCATTGCCAAGAACAATGTCATGAAGCTTTTCCCCATGTGTTATTCTAGGAGTTTAACAGTTTTAGGTCTTACATTTAGGTCTTTAATCCAGTTTGAGTTGATTTTTGTGTATACTGTAATATAAGAGTTCAATTTCATTCTTTTGCCGGTGGATATTCAGTTTTCCCAGAACCATTGGTTGATGAGAATATCCTTTCCCCATTGTATTCTTGGCATCCTTGTCAAAGTTCATTTGCCCATATGTGCATTGGCTTATTTCTGGGCTCTCTTTTCTGTTCTGTTGACTTTTATGTCTGTCTTATGCCAGGTTTGCTGTGTTTCGTTTTGTTTTGTTTTTGGTGTGTGTGTTAAATATTTAGGATTTTCTTCATATAAGATCATGTCATGTGTAAACAGATATAATTTTACTTTTACCTTTTCATTTTGGATGCCTTTCATTTCTTTTTCTTGCCTAATTTCTCTGGCAAGTAATGATGTTGAAAAGAAGTGGCGAGAGTGGACATCCTTGCTTTGTGCCTGATGTTAGAGAAAAAGCTTTCAGTTTTTCACAGTTGAGTATGACTCTCGTGGTGAGCTTATCGTATATTGACTTTATTGAGTTCAATAATTGCCTCTGATTTCTACTTTTTTATATGTTTCTGATAAAGATTTTACTTCATTTGCCATTTTAGAGACTTATCAAAAGAAAAAAATACAGAAATCAGCATTGCAACATTACGTATTTCTCACTTTGTTTAATGAGTGAAGAAATAATCATATATAAAAGAGATGATGCTTTTAAAGTTTATTTGTTTTGAGAGCTTCTAATGTTTTCAAAATTGACATTAAATAAAAAACTAAATACACTTCTGAAATTCTATTTTATGTACAAATTAACTGAATTTATCGGAAATGTTTTTGGGGGACTTTTTTGTTCAAAGAGTAAAGATATAATATAATATAAAGATGTGATGTAAAAAAGAGAAGTTGGCATATGATTTTATTAAGAAAGGGTCTTGAATTCTGTCATATTCTTTTTCTGTATCTATTGAGATGATCGTGTGATTTTTATTCTTTGTTCTGTTAATGTGGTGTATCACTTTGGTTGATTTTTCTGTGTTGAACTATCCTTGTATCTCAGGGATAAATTCCACTTGGTCACGGTGTACTATTCTTTTAATGTGCTGTTGAATTTGGTTTGCTATTATTAATTGAGTATTTTAGCATGTATGTTCACTGGGGTACAGATCTGTAGATTTCTTTTCTCGTACTGTCTTTTTTCTGGCTTTGACAGGATAATGCTGGCCTAATAATGAGTTAGAAAGTGGCACCTCTTTAACTTTTGGGAGTATTTGAGAAGGTTTGGTGTTAATTCTTCTTTAAATGTTTGGTAGAATTTACCAGTGAAACCATCTGCTTCTGGGCTTTTTTTGTTGGGTGATTATTTATTACTGTTTCAGCCTCCTTATTAGTTATAGGTCTGCTCAAATTATCAATTTCTTCTGATTTAGTCTTGGTAGATTATGTGTTTCTAGGAATTTATTTCTTCTAGGTTAT
>NW_012134858.1:1048193-1049374 GCF_000956105.1 Propithecus coquereli
TGATTTATCACCCGGTATTATCACCTGTCCTCTAACTGGCATCATGCATCTTTATTTTTAAGATATTCTTTGAACAGGTGGGTTTCCTTACAGATATATCAACTATTTTGCATATTTCTAGTTCCCTGTCACTGAATATCAGCAAAAATCTCATCATTTCCTGTCTAAGTGTGTTGGGGGGGAGGGGACGAAATTGTTAGGAATCACCTTAGTGAATAACTGACTCAAGAATTCATTGCTTAAAAACAGGATAATTTCTTTAGCAGAAGCGTGCAGAACCTCAAAGAGATTATAACTCACAGAGCGCTGTTAAAGGAGAGACAATATCTAATTCTTTTCCTCCGCATGTCCTCATACGCCTACTTATATCCTCACCAATAAAGAAGATGCAGGGAGAATCATACGAGAGAAAGAGAGGTTGACTTTTCTGAAGTTACTCTTTATTTGGTCATGACCAGGGCCTGGAATCATCTCAGAAAACTCCCTCCCATGGGAGCTCAGCAGCCGTGGACATCCTGGCAGTACAGTTCCTATCTTGGCCACTGATAGGAGAAGTTACTCAGGCTGTGACCCCTGAGGTCCACTCCCACGAGTGCCTCAGAATTTTAACCTGAACCTAACGAATTTGCATGGTATGTGGGCACACATCCATTATACATTGCAACCGGAATGTGAGCAGAATGGGCCTTGATGACAATCTAATGCCATCTCCTCATGGTACAGATGGGGAGGTTGAAATGCAGGGAAGTGATAAGAAAATATCTAGTTGTGATCATAATTAAGCCATTTCAATGTTGATGTTGAATGGATTATTTAATCAGAAAACACGAGGTTGATCCATATTTGAATAAACATCTATGGACTTTACATCTTATCTATCAATCTGTTTATATATATACACATAAAATAGACTTTCTAAGCATTTAAGACCACTGGACTTCTGGCCTGTTGAGAGTTGTTTCTCTCCACACTGTACAGTTGGCTGTAACACAGGGAATCCCACTTAGGAGGACATTCAGGGAAAATGGTGATTGCATTGCTATAACTTGGTTTCACCTTACTCCAGGGGCATCATAAATATCATACCTGATCTTATTTTCCACTGGATCAGAGCCCTCATGCAACAACTGGGAGGAGCTCTTTTGGTAGACACTTGTAATTCAGTTTATTTTCATATATTT
>NW_012134858.1:1049424-1050353 GCF_000956105.1 Propithecus coquereli
ATTTAATAAAACTAATAATTTTTACTGCTACTTCAAGGCCATTCCTAAGTAGAAATGAATGTTTCCTCCAAAAGGATATGCCAATGAAGAATATAATGGATATTAGTATAAATGTGTGCTATTGCTTTGATCTGTACTAAGCAGCAAGCATTTTTACCAGACACTGATTTTACATTACCAGTACAAATGTCAAGACAGTGAAAATGGAAAATAACATCTTAGCATTATCACGAAAATAAATTTGACATAAGAGAGTCCCTGAAAGTTTCTCTGTAGACCACACATAGAAAACTGCTGGTCTGAGCTGCTATAACATATATACCCAAGAATACAGAGGATCAAATAACATTAATGAATATACACTCATGTAATTATCTAGAGCAGTGGTTCTCAACCAGGGGCAGGATTGCCCCTCAGGGGTATTTGGCAATGTCTGGAAAAATTTTGGTTGCCATGACTGGAGAGAGAGGAGTTATTGGCATTCAGGGATGCTACTAAACATCCTACAACACATAGGACAGTCTTCCAGAACAAAGAATTAACCTCAAATACCAAAAGTGCCAATGTGCAGAAACCCTGGTCTATTGATAGGGATGTAGGCCATCCCTACATCTCCTCCGATTGTCTAAGGACTTGTCTCCTCCGATTGTCTAAGGGCTGAGGCTCCTTCTTTCCAGTTGTCCTATCATTCATTCCTAAAGGGTTGTCCTCATGCACTGAGTGCATCCTGGCTTGCTGGAGTAACATCTGCTATGCAAGAGGCATAGAGACATAGTTGAAGACAAGAAATTGGCCCTTAAGAAGATGATGTGGAAGTTGCATACATCTTTGCCTTTACTTACATCCATTGGTAAAGACTTGGCCAAATGGCCAGGCTAAGACTTTGTCATGGAGGAAGAAGGGAACCTGTTTAAAAGGAGATGCAGAGA
>NW_012134858.1:1053503-1063336 GCF_000956105.1 Propithecus coquereli
TTAGAGTGAGAAGGATTAAACCCAGGAATCTTTAGTATCATTTTCAAACCAGAAACTGAGATGCTTAATTGGAGAGGTTTCCTGGTTTACCTCCTTGTTGGTCTTTTTGCTTGTTTGCCATTGTCAACATTGAGGTTCACCAGATCTCTGTGGAAGCCTATTGTGAAGGGTGGCTAGTCCAGTGTTTTAACTCTGGCATACACTTACATTTACTGAAAGGATCACATTCTATCATTGACTATCCTTTACTTAGATGGCATTACTAAATGCACATTTTTGGAAATTATTTTGAAGACTGAGCATCATATAAAAATGTATTTTAAAATACTATGTTCAAGTTCCAAAAGCAGAGGAATAATCTAGTAAACTAGTTATTTCCATAAAGAAATGGCAAATTTTGAAAAATGACTAAATTTTATATAAATATATTAGTTTTGAATAACCTGTTCATGGGAAAATAGATAAGAAATTATTTCAAAATGTTAATAGAGTTAAATTTTTTATGAACTTTTACAGTTTCTCTGTTTTTAAAGTTTTCTTAATAAATGTGTTTTTAAAATATGTATTGAAAATTTTTAAACAAGAAACAGAAGATTGCAAAATGACAAAGCCATATAGCATGCGGTTCAGAGCAGGGGCCTTGGAATGCAGATCCCGACTTGGTAATTGCAAGCTGTGAGTCTTGGATAAGACACCTTTGCCCAATTACTTGTTGAGGAAAAAGGGGATAATATGAATAATATTACCTACCTCATAATGTTGCTGAGAGGGTTACATTAGAATGTCTTTAAAAAGCTTCGCACATTATCTGTCACGAAATGACATTAATAGTTACTTTCATATCATCATTGACATTGTCATTATCTGCTTTTCAAACAGAAGAAAAAATTTAAAAATTGGAACATTCCCATCATAAAATTTAAAAATTTGCAAATAAAGTTATTGCCATTAGTTTATAATTCAAGCACTTTCTTTTAACCATTTTGTGAAATGTATGGTATTTTCCCATATGCAAAGTTGATAACGGTTCTATTTTCTTATGTAATCACTCAAAGTCACCAAGTTTCAGGAGAAATAACTGTAAAAACAGGATTCTTCCTTATACATGTATCTGAACATAATTTATTCATTTTGCCCAGGAATCGAGGAAGTAACAAATTGGGAGTTACTGGTTTCACTGTTCACAGACAAGCTTCCCCAGTTGCTCTGTGACCTCGAACAAATCAGTTTACTCCTCTGTGCCTCTGGGCCAGTGAGGGAGCTTTCAGCTGCAAACTGGAGGAAGTAAAACTCCTGAAAATGCCCTCAACAAGCGCACACCAGAGGCAGAGTAACTCCAGGGCTGGTTAGTTCAGTGATTCGAGGCCAATACCTGAGATGTAGGTTTTCTGCCCAGCTGTGTATCCTGCCATCGTCAGTAGTTCCATTTTGTTCTCATCTTTTGCCTTCATGCACACGTGTTGGCTCTGCAGGACCGGGCATTATTTACAGACATAACAAACTCTACTAGAAGGGGAATGAACATAGCTTTTCTGTTGTATCTTTCCTAAGACTGATATAAGACTGCAATACTCTTTCCCAGAACTCCCCAGCCCTAGGATCTCCCTGACGTGGCATTGGCCAGACGTGGATCACATGTCACCCCCAATCACTGCCAAGAGTTGTGACATTGCTCTGATTAGTTAAAGCAAGGTGAGGTCATCTGATTGGTCAGACTAATCAGGATTTTCCTCTGAGCTGCAAGTGGTCTCTTTCCTGAAGGTTGGATACTTGAGCAGAATCTTGTTCAGGATTGAATGGACTTGTCTAACAACGTGAAGTATTATGTCTGCTGAAGCCTTTATTTAGCTTATAAAATGGGGCAAATGTCAATTCTATCTATGTCATGGTATTTTTTTTTTTTAGGATAAATGAAATAAATTTAGCACATGCACTTATAAGCAAACCCATGACTCTCAAATGAACAGCAGCACTTTCACGATTAGTCCAAATCTCCTTAGCCAATTATGTTGCAGTACAACCCTCGTCTCTCCTTCCGCTGCTTTTCCAAGGCTCATCCATGGCTTATAGAGCTCATCCTTTACTGCTTGCCATAGCTCTTTCACTGCCTGTCATACGGATCTCCATTCCAATCCATGTGACAGTAAAAGGCACACACTAGATGACTTCTAATCCTTTTCTTTCCTTAACAAGTGTGCCAGGAACCATTAGTAATGTTGAACAAAATGCAATATCGGGTATATGCACCACCAAGATATAATTTATGAAGGTGACTCTACAAAAGGCAACTTCATTCTGTGTTGTAAAACTACTGTGTATTCCCTCTTTGTGAGTGGGCACAGGAAACTCAAAGGGCTTATTGTTCAGTATGCATGCTTTCTTACCAAACACTGTTCTCCCTCTTCTGGACACCCTGGGGTGAGTTTTTATGCAAATGTGATCCACTAAGAAGGATTGATTTGTCCTCAGGCTTCTGCCCGTTTTCTTATGCCCTGGGATTTGTTTCCTAAGTGCCTCCAGCCCTGTGGTTGAGGTTCCTTGCCAATTCAGTTCTCACCCGTGAATACTTTCCCTTTATTCTCTGATTTCCCTTTGCATTTATCTGCTTCCATCAATGCAAAATACTGAAAGGTTCAAATTGATTTTCCTTCTTGAAAAATAAAAGGTCTGTTTTTCAAACTTCGGTATTTCCCAAGGAAATATCTCTGATCAATATGTGTAAGAATTAACTCTCCCCTTATTATTGTCAGTAACTCAGAGCAACCTGTTTACCCACTTGGATTCTTCCCAGCAGAAAATGTTAACAATTGTAATTATCACCATTATGCAGTATGTTCAATCGTACAATCAATATAATTGCCAAATGGAAATTATACAATAAATATAATTGCTGCTTTACTCCTGTGCAGTATTTCAGTGGCACTTCACATTTATTTTGTCCTTTAATTAGTAACAGGTGTAATTACAGCACTGTGCTTAGAGCTGAGCTGAGTAGTTCGTGGGAGTGGGCACAGGGTACAACTATTGAGAGGGGCCTGGTGTGACTCATTCCTTATTGGCGTTGTCTACAGACACCACAGAGCCCACCTAGCAACCCCAAATAGAGCTGAACTGTGGACACATTTGTTATAAACTCTAGGTCAAAGATGCCCTACAGTTCCTGAGACACATGACTTTGCCATTCCTCCCTCTTGACTTCTAGAATCCCATTGTACCTATTATTTGTCTATCTAGATGAGTGTATTCATTCATTCATTCATTGAACAGGTATTTATCGAGCACTGATTATTTGCCAGATACTATTCTACATGCAGGAGATATTCAGTGAACAATAGAAACATGAAGCTGAAAATCTAGGGGAAAAAGCAGAGATTACATAAGAGCAAATCAAGAGATAAGAAATTAAGGGCAATTAGTGCTAAAAAGAAAAACTTACTGTAACATTATAATGTCTTTCGATTGGGTGGTCATGGAGACCTTTCTAAGACATGATATTTGACTTGAGATGGTAGCGATGAGGCAGGTTGAACAACCTGAACAGGCAGAGATTGTAGCAAATGCGGAGGCCCTCAAGGGAAATAAGCTTAGGAACAAGCTTGTAGTATTCTGGGGAAAGAGAGAGAGAGAGAGAGAGAGAGAGAGAGAGAGAGAGAGAGACAGAGAGAGACGGACTGTGAGGTGTTCTGGAAGAGGTAAATCAGAAGGGATTTAGATTTAGAGGGTCTTTAATTCATGACAAGAAATTTGATATTTATTCTAAGTGCAATGGGAAGCCAGAGGAAGATTTGGTGCGTAACTGAATTTACATTTTATAAAGCTCATTCTGGCTGTTGTATAAAAAAACTAGATTATAGAGGAACAAGAATTGAAGGAAACCAGATAGGGGAAAAATTGCCAGAGTCCAGGTAGGAGATGCTGCTTGCTTGACCTACGATGGTTTCAGTGGAGATGGAAGAAATGGAGCGATTAAAAGATCATTTGGGAGGTGGAGTTGCCATTGTCTGCTGATAGAGTCGATGTGAATGGTGAGACAAAGATGGAAATCCCTAAGGGCTTGAGGCTTTTGCCTTGGAACTCACTGAGATAGGAAAGTCTGGAAAAAGAACAACGTTTGTTGTAAGAAAACAAATCTTTTTCCATGTGAAATGTCATTAGACATCCAGGTAGACTGTTGGATAAATACCCTGAAGGGAGTAGTGATTGGTGTAGA
This sequence comes from Propithecus coquereli, assembly GCF_000956105.1. Lineage (NCBI taxonomy): Eukaryota > Metazoa > Chordata > Mammalia > Primates > Indriidae > Propithecus > Propithecus coquereli. Next base: position 1,057,714 of record NW_012134858.1, read on the forward strand.
AATAAAAATGAGAGACAATAGCATTGAGGTAGAATAACCCATGGATAAGGCTGAGATAACCTCCAGGGACAGAAGACAGAAGACAAAAGAGGTCCCAGGATTGAGCTATGAGTTTTTGCAACATTTAAGGGTCCCATAGTGAAGACGAGCCAGCAAAGAAAATTCAGGAAGAGCTGCCATTGTGGTTGGGCGAAAACTAGGAACCACTCCATATCAAGAAGAGAAACCTTAATGATGTGATTTGTCGCTGAGAAGTAAGATGACAGCAAAGATGTGATTCCCTGGATTTGGCAATGTGGAGGCTGCCCTTGACCTTGTCAGAACAGTTTTAGTGGAGGTTCTAGGATGCACGTCTGATGTGTGGGGGATGAAGATAAAATGTGAGGTGAGGAAATGAAGACAGCATGCACAGATGATTTTTGCAGAGTGCTATGACAAAGAAGAAGCCCAGCTGTAGGTGGAGGGGCACATGGGTCAAAGAAAGGCTACCAGATATATTCGTGTGCAGGTAAGTGTGAAGAATGAGAAATGGATGCTGCAGGGCGGGAGGTCATTGCTTTGGGAACAAAGTCCTTGAGTAGACGAGACATGGAATCCAGAGTGTAAGCGAAGAGGCTGCCGCAGACAGGAGCAGGGGTTTGTCTTCCCTTGTGAAGGGAGTGAAGGCGAGAGTGTAGGCACAGATTCAGGAAGGTCAGTCCATGTGGTAGTGGGAGGACTGTTGCTGCCTCCCCGTAGTTCGTGATCTAGAGGAGAGAGACACATCGTACACAGCTCGCTACGTGAGTCAGACGGCAGTCTGAGCAGAAACAAGTTCTGTGGGAGGGCACTAGTGGGAGAAATCAGCCTACCAAAGTTTGACAGAGAAGGTGGCATCTGACTTGGGCCTTGAATAATATATAGCATTTTGCTGTTTTTTGACTTAAACATCAACACATTTAAGGGCATTTCCTCTAGAAGACCCCTGGCAGAAGACATTGTATCAGGAAAGGCCAAGGAAAACACGGGTTGGTCTCTTGCTCTTAGAATGCCTATCTTTCCCCAAACACGCCATCACCTCTCAGGCATCAGTGCCTTTTCAAATGCCCTGTTCTCCTTTTAAAACTCTCTCTTCGTCTCCTTGGCTAATTTCTAATTATTTTACAAGACTAAGTTGAAGAGTTCCTTTTCCAATAAGCCTTTTCAACCCATACCCAACCCCCTTATCAGTCTGAGTTAGATTCCTTCTTACATGTGAGTGGAGCAAAGATAGTGATTTCTACTTTTTCCTTGTGTTGGGATAAGTGTCGGCCTTACCCACATGGTTGAAAGAGCAGCCCTCTGGGTGGTAGCCACTTCAGAACTCAGGCAAAAGGAATCATCTGAGCTCCAGAGGAACAAGGAAGGCTGACAGAAGAAGACAGCATTTGCAGTCTTGGAAAAAGTTCTTGTTCATGTCTCCACGTATGTGCACGGTACAGTCTAGCTGTGTGTTTTACTTTGGTCAAAGACCATTTTGAAACTTATCATGAAACAAACATACAAATAAAAATCACAGACAAACCCCTCAGTTTATGGGTCAGAAATCCCACTCGGCTTCCAGTGTAGGTGGTTTTGGGTGGGTCTCAAGTACTGTCAGCACCATTGCCACAGCCCCTGGAGGAAGCTTTGTTAATGAGAGTGTGATCTATAGGAAAGTGCAATAGAACAAATTTTTCTTCCTCGTATCTCTAAAAAGGAGTCTTACCTTATGGAGAAGGCTTCAGCTCTTTACCTGAATATAGTGCCAGGATGATATCACCACCCCTCCCCTTCCCCACAAGAGATGTTCACGCCCTAGTCCCCAGAATGTGTGAATATGTTACGATGCGTGGCAAGTGGAATGAAGGTTGTGAGTGTAATTAAGGTTGCTCATCAGTTGACACTGAGATGAAAGATTGTCCTGGATTACCTGGATGAGACTAATGTAATCACAAGGATTCTTGTAAGTAAAAGAGGGCGGCAGGAGAGTCTGTGTCAAACGGATACAGCATGACAAGGACTCAACTGGCCATTTTGGCTTTGGAGACAGAAGGTGGCCATAAATCAAGGAATGTGGACTAGAAAAGGAAAGAAAATGGAAACAACCCTCAGAACCTCCAGAAGGAACATAGCTCTGTTGATGCTTTGATTGTAGTTCAGTGAGGTCAGGCCTGAATCTGAAGCTCTATATAAAATCCATGCATGGTAGCAGGGTTCAAAGTGCTGATAAAATGAAAACAGGCCAGGAGTCACAAACAAAATGTTGTGCCTTATAACAGTGTCCTTTCGATAAGGGGAGACTGAATATGCAGCAGTTTTAAAACAAAACTCCTTAGAAATCCAGTTTCCATGGCTTGACATTTGGAATAGTAACACATTCATACATTATAGGGCAGATGTAAATAAGATGATGTGCTTTAAATGGTTTTGTAAACATACACAGATTTCCCCCTAAAATCTCTATGTTCTAACATCCTTATAGAGTATTAGAAAGTTTACTGGCCTGAGAGATGGAAGAAGAGATGGGATCAGGTTTTAGTATCACGCCCTGTGACTTTAAACAATACAGTTAATCTTTCTGAAGACACAGTTTTCTCATCACTAAAATATGGATTAAAAGGTCTATTCGTTTATGCTAAAAGGTAATAATAAATGTATTTTATATACCATACAAGCACTTTGAGTGCAAAGAATTGTTATTAATAATAGATGTCACTGTACCTAGGCCTCATTTTTGGTCAATAAGACCATATTTACAGTTCAAGCTCTTTCTGACCACACAAGATCAAATGTTACTTTTCCCTACATGAGCTACAGTGAGTGGGTGATAAGGAAGGTGGTGAATGGTAGGTGCAGAATTGTCCATATATTTAGGGACCCTTTCTCCATCCACTGTGTCCAGGAGATGTGCTCTCTCTGGACAGAGTTGCTCAGATTTTAAGTCAATGCTTAGTAGAAAGGCCCTTGGGAATCACTCTTCCATGTTTAGATTGATTCATGGGAAGCTCATAGCACCCCCAAATCCAGTACTGTTGCTCGGGGTTCCAGACACAATTCTCTGAGATGTCCAGTGAGTAGAAGTAGAGGTCAAAGTTTCATGGAAGTCCGAAAAGGCAGTGTGCATCTTAAGCATTTAAGAAAATCCTGTCCATCTTGAAATGGGATCATGAGTCTGGGAGTCAGGGTCATTGTCTCTGACAGCAACCAAGATGAGAGCAGCCAACTGGCCCTCCTGGAAAATTCTGGGAGGCAGAAACTTCATTGATTGTTCTGCCTTCAGGACCAGATGCCTGACCTAGTGCCATCACAAAGAAACTTCTTGGTGAATGAATGAATGTCTTATTTCTATTGTATTAATATTAAGGAAAACTGCCCTTTTGGACAATGAGTTTTCTTTGTTCAAAGAGGTATTAATTATCAAGAAACTTGAGGTGTCTACAGGGTAAACTTAGTTCTCTGAGCTTCCATTTCTATGATATGAAGGCTCTGGGTTGCTTTCTGCGTGGACTAGGTGTTAGGCACACAACTCTCCCACACAAACCCAAAAATTGTTCTCCAAAGAAAGAAAACTGTAAAATTTGGTAATATGTGTAAAGTTATTAGAATAGCAAACAGAACATAGTACAATGCATTTGCTGCTTTTATTATGCTAAGTGATCTGGCATGAATTTACTTATATTCTGATTGATTATTTTACCTTAAATCTATGCTCTGGATATTGACCCATTTTTGTTCCCCCTAAAGGTAATGTTATGCCTACATTGAGAAAGAAGATATATTATCCTAGGTAAATGACACTGGGTGATAAAAGGGTACATAAAAGACCATGTGATAGTAATCTAAGGTGATACTAGGAGAAGTAAGCCCATTCCAGAACTTAAGCAATTCCTGATAAACTTGAGAAGCACAAAAAGGTCTTAAGGTCTTTAAACTCTATATGATTTCCATTTTAGAAAAATTTGTGTCTTATTTTAATTCACCAAATATGTAATTATTATAAACCAAACGTAAGCAATACTAAACCATTCATTGATATAGCTGCTTTATTTAAATTACTCTTGACGTCTTACCTTATTATTCAAAATATTACAGTGACATAGTCTGATTAAAAGAGAGAACATTTAATTACAAACGTGTAAAGCATCTAGAGTTGGAAATCATGGAACTTTTGAACACAATAGCTTATGTTACCTTATGAAAACAAAAACTTACATGGTTGTTCCGTTAAAAGTCCCTGTTTCTGATCCTTTAGCTGTCACTTCTTATTCGTTGAAAATACGAGAAAGGAAGTACTGAAAACATCACTTGAAAAAACACACAGCTTATCTGGCTACTTTCATGATTTTTCTGATGCAATATGGAAGAAAAAATAAATAAACACTACTTTTTTGGGTGGCAGATCAAACAAAGGGCAGATTTTTATCTTTGCAACAGTGCTTGGTAGAGTGAAACAAAATAAAAGATGGCTTAGAAAAAGAGAATAACAGTTGCAATTCTTGGCTGTCTTACTTGTAGGAAAGTAGAGAAATTCTTGATTGATAGGTAAAAACACTACATGGTGCTGGCTGTTTGAGTGGGATGTATTTCCAGTATACGGTTTGTTAAAATAAGGAAAGGAGATTTAAAAATCCCAACTTCTTACACAATCAGACCTTATCAACCTGTATTAATTGTGGGAAAGGCCATATTTCTATCTGAGATTTAGAAAAAAGTATTGGTTCATTCATTCATTCACTCATTCATTTACCCCCTCTTCAACCTTGAATTCACAGAACATTAGTTGGGTATAAAACTATGGTTCTAACAGTAATGTACTGAAAATGAGGAAGGACAACTAAGAGTATATTCTATTAATAATTTTTAACTAATTCATTAGTTAATTCAATTTTTCCTTATGGCCTAGTGTGGTATATAATGCCAGGCTTCTCAAAACTAAACCAAAAGTATGAAGGAAATTTGTAGGGCTTCCTGGAACCTTCTCTCCCTGTACCCTCATTCTGATATGTTGGTTGCAGCTTAGCTTAGTTTGTCATGATCAAACACGTTCTGAAAGCTGATGCACTGAATATAATTCATGGTCTACATGCTGGGTAGGTTGGGAAACCCTTTCATGTGAAAATTTAAGTGAATAGATAAATTGATCTATCTGATAATACACCAATTTGTTTATGCAAATGTCTATTTGAGGCCCTTATAGTCATTTTCTTAAATAGAAATGGTTTTAGGCAGTTTATGTAAAACCTTGATTTTCTCATTTATTTGCACTTGCATTAACTTGTTTATGGTGAGCCAGCAAAGACAGTGATTTATTACTTAGCAGGGTAACACCTAACATTCAATATTAGGACCACTGCATATAAAAGTGGACTTAGGTGGGGGTTAAGGAAGCAATCTACACCTGCTGCCTACAACATTAAAAGTTTTTTTGGGCTGGGCACGGTGGCTCATGCCTGTAATTCTAGCACTTTGAGAGGCCGAGATGGGAGGATCTCTTTAGGCCAGGGGTTTGAGACCAGCATGAGAAACATAGTGAGACTCTGTCTCTACAAAAAATAAAAAATAAAAAAATTACCTGAGCATGGTGGTGGCACATGCCTGTAGTCCCATCTACTGGAAGGCTGAG
>NW_012134858.1:1064931-1067653 GCF_000956105.1 Propithecus coquereli
ATGTTGGCTGTGGGTTTGTCATATATGGCTTGTATCATTTTTAGTTAAGTCCCATCTATGCCTATTTTGTTAAATGTTCTTATCATAAAAGGGTGTTGAATTTTGTCAAATGCTTTTTCTGCATGTATTGAGAAGATCATGTGGTTACTGAATGTGTGTGTGTGTGTGTGTGTGTGTGTGTGTTGCCAGGAAGTAGAAAAAAGGGGCATACCCCTATTATAGCACTTAGGACATCATTGTGTGGATCACATTTAGTTTCCTTATCAGCAAAATGTACATAAATATACTTAGGGTTGTCATGAGGGTAAAATTACCTTTCTTTTGGTTGCTTGAGGTCAGGAGTTCAAAACCAGCCTGGACAATATGGTGAGAACCCATCTCTACAAAAATGTAAAAATAATTAGCTGGGTGTGGTGGTGCAGGTCTGTAATCCTAACTACTCATAAGGCTGAGCCAGGGGGATTGCTTGAGTCTAGGAGTTGGAGATTGCAGTGAGCTCTGATCATTCCACTATACTCCAGTCTGGGCAATAGAGTGAGACCCTGTCTTGCCAAGAAAAAACAAAAAGGAGAAAAAGTCACTCTCTTTCAACAAATTTCTATTGAGCAACTCCTTAATGTTAGACACTATTGTAGGTATTAGAAAATCAATGGTGAACAAAATAGAATATTGCATAAATGACAATGTGCATTATTAGCAATATGCTATAATAATATTATTCATCTTCAATTAGTGCAATTGGTGCTGTAGTGGTGGTGTTTGGTAGCAGCAGCAGCAGCAGCAGCAGTTCAGAAATACTTACTGACTTCTGTACCTGACTGGATATTTCCTGACAGACTGATATTAACTTCTAAGAACCAGTGCCTACCCAAGACCTAATACTGCAAAGAGATTCACATACTTGTTGAATGGAAGCATTGGCTATGCTCATTTACAGATAATTTAATAATTAACAAATTGAAGAAAGACAGGCAGAAAGAGGACTGGCATGGTGACTCAGTGATCGAATTATTCAACCTTCTGCTTATTTCTCACAAGGAACAAAGGGATAGGGAAGTAGGAGGAGAGGCATGGCATAGATTTCTAACATTATTGAATAAATAAATCAACTGTGCGATCTAACTCTATCTTCACAACAATCCTCTGAGGAAATAAGAAGACAGGAAGTAAGTGATGTGTCCAAAGTCACACAGCTAGTATAGTGAGGGGTTTAGGAATGGAATTGAGCCTATTGGTTCCCATGGGCCTTTCTCTTTCCTTATTCTCTGACATAAAGCTGAGGACACCTTTTGGGGTGAGCTTAGAGTTCAGAGTTGTGAGTTTCAGAGAAAGCAGAGAAAGGGCTTGCAATATCCATGCCCTATTGCCACTGAAGGACAAAAAGTGACATCAACTTCATACTCAACTAAGCCAAGTTCAAGTTTTAATTAAACACAAAAAGACAGCTGAATTGAAGGTCTGTAGTCAGGAGTAAACAGATTGAACTTGGCAATGTCTAGGCATAATTACAGATGGAACCCCTAGAGCTAGAGTGGCATCCAGAAAGACCTAGACTCCATGGCTACAGGGAGCTAGTTTAACAAATAGGATTTTGATAGTACTTTAGCCAAACATTCTACACTGCTTTTGAATGGTTTTGATGTCTTCTGAGGGGTTTCATAGTAAGTTATCTGAAATTGTTTCTGTCACAAACTGTCCATTCTCCCTCATTGTGTTTTAATTAGCTCTCTAGGTCTTCCAGATCTTGACTTAAAAGGAAGAATCTTAGTGAAGTCTACAAAAAGAGACCAACTAACTTCGTAAAGAATAATGACCATTTTGATGAGAGGCTTTTGAGTAGTGGTTATTAAGTGGGCAGACCTTCAATTAGGACTGAAAAAAATTGTCTTTTTCAGTAAGAAACTGGTAAAGGGGATGCCTTTGAAGAAAGAGTAATAATATACATAGAGAAGGAACATCATAAAAGTAGTGAGTCAGGATTATCTTTAAAAGGTAACTATTATGAAAGGGAAATCATAGAACACCTTTGGGTAGATTTTTCTATAGATTTTGTGGTCTTTCCTTAAAGGAATGCAAAAGGTATTTCACCTCATATAAAGTTGACATTATTTTATTTATTCATTCATTCAGTGTCTATTATATAAGACGTTATATTCCGTTCTGCTAAGGATTAGAGCAGGGAGATATAGGTCATGCTCCATAGGGACATAAAGTTTAGAGAGGAAGATAATTGACATATACTCATCAATATAGCAGTAATAAAAGAAAAATAAAGCAAAGAAACAAATGTTTCTGAAGACCTACTACACACTTACCGGGTATGTATAATTGTTTTCATTTTAATGGAAAGTGCAGAAGTTTAGATGGGTTGTACAATTTGCCCAAGTTCACACAGGTATAGATTCACAGATAAAGCTCAAATTCAATACTGTCTCATTCCAAAGCCAGTAGTATATCCACTAAGCCACCTGACTCACATAAGACAGGGATTTGGAGGTATTGACTGAGGTGTCAAAGTTTTGACAAAGAGGTGGTATTTTGATACATGTGTTGGGCATAGAGTCGTGACAAATGGAATTTTAGTATATGGTTATTCCAGACTGTCATCTTGTTGGATTGAGGGGCAAACAAAGGGATATGTAGTTCTTCATTGGTTTTCCCCTGAAGTATTTTGGAAACTGAATGCAAAAAACATTAAAAGGCCAAAGTTCGCATAAGATAC
>NW_012134858.1:1075008-1076308 GCF_000956105.1 Propithecus coquereli
GGCTAAAGGTGTACCCACCACTTAAATAGTGTTCATTGTACTCGTTAGATAGATTTTTTTCCCCTCCCTTTCTCCTTCCTCCCCAAGTGTTGATTTCCACTGAGTTTTACTTCCCTCTGTGCACATGAGAGCTTATTGGGTTGATTCCACATCTTTGCAATTGTGAACTATGCTGCAATAAACTAACATCGAGTGCAGGTGTCTTTTTGATGAATAATCTTTCTTCCTTTTGGTGAATACCCAATAGAGGGATTGCTGGAGCAAATGGTAGGTGTACTATTAGTTCTTTGAGGAATCCCCATACTGTTTTCCATAGAGACTGTACTAATTTGCAGCCCCACCACACTGTATAAGCATCCCTTTCTTTCTGCATCCACGCCAGCATCTATTGTTTTTGGATTTGTTGAAAAATGCTTTGCTAAATGGGGTTATGTGATATCTCACTGTGGTTTTAATTTATTTCTTGTTGACTCTGTATTCCAGTTGCAATGTTTTGTCCAAAATTTCCTCCAAACCCCTCAAGCCTCCATTCACCACACACACCAATTCAAGGATGCTCTGCTTTTCTCCCTTCTACCTAAGACATCTTCGCTTCTTTGACTCTTCTGTAGATCTGAGTAAGTGGAGCCTCTCTTTGCTGAGGAATATGTTGCTATTCTCTCTTCTCACCTCTACAAATAACACCTTAATTTCGTCTGTTTAATTTACATCTTCAAATATGCAGTCTCCGCTATTGCTCACTCCTTTATTTCAGGAACTAAGAAAGGATTTAGAACAGATAATTGAAATCTCTTTGACCTCCTTTAGACAATATCTTCAGCCTTTTCCCCACCAGAGCCTGACAATTTGCTAAAAACAAAACAAAACAAAAAAAAAACATTCTCATTGGTTTAAAAGGCAATTCTTTTCATTTTCCCTTGCCAACCCTCTGCTGGAATAACTAATAAGCTGCAGAACTGAGCGGTGGCAGCCAGGAGGTATGACGACAGCTGGAAAATGACAAGCAGGCCGTGCTGATCCGTAGGCAGAAGCGTATCTGGAAGTGAGCATGTTGTAGAAATAGTAGTCTTATCTCTTAAGAGAGATTTCCCCTGTCTCTTCTAATCTCCCCCAGTGCTGGGATTATTTTTATGTACAGACTAAACCGCATTTGAGGATTATTTACTGTTTCCATTTGGCTTTCCCTTTGGGCGGCTGGAATAATTGCTTGCTTTCTCATGTCGGGACTCTGTGAACACGTGCCTATATTTTGTATCCATCTCAGTGACCTTTACACTAGGTTACATATTAAAATATTTTT
>NW_012134858.1:1076568-1080117 GCF_000956105.1 Propithecus coquereli
CCTCTTTGAGAGGAGATCACTTTTGAGAGAACAATTCTGTGTACGCCTTTTCCCCTCCTTCAGTCAATGAATAGCTGGTACTGCTTAAACTCACATTATTTTATATTTTATAAGTCACATCATTAATATTATTTGGTGATCATATTTCCTACATATTTCTGGATAGATCTAAACTGTTCCTATGGTCAGGATGCCCTAATTTGAATCCACATATCTCACTGGTTGAATCAGGATCAATGGCTTAAATATCAGGGTCTCTACCCAAGGACGTGTGGACCCTTGTTTTCTTACCAAAGCCCAACCAATAGATGAAAAGGGCATGGTCTTATAAAAGGAATGGGCATGCATAGATCTGAGTAGAAGGAAAACATGTGTCAGAAAAATCACTGAATGCTATTAGGCAATACAAAATCCCATTCCTAAAAGTTACTTTGGGCAAAGCACATTTGTGGACAAGAAACTGTTCACTTTGATTGATGTGCGATATACACACAGGGGGATGTGTTAGATTAGCTGGAGGCATATTGGGGATGACATGAATGTCAGGATGTAGAAGGTGGATTAACTGGGAATAATTTGATTATTTTGAGTGAGAAAATAATCATTGCAGCTGTGCTTTAGAAAGACCATCTGTGAGTTATGTGGAGGGTGGATTATAAAGAGAAGAATGAAGACAGAGCAACCAGTCAGGAGACTGTTGCAAAAGTTCAAGCAGCGACTTCAGATTAAATCAGTGGTGATAGAAAAGAAGAGCTGGAGTTGGACTATAACGAATACTCATTTCAAGTGAGTGTTCCAATTCTGCAGAAATGGGCAGCAGGTTAGAAGTAGAGGATAAGAGAGAAGAAAGCCTCAAATGTGCCTTTCAATACTTGAGCTTGAGAAATTTAACTTAGTTTGGGTTTGCATATAATGAATATTTAAAGGGAAAAGTAGCTTCCACTCTTCCACTCAGTGATGGCAGTATATAGTCACTGTAGAAGCTCAGTTTCTTGTAAGAGGCTTCTCACAGTAGCATTGCTTTTCCTGGTGAATTCAGCATAAAGATCAGGCTTAGAAACATGGCTTGGTTTGCAAATCAAGAACTTATCCATCTTTCAGGGATGACCTCACATTAACAAATATCATAAGACATATGTAAAGTCAGAATGCAAAATTAGTAAATTATAACAATAAAGTTATGAATGTGCTAATATGGATATGTTTAGCCTCTTTTTTCCCTTTAGACACACCACCATGGGAAATCAAATCATCAGAATTAAAAGCAGAATGTTCTTTGATGAACAAGGAATCAGAACAATTTGGGTCAAATATTTAATAGTAGCCAGGTCCAACCATCTGCCAACAGAAATTCTGTATTTAAAATCAGAATATTTAACATTCTAATTTAACATTCTAACATTTAACATTCTAAATGTAATCTATTGCACTAAATCAGGTTAGGATGACAACTTGACTTTCACCTATGACTTTTTTTGCCTCCTTATTTAACTAACCCCTTGATTTAATATATTAATACATGCAAATAAAAATGTATCAATCAGAGTACAGTAAACTCTTTTTGGAGTGGGCTGTTTTCTAAGTTGTTAAGATATTATTGCATACTTCTGCTATAATTCATTAAAGTTGACTGGACAATTAAATTCCAAGGACAGTGCTATCTTACATTAATATTTTGAAATCTGCCTCACTGTATAACCCAAATATTAACAGGAGCCTAGGAGCCTTATAGAATGTGAGATGTTGACAGGATATAAAGATATACAGCCAAGGCAACTATTGTTAATTTGTAGTAAAGAGTCCAAAATAACATTGTCTTACTACAACAGGTTTCTTTCTTGTACTTATCACAGTCTGACGAAGGGCTGGTAGTCCTCCATGGCAGCTCTCCTCTGTGTTGGATATCTTCTCTTTGACACCCTATGCACTCTCTGCCATTCTCCTCCTTGGGATATGCGTGGAAGGCTGTCCTCATTAGCCTTGATCAGTGGGCTCCTTTGCCATCTAACCTTCGGTTGGGTTTAGCCAATGGAGGACAACCACAGGAGAGGACTGAAGTGCAAAAGAGGGGATTAGGTTGGAGTGTTCATTTCTGCAGTGTTGTCTCTGCTGGCATCAAACTTCTATATAAGGGAAATTCTCCAGTGAAGTGCATTCTCCATACAAGTCTCTCTCTGGTTTCTGTAATCCACCTTCTTCATTTTCCTCCTGAGTCCTAGGAGTGAGACTGTATCCCTGCTATTACTGTTTCTGGGGTACCACATCATTCTTCATGGCTATATGTAAAACTTTCCTAACTTGTATAATTTGTCCCTTTGCATCTCTTCTCAATTTCTCAACTTGCTAGTGCCTTAGGTTGTCTATTAGGACTTTGACATACATTCTCAAAGCAGTGGTGTGGCAGTTTAAGATCCTTCCATCTTGAGATGCTGCCATCTTAATCATATGCTCTTTAAGGTTGCTGCCAATGTAAAGACAGTGTGGACACTTACACAGAGTTTTGTGGTCAGTTGTATACATGGTAGACATTGCTACCCACATGTCGGGACCTAGTCACATGGCCTGAACATAATTGAAGTGGAATTTTTCAAAGATCCAGAAAGGCGGAGAAATAATGGAATTTGTGAGTGTTCGGTATTATCTGTGTCACAAGTGGAGATGGAAATGTGCACATCAGCTCAGAAGGAAAGATGATATTAAAAGACAAATGAGAACCTTAGAGGATACTTGAACATTGTACCAACTTAAGCCCATCATCACTTCTGACCATATGCCTCTACTTCTCAGTTTTCCTTCTACCTACAGATAACATTACCATTTTCCAACTCACCTTCACTTAGACTTCCATACCAACTTGGTTTCCTCTCTACCTGTTTCAACATTAAGTTAGGAGTAACTCTGAAGATTTTAGTTTTGTGGTTCTTCTGGGTTCCGTCTGTCTGTTTCATTCTAACAGAAGCCAGGTCTTCTGTGCTCGGTGAAGCTGAAATTGCACAGGTAAATGAGAACTGTTGGAGAGATGTTCCAGAGAGAAAAGATAGCCAAAGACAGACTCTAAGTTTATGTCCACAAATATGGAAACAAGAAGAGAAGTCGTAAAGTAGACCAACAAGCCACAGTAAGAGGTATGTGAATTAGCACAATATCATCAAAGACAGTTCAGGAAGAGAATTCAAGAAGGAAGGGATGGTCAAAAGTGCCAAATTCAGAAAGATGTGAGAGGCATGTGGAAAACATCTTTGGACATCCATACCCATGGTCTTCACCAATATTGTACTGAGGGACCGGGAGTCATTGAGGGCTGCACAGCCACTATGAAGAGGAGGGAGTTTCAGTGCAAAGAGGGCATGCACATCATCATCTTCATCGTCACTTCCTAACTTCAACTCCTTGAATAGTCTACTCGCTGTTCCTGTAAGATCCTACTTTCTTGAACTCTGTATCTATTCTTTCAACTCAAGAAATAATTAATTTCTCTGCTCTTTCTACATTTAGATCACACCTCATTATTGCTCTTTAATCACAGTTGGGTCCCAATTGTTATTCGAC
>NW_012134858.1:1081862-1082461 GCF_000956105.1 Propithecus coquereli
TGATGCAGGGAGAGGCTCGGGTCCTTGCTGGACGGTTTCTGTGCCTCGTGGTTTCTGTTCTTGGACACTGAGTCCCTTGCTCTACATTTCTGCTTTAAACATGCTGGAGACGTAATAGGCTTTCCAGATGAGTTGCTGGGATAAGTGAACTTTCAGGTTTGTTCTAATCTGGATGTCTCTGGTTTTCTCTTGATTATAGTGCAGTAGTGTTAGGCAATCAATGTAATTGTCCTAGCTGAATGAAAGAGTAGCTGAGAGAGTAAATTACTACTTTCAGCAATTATTTTTTAATATCTTCTGTTTTTATTGATTGGGAAAGAAATCCCAAGATCCTCAAGGGAAAATGTGTATTTGTATTTGGAGTTTAGCAGTAAAATGCGTGGGCCATGTACTAGTGGATGAGTTTGGGCAAGTTACTTCACCTTTTTGTGCCTTAGCTCCTAATGCATAGTATGGGACAAATAACATACCTATCCATAGAGTTTTTGTGAAGTTCAAATGCGTGTACACATGTCAAGTGCTTAGAATAGTACCTAGTACATAATAAATTCTTAATAAACACCAGCTGCTGTTGCATTTGGTGAAAACAGTAAAGCTGT
>NW_012134858.1:1083341-1087349 GCF_000956105.1 Propithecus coquereli
ATTACAAATGATTATTTTCAAAAATAAAATCTTCTAGCTTTTAACTAATTTATCACAGAGATAAAGCAATACAGTTTCATGCCTCATAACAATTTAATAAATATTACTAAAATATGGCAACTGCCACCACGGCTCATTAGCAAGCTGTTTGTGTAATATAAAGTTATCCAGAATTGTTTTGGGGAGTTGGTTTGTCAATGTAATGCACACAATAATCTCTGAAGAAAGTCGGGAACATATGGTCCGTGCTCATCAGCTAACCCCAGGGGATTGGACCAGAATCTCTCTTCTTACAACTACATGACATTGAGAGGAGAGATCCAAAGAAGATAAGGGGAAAAAAATGGGTGGGACGAGAAACATTGATTACTCAAATCGTAAAATCGTACTTGGAAGCATAAATCAGGAATCACAAAGTTAACATCTTCAAGGAATCTGTTAAAATACAAGTTGAACATTGCAGCATTGGAAATTTTCGGAATATACATCCTGAATCTTGGCATAGAGCTAAAATTATCATTTCAGCAACAGCAGTAAAATGCTGCATGTAGCATGCTACCGGCCAACATATTTACCAAAATCAAAATTCCTTTGAACATATTTTCAGTGTTCTATATTCTGAAGTTTACATACATATTAAACCATCTCTCTCAAAAGGAATGTGACATATTTTCTAATTTTAAGAGGCATATCTTTTCCCAATTAAACTGGTTTGAGTAGGCAATTGTAGAGTTAACAACATCTGTCGATGATTACTTGTATAAGTAGAATTATATACTTTAAAGATTATGTTTATGTAATAATCGTCCCTGCTCCCTGTAACTGGGCAATCAGAAAGGGTTTTTTTTGTTTCACTTTGGTTTTTTTTGCCCAAAAATAGGACCACTACATTTTGGATACCTATAACAGCACAAGATAAGGTCTGGCTATTAGTTAGAGCAATACGATGATGGAGAAGTACTGTGCATTTCTTGGATGCTTTCTTAATTTAAATATTATCTCAGATGTAAATTTTTAGGACAGTTCAATAAGAAGTTTATGAATTCATTGTTTTTGGTTATTTGGAAAAAATTCTGAGATATTATTTAATCTATTTTACACTTATTTTCTTTTGCTTTAATTTTCTCTAAAATCCTTTCAGTTTCATATTATGTCACAAATCTGGATAAGCTGCAGCTCCAACCCTCTCCCCCAAGCAGAGTCAATCTTGGGTCATTTGATGCATGTGGCTTTATGACAATTTCCTAAGTAATGCCATTGATGCAAAAAAAAAAAAAAAAACAAACCAAAAGATGTATTTTTCAAAGCTAAAATAATAACTATGCAGTCATTTCAATTAAAATTCATGCTTTTTCAAGCAGGAGTGGGATTAGGATATATATTATGCATATATAAAGAATATTTTCCTGTGAAAATAAATGAAAGAGAAGTAGCAGGGGGAAAGTTAAAATAACGTTACAACATATTGAGACGAGAGGCTTTTCACAGAGAAATTTAAAAGAAAACATTAGAATTGCCAAATATAAATACTTTTAAGATAGAGAGTTAATATTACATTTATTTAGACTTTTGAGGCTGGGCCAGATTCTTCTCAATGAGTCTATTTTAAGGTGAAGTCATTAAAGGCTGGCTCCCATCTCACAGATATTATTTGAAGTTGTTTATATGGAAACAGCCTGCCTCATGTGATTGCACTGTGAGTCTCTCCAGCTAGAAGGTGGCGATGTGACTTGAAATTTAAATACAAAGCAAATTCAATCAGGTGCCAGGGTGCCAGCCTGCTGGACTGCCATATTGGGAGGAGGTAGAGGGGGAGGTCAGGGATTGAATGGAGATTGGAATGTGTGTAAGGGAAGACTTCAGACTTTGGGCCTGGAAGAGCACAGGGTGCCACAAGAAGCAATGTGTTGGGCTGAATAATTCATGATGCAGTACTAATTTTGACTCTTGAGAAAATTGCTTTCTCACTGTGCCAGAAGCTCAGTAATGAGACCAAAAATCAAAAAGGAAGCTAAATGGAAGAGGAAAAAACACCCTAAATCAACATCATATCAAATTGACAACCTGTTTAAGGTTGCAAGTATTGTGAAAACACATGAATAGACATTTTAAACCTTACTGAAAATTGAGTATATTTATGCACACACTGATTTTTGAACAATAATAGGTAAATATTATATGAATATTTTCAAAAATACCTCCTTGATATGAATCCAGAAACTTCTAGAAAGGAAATAAAGATTTGTGTGTCATTGGGACATGGTAAAAACAAGCTGCGTATCTTTGTATAGTGTAATAGATCCGTTATCATTTTGTACTTACAGAATCATATGGCTACCAGAAATGACCTTTCAAGCTAATTAATAGAGCTGCCATAAATATGGAACTTGATAAATGTTAATATTTATTGGATTCCTAAAATCCAGATGGTCTTCCGTGTCTTCCCGTTTCCTTTGGTATATGAAATTAAAATAAAATACAGCCGTAGGTATCCTATCACATGTTCATTTATTCTTTGCTTTGATGATTAGAGGGAATTATGAGTTATTTTTAAAGAAAAGCCACTGAATGACTTTTAAGCCATTAACCAAGCTTTAAACTATCAGATTTCCGCTCAGATGAAACAGCATTTAGAATTTTGGTCCTAGAAATCCTTTTCTTTAAAAAGAGTTCAAA
Source organism: Propithecus coquereli (assembly GCF_000956105.1). Taxonomy (NCBI): domain Eukaryota; kingdom Metazoa; phylum Chordata; class Mammalia; order Primates; family Indriidae; genus Propithecus; species Propithecus coquereli. The sequence goes on from NW_012134858.1 coordinate 1,086,018, forward strand.
CAGCTCTTCATCAGAAAAATGCAGGGGAGAATGAAGATGTTTGAGGTACAGTCTTTCTCCTCTCATTTTGTTTGCTTTGTTTCTGAGGGAGAATTCAGATGTAGCTCCAGGGAGTAGAAAGGCCTTCTTGGCAGATAACTGCAACCCCGTAGAGGCTGAATAAGCATACATGGGACTCACATTCTCAGATAGCCAAGGCAGTCTCCCAGGACAGAGCTGGATTTCCAAAATTCCCCTCTGACAAAGATGAGGATTTTTCTGTAGTGGTTTGCCCTATTGTATGGGGCTGAAGAGACACTGTTCTTCAGGGCTAGCTGGAACTGATAGTTAAAATCCAGAGGGCCACAAGCAATGCAAAGTAAAATTCAACTGAGTGTGCATAGCCTTCCACTTAGTATGACATGGCATTTCATTTGCCTCACTTGATGTACATTTTGGAGACAGGGCAGTGGGCTGGCTTCAACCCTCCCTTTGAAGTGCAGTGCACTGTGCCTCTTCACTGTTTGGGTCAGTGTGGAGCAGGGGGCTGTGGAGACAGAAGACATGGGGTTAGGTCTAGGACCTCCACTTACTAGTTCTTAGACCTTGGGTGAGTCATTTCCCTTTGCTTGGCTTCCATTTCCTGATCTGTAAAATGATCATTTTACTACTAATAGTAGTTTGAACCATATGAAATTGCTGAGATTTGACTGACCTATGAAAAAAACAATTCCGCATGGTTCAAACTAACAAATATTCCTGAGATGTGTTCTGAGGATCAAAGAGAGGCTCGTTGTACATAAACATATGCCTGTTAAATGTGTCCTCTTCCTGCTCTAGTGACATCATCTACTGAACATTTCGTGGTGACTCAATGAGATAAGATTTGAAATGTAAGCAGTAGCACTCAATAAAAGTCAGTTTCCTCCACTGTGATTCCAAGCACTTTAATTTCAGCCACTGTTTTAAACTTAACACTTTTATAGTGCTTTACAGCTTAGAAAGTGCTTTCACGTAAATTATTTGATTTTTATAACTCAACGATAAGAAAATAGAGATTCCAAAGGAGTTGTCACGTGGGCCGGATTATCCAGACAGCTAATGCGATCTTGCACATTATTGCATATGGTATATGGTCACTGCCCAATACTGATGACTCCGAATTAATAAAGCATTTAGCCTGGAAAGCAAAGTGTACATGTAGACATGTCAGGATCTAGTCTGCCAAGCAAAAACAATTCGATCAATGGTCTTCAAATGTTTTGACCACACAACCTTATATGTGATAATATATGAAACGTCAAATATGTGTGGTTCTCTTCATCTATAAATTATCTATGCATGACAGAAGTA
>NW_012134858.1:1088809-1092092 GCF_000956105.1 Propithecus coquereli
AAACCTAACGAGTTTTATAGTCCAAAAGGAAGAGTAGCTGTGGCCATCAGGTTAACAGCCAATAGTGCTGCTTCACTAGACTGTCCTGGGCTGACTTTAGTCTGAGCAGATGGTCCACTCTCCTGAGTGGTAGGACCACCCAATATGGTGAGTAAGGCAGGTATTTGATCCTATTCCATACATACTTTGCATGTTCATTTTTGTTTTTATTTTTGACAAAGACCTTCATTTCACAATGACTTCTTCACATATCTTCAGATGCTAGTCCAAAAAATAGGATCAGGAAATTTAAAATGTAGACTTTCTGTTTTCTCCAGCTAGAGTGTCATTAATCTCACTTTTCTAACTGACATTTGTGGAGTCTTGCTCATCTCCCCCTCCACCCACCACAATGGCAAATATCAGTTAAGTACTTATATCTGAAGAAGTCCCTTATTAATGTGAAGTTAATTAAGAACCTGTGTTTCTGACACTTATTACAGTGAGTAGAAGTTAATTTTTTCAAGTCCAGTAAAATTTCATTAAGCAATAAGCTTTTACCTCTTATAATAAGACATGTGAATAATTATGAGAAATAATTTGCTGTATTTCTAGAGTAGATTTAATAATAGGTCAGATGAGCAAAAATGGCTCTAAATCAAATTTAAATACAGAATTTCTCAGGTGATAGCAAATGGGACAATATGGTTTATAGGTAACATTTTGATTTTAGATCATTTAAAATGTTCAGACTTCATTCTTCTAGTTTCACTTGACTTCTTGCTTTTTTTTTGTTCGGCATCCTTTGAAACTTTATATGCTAGACGTCTTTCCTCCAGCTACTCCTTTTTCATCTCCAATTCGAAATCTATTTATTTTTCATCAGTAATGATCAATGCTAGAAGTCTGATTAATATGAGTGGTGTGTGTTTGTGGGTGTGTGTTTATGTGTATCCACATGAATTTTAAGACAGTTTTCTGCAAAATCATCTTCTGTTACTATTTTTCAAACCATTACTATGACAAGCCAAGGTGTTCTGAATAAATTATGTCATTTATGGCTGAAGCAGGCATTTGCTTTCCAATATTATACATCCCAACTTACACCAGAGAGACTTCTAACAACAATACCAACTAACTTATACATGGGACTCTAAAACTCTGTTTTACATTTTTTAAAATGTGGTATTTCTAATATTCTATGGGCCTAATTTTTTAGGCAACATGCATTTGTACTTTTAAGAAATCTGATAATTATCTATATTCAGCACTTTAAAAACAAGGAAAATAATATTTAATTGCTTATGTGAAATGTGCCAATTCTTTACTGCAATCCGACTTTGTGTATGGGTTGTCGGAAAGAGTCCATGGATATTTTTGAGTGTTTTATGTTTCCTGCACAAGGCCAGATGATTTTCTTTAGAACCAAGGAAAAGGAGCACTTAGAAAGTCTTAAATCAAAATTGATGATCTTGTAATTTTATATATACTCTGAAGGATACCCTGAAATATCAGTATTTTATAGATAAGATAGTAGAAATTAGTAAATATATCCTTGCTCTAAGACAAACATTTTATGATGTGTTCATGTGTTTTTTTATAAATCTTAAATTTTCATCAAGCTCATAGCTAAGGAATCTGTAATCTGTTTATAGTTATGCTGAAAAATAATCATCTCTGGTATATCTTTTTTATCTTTTTAATTTTTTTTAAATTTCAGAATATTATGGAGGTACAACTGTTTTGGTTACATGGATTGCTTTTGTCCTGCTTGAGTCAAAGTTATAAGTGTGCCCATCACCTGGATAGTATACTATTGTACTCGTTAGGTTTGATTTCACTCACCCATCCTCTCCCTTCCACCTGCATGATTTCTGTTGAGTTTTACTTCCATCTGTGCACATGAGTGGTGATCAGTTAGTTCCAATTTAATAGTGAGTACATGTGGTGTTTGTTTTTCCATTCTTGCGATACTGCACTTAGGAGGATGGTCTCCAGTTCCATCCAGATTGTTGCAAAAGGTATCACTTCATTTTTTTCGAAGCTATGTATTTCTAAATGTTTTTACCAGCATCATTTTTTTATAATAACATGTTATTTTTCAGTTTAATGATTACAAGTAGAGAGAGCAAGATGCTTTTTCTTCTTTTCACTAGAAAATTAATGTGAAACCAAGATTTCAAAAATCAAATTTTCTGGTCCAATATACCATTTGGCATAAGAAGTTCTCATATTGTGTTTCTGCAGAACATTCATAGTGAGCAAATGCAGACAAACTAAATTCTGCTGCTCATCTTGAATTAAGACAATTGTTACATAATTCAAAGAAAGAAGTTAATAAGCATATTTTTTTTTTCAGTTAAAAGATGTTCTGTGTTAAATTTTCTATCCTGACGATGTTCATCTACCAGCAATGTCTAGAGTGGAACAAAAATAAAACTCAAAATCAGCAGTTTTCAATCTAAGTGATGCAGTTTTGGCGAGGGTGCCTACAGGGATGGTTACCTTTGTCACATAGGTAACGTGACCACGTCTGTAGTGGTCCCTGAGACAGTAGTTTTAGGTAGTGTGGCTCTGCATCCTGACTACCTGGGCACCATCACTCTCACCCAAATCTTAGCTCAGATGTTCCAGTGTGGGACCTCCAGACCTTCAGCATATGGACCATGTGGGAACTTGCTAGAAATTCATATTCTCGGGCTCTACCCCAGGACTACTGAATCAGATCCTGGGGGATGAGGCCCAGAATCTGTGTTTTAATGTGCTCTTTAGGTGATTCTAATGCTGCCTAAAGCTTGAAAACCACTGTCCTAGCCCCTGACTTGGGCATATTGCTTAACCTCTTTGCGCCTTAATTTTCCCAGCTGTAAAATGTTGACTATAACAGTATTTATCTCATAGGGTTATTGTGATGCATTCAAGAAAATCATGTGAAGTGAATTCTGCCTCAATGCAGGGGTAATTACATATTTGTTTCATGCCACCAGCATGTGAGCAACAAAATGGCAGATTGGGGGTTGTTATGTTCATTGCTATATCCTCAGCACTTAAAAGAGAGCCTGGATTCTAGGATGCAGCTAATACTTTTTTTTTGTCAAAAATTTGATTAGTGTATTTATATGATTAATGGCTGTCTTCCCTAGACTAGGAGTTCCCTGAAGACAGCATCATACTATTTTTTTGTCAGGTTATACTCCAGGCACAGGGTAAAATAAACAAATATTTTTTTCATGAACAAAAGAACAATTTTAGGATGCATAAATCAGAATGTCTAGTATTATAGCTGCATTTATGACTGCCCTTT
>NW_012134858.1:1092776-1097970 GCF_000956105.1 Propithecus coquereli
TCATTGTTTTAAATGTGTGTAAGAGCAAGAAAAAAATGCAGTTGTGTAGGGTTATGACTAAGGACCTAAAAGGTAAGTAAAAACAATACATTAAATGCTAATAGGGGAAAATAGGAGACAAAAAGAGCATCGAGTAAAAAAAAAATTTCAGGTTATAACCACAGTATTAAAACCTAAAATCACTTGAGTATAAATTGCAAAGAAAGACTTGGTTTCTGTAAAAAATATATGCTACTATTCCTGTAATTACTACTAGAAGCTGCATTAATTAGACCCTTATATAAAATGGGATGGACTCTAAGCATAAGCATAAATTATGTCTCATGCACATAATACCTTGAACAGGAGATATTGTTGTCTTCTTTTATAAGATGAAAACAGAGGGTGAGAAAGTGCTTAGCAGGTGGGGCAAACACACCCAGCCAGGTCACATGGTTTGGTTCCAAACAAAGGGCATTTTACACTACAACAGCACAACCTGAAAAACCTGAGTAACAATAAAGCCCTAGATGAGCACACATAATGTGCTCACACACACAAATTTTAATAAAAGTAATTAAACTCCCAGTGATTATCAATAGGATAGCTACAAAGTGTGTTAATTATATGCATTATAATTAACTATGTGGAACACAGTGAGTAAGGTCCTTAGGATATTCCTTAGAACTGGATTCACTTCTCACATTTCTACTGTTAAAACACAATCACTGTATAATATTTAAAGAAAAATGTTTCAGAGAAAATTTTCATATAGTTTCTTTAGTGTTGTTTGTCTTTTAATTTATTTTAGTATTTCGTTGAAGTGTGTTGAGAGCATGTGGCATGTCCCTGTCATAATGTCATTCAGTGAGCTGTCTCAATACCTCTGTTATTTATACTTCATTATTTATGTTGTTGAGATCTGTAATACTTTCTTTTTGTCGTTTGTTGAACTTGAGACCTTATGATAGGGTTGTATTAGTATCTCCAAGTACAATGCTTACAATACTATTTCTGATATTCTTATATTTTACCACAATAATCTATCCATGCATAACTCAAAATTTTTTTAAAAAAACAGAATTTCAAACTTAACAGGTTAAGGAAATAAACACATTTTTCCAGCATTTGGTTTTCCCTAAAGGAGAAACAGTTACTTCCAGGATACTGAGATCTATCTGTGGCTCCTTTTTGAAACCAATCTTTCTTACCAGGGATGACTTATTCCTTTGCATGACATGGAGTTCTTAGCTTTATTAGCACTTCTAGAAGCTGGGGATATTTGATCATGTATAGAACTTCTTTCTATTCTGAACAGTGTCCCAGAAACACAGGTAAAACTGACACATTGTCAGAAGGACAGAATGGCAAGAAAGCATTGTTTGGAGGTACACTCTCTAGTGCTGCTTTGGGGTCCTTGTGGGCTTTCCTTCCATACTTTCTAGCTATCTGACCATTGAAAAGTTACTCAACATCTCTATGAACCCCACATTTTCATTTTTTAAATTGGAAAAAATGCTAGTGCTTACATCCTAGAACTGTGAGGATGGTTAATAGCAGGTCATCTGAGAGCAAACATTGACTGGGTTCTTAACACATTGCAGGCGTTATGTATGCTACATGTTTGAATCCATCTTTTTACTTAATGCTAACCATTCTACAAAGTACTTATCGTATCTCTATTTACAGTAAAAAACTGAGGTTCAGAATGCTCACATAATTTGGCCAAAGTCCCACAGTTAGTTGATCCAGGTCCAAATCCCCATCTGTTGGACTCACAGTCTCTCTATTCCCGGGAGGGAGTTCACACCCATTCGGTGCTCAATGATTGTCAGCTACTATCATTACTATTACTAGGAAAACTTTGAAACACATTTTCCAGAAATTTTCAATTGACAAATGTGAAGCTGAGTCTCTTTTCGGGATAGGAAATTTATCTTTTATTTTCTATATATGTGCTATAACGTATTGCTTGCCTTCTTGTGAGTCCACTAAGAACCAAATGTCAGTGGTACATATGACACTTTCAAATCTGTCTCCGTTGTTAGCTATCTCATGGTTAGGACTTGAGAATCATACCTTTTCTTGTTCCTTTTCTTCAGTTCTGCCCTCTGCAACCCCCACTACAGCTTCAGTCCACCATCACTGGTGCTTTTCCCTTTCTCCAGACATTGGATCTTGAGTTAATGACTAAATTTGGAACCATTCATTCTGCCCTGGCTGTTCTCTGCCTTCTCCATCTTTTTGGAGATGCACTGGAGGAAAACTTCCTAAGTTCCTGACAACTTACTCCACTCTGTATTTGGCAACTGGGTCACTATTATTATTTTTTATTGCATTACTTATTGATTTTAAACTTCATCCTGGGTTCAGTTATGGGAAAAATATTAAAGGGTTTTTCTTTCTCATCTTGATTATTCTTTTACCTTATTTCTAATTTTATCTGATGACAAAGAAGAGATGTGAAATTGTGTTTGAGTTAGTACAATAATGTTTCCATCTGAATATTGCTTTGTCATTGATTTGATTAGAAGCACTCTATAAATGGTGTTGACAGACGCTAGGCATGATTTTTGTAATGAAAGGGCATAGTGAAGTGGAGAAGATTCAATAAACAATTCTTAAATAAAATACTCCTCTTGAATATAAAGAGCACAGTATTGGCAGAAGATCTTACAGGAAATGTTACTCCAAGATAGACTCATGGATAGGCCTTTTACTCTTTCCAATTCTCTTATAACTTCTTGTCTTTCAGAACATCTCACTACTTTCCTTTATTCACTCCTCTCCCTCAGCCCTGGTATTAAGGGACAGCCTTCATTTTTCATTTCAGTTCAAAGGACTTGCTGCTTAATTAAGTTATCCTCAAATCTGACTGTCAGCTCCTAAGTTGCACTCATTTCACTTTTTAGACCAGAGACCACCTGCCTGATAGGATACCTGTTGATGGTTCCTGATGTCCCAGGGATCCCCAAGTAAGTACTTAGATGAGACTATAAATGAGACATTCCTTATACAACTGTAGGACAAGGGCAAAATCCCTACCCCATAGAGAGACCTGGGATACTTCTAATTTATGAGTGAAATTTAAAAAATAATGCATTGACACAAAATACAATACAACTGAGTGACCCACAAGATTAATATAAGTATTTATAAACAGATGAACTTAATGTGTCATATTAGGATGGTGCAAGAGTAATTGCGGTTTTGGACCATGAATTTTGAATCATTATAAACTAGACCCAAACACATCTTTATTAATCAAACTTGGAGCCATTACAATCAACTCAATTTTGCCAATAAGAAATAAGTTTATTTATTCCTGTAGCATAATAATCTGTGCTTTGGGATTCAGCAAACTCTTGGAAAGCATTTTCTGCATCCTGCTGGTTGTGGAAGCGTTTTTCCTACAAAAAGTTATCCAGATGCTTGAAGAAGTGGTAGTCGGTTGGCAAGAGGTCAGGTGAATATGGCAGATGAGGCAAAACATCGTAGCCCAATTTGCTCAACTTTTGAAGCGTTGGTTGTGTGACCTGTGGTTGGTGTTGTCCGGGAGGAGAATTGGGCCCTTTCTGTTGACCAATGCTGGCTGCAGGTGTTGCAGTTTTTGGTGCATCTCATCGATTTGCTGAGCATATTTCTCAGATGCGATGGTTTCACCAAGATTCAGAAAGCTGTAGTGGATCAGACTGGCAGGAGAACACCAAACAGCGACCATGACCACAACCAGTTTTTGGTACAAATTTGGCTTTGGGAAGTGCTTTGGAGCTTCTTCTCCGTCCAACCACTAAGCTGGTCATCGCCGGTTGTCTATTGTCATATAAAATCCACTTTTCGTTGTACATCACAGTCTGATTGAGAAATAGTTGGTTATTGCATACAATAAGAGAAGATGACACTGCAAAATGATGATTTTTTTGATTTTCACTCAGCTCATGAGGCACTCACTTACTGAACTTTTTCATCTTTCCAATTTGTTTCAAGTGCCGAACGACCGTCAAATGGTTTACATTGATTTCTTCGGCAGCTTCTCGTGTAGTTGTCAGAGGATCAGCTTCAATGATGGTTCTTAATTGGTCGTTGTCAACTTCCGATGGCTGGCCAATGTGCACCTCATCTTCAAGGCTCTTGTCTCCTTTGCAAAATTTCTTGAACCACCATTGCGCTGTACATTCGTTAGCAGTTCCTGAGCCAAATGTGTTGTTGATGTTGCGAGTTATCTCTGCTGCTTTATGACCCATTTTGAACTAGAATAAGAAAAATCGCTCAAATTTGCTTTTTGTCTAACGTCATGTCCATATTCTAAAGTAAATATAAAATAAAAAGCAAGTAATAAGTCATTAGCAAAAACACATAAAGTGAGAAATGTACATTAAAATGATGTATAACATAACCACATGTATTCCAATATCAAATGGCAAATTAGAACAATGCTGAAACCTCAATTACTTTTGCACCAACCTAAATAGAATTGAACTCAAGTGCAAATTTGGGACTTTTTATAAATGTGAGGCACAGATTAAATTACTGTTATGTTGTACCCCAGGCTAATATTGTGATAAATTTCCTGGGCGGGGGGCAGAATAACTAAATAGAGTGGTTGTCATGTTCTTGATAGAAAGAAAATTTAACCTAGTTGAGAAAGCACATGATCTTTCATTCCAATATGATATTAATTTGCTGTGTGGCTGTGAATAAATCATAAAACCCCCCTGGTCATCATTTTCTTTATTGCTTTTTCCTTGTGGGGATAGTATTGCTTACCACATTGTATATATAATTGGATGTGGTTTAAGGGCAGATTAGTTTGTACAGATAAAATATTTTTAAACTGTAGAAGACTTTTGGATTTAAAGTGGCAGAGTAAAGATGGTGTAGCCCTTTTTCTGCACGAAAATTAACTTCAAATGACCAGAAAGAGATTCAACCTTTCATGAAACTAACCTTCAGCCAAATATATGTGGAAGGGTTCCAGATCCCAGTGTGCAGTTTCAGAAGTAGATAGTATGCCCTCCTGAGGAAATAATCCCGTATTTGGAACAACGCACTCTCTGGCAATTGGGAGTGTCCCTGGAACCCACGAATATGATGGAGCAACTAGAGGACCAGGGCTGAGTCAGGAGACATTGGGATCTCCCTCTTTTATAGGATACAGTCAGATGGTGGAGCAAGCTGACTCCTTTGGGAGGAGCCCTGATTTTGCTGATCTCTC
>NW_012134858.1:1098265-1099419 GCF_000956105.1 Propithecus coquereli
TTAACAAAATAATGACTTTTTTATAAAGTCTCAAAGCAGACATTCAGGAAACAGACATTTAGGAAGAAACATAGCTAGGAAACAGAAAGATGTAACACCTAAGCAGATAAAGCAAGGAAAATAGTAGAAAAGAATATTAAATTTAACATAGAAATGAAAGTTATATTGGAAATAATGAAGAATAAAAGCAACTGAAAATATCGTAAGGGATGTGGAGACTGAAAACAATGAAACAAAAGAAATTAAAATGAACAATGAGTTAATGTAATTATAAGAGTAGAAGGAAGTAGTTTTTCTAGGAGACCAAAAACAAAGAAAAAAAAAAAAAGTTCAACATATACCTAAATGGTATCCCTGTAAAGGAGAAATGAACATATGGAGAAAGAATATTTAATGTTATTTTTTCTAGATATGGAGGAGTTTTGAGAATAAATGTTTTTGACTAGAATCATTTGTTTTTGTTGAAAGCCCAACACTCTGGAAAAAAAATTGATGCAAATTGATCAGTGTCAGTATCCTAATTGGGTTGACTTTTAAAATACTATCATTCCTTAGTATCTGTGGGGAATCATTTGGTTCCAAGATCCCCAGCAGGTGCCAAAATTCACTGATGGTCCCTTTTGCTTTGTGTGCAGAACCCAGAGATATGGAGCTCACTCTAACAAGGAACTTTTGGGGAGTTGGAAAGGAGGTTTAGTACTATGTTAAGGGTGACCTCAGAATTCTTATCAGCAACATTCCACATTAGGAAAGAGCAGATCCATGCCTTCAGCGTCTTCAAGAAAAGAGGGTGCGATTCATATTCCTAAACTCAGCCAATTCAAATTCCTATCATTTAAAGCAAAGCAACTGACAAACATGTTTTAATATGTAGTACATCTGGGAATCTAGTTTTCAGATTCCTTTAAGAATATTCTGCCAATAAAATGAATAGGGGAGCTAGCAAAAGGATTGTTGATAAACATTACATATTTTAACTGCAGTAATAAGGAAAAAATACTGTTGAGAATTATGGTTACACAACAGAATGAAAATATTATAAGGGATAATAGCATGGAAATGATTTATTTAATACAATTTGGGGATGGAAAATGGAAGAGAAGTAGGATAAGTATGGTGAATTCCTTATCTTTTATAGCTGAGGGCAAAAAAAA
>NW_012134858.1:1106489-1108206 GCF_000956105.1 Propithecus coquereli
TCTTTTCTAAGAAGGTTGTGAATATGCCAATGATTTGAAAAATGAACAGAAGTTCTTAACTGACTTTTACTCTAAGAAGATAGGTCCCTTTCAAGATGATGCTCTTCTCAAATCTTTTAACAAGATGAAATAAATACGTTTTGTTGCTTTGCTCCTTAGTATTTTAATTTTCAAAGAGCTTGGAGAGTTCTCTTTGAGGTTTAGTACACAGCAAGATGTGATAAAAAAAAATGTATTGGTTTCAGGTTTCGATTTGTAAAGAACATTTTAAAACTATCTTTTACCAATCTCAATGTGTTCTCTTCAACCTTAAATATGAAGATATTGATTTTAAATACTGGAAGTTATCTTAAAACTAATATTCTACTTTAGCTGCATATCTCTGAATGATGATTTTAAAATGATTATCAATTTAATTGGAATTATAAAATGTTTTTACAGAGCCTGAATTTTTCCATAACTCATAAATATTCTTTTTGTAGTATTCTTTTCCAATTTTAGAATTGAGCAAAAGAAACTTGAATTCAGATGACATTGTAAGTATTAGCTAGGATAACACCCCTATAAAATAGGCATATATAAATGCCTGTTGTTAAAATGCTTAAAATGAGAAAAAAATTCCTCAATGAGTATGTAACATATCAAGTATTTACTTGTTTAATCATTATCTATGAGGTGACAACTATTATCCCAGTTTTGCCAGTGAGGAGAGAGTCTTATAGAAAAGTACCTTTTAAGGATCACAATGATAATAAGAGGCTGTTAAGATTTGAATGCAAGTTACTTAAACATCAGTGCTCATGTTCTTCCCATTGCCGATTGCCTTCTGCCCTTTTTCATTATCTGGTTCTTCTTCTTCCTCTGGCCACCTTCTTTTCCCCATTCCCCATTCTCTCTCCCCCATTCCCCATTCTCTTTCCCCTACCACCTTGAGGCAAGCGTTTGATTTACATAGTGTGAATATTTTGGTTTGTGTGTATATTTGCAGATGGTGTATTATTTTGAATACTTGCATTTTTTTATTGACTTGATGCTAGTTCCTGCTTTTTTGATTGACCGCTCTATTTTTCAGATCCTTCTTATTGTGTTGTGGGCATCAGATCCATCACTTCTCCTTGGTACGTGGTACTTCCTTGATGTGCATCCACAACATTTTATTAAATACTTACCTTCTCCCCAAGTAATGGCAACCTCATTTTCTTTTAACTCCCTTTTGTTATAAATGGCTCTGCAGCTAAAGTACATATTTTCATACAGAGTTATGCAACAGTTTGTTTGGGATTTATAGGATGCATGTATCTAAGAACAAATTTCCTTTGTTGTAAGGTGTATGTCACTTAATTTAGTTGACTAGTTCTGGGTTACATCGTCTGGGTGATGAATGTTTTCTTGAGTATTTATATCCAATTGTTGCCAATTGAATTGATAAAAAATGACACTTCATTATTGTTTTAATTTATCTGATTACTGATGAATTTGAGCATCTCTTTGTTTACTTATTAGCATTAAATATTAGTCTTTCTCTTCTGTAAATTTCCTATTCAAGTTATTGTTTATTTTTCTGTTTTGACCTTGCTCTTTTTCTTGTTGATTTGCAAGTCTTTGTCAGTCTTAAATATTGACAAGATCTTTCCTCATTCTGTAATCTCGTAATATTTTTTACTTATTTTTTGTTGATTTTGCTTTAAAAGTTCTCTGCTTCCTTCAAGTCATAAAG
>NW_012134858.1:1108256-1112703 GCF_000956105.1 Propithecus coquereli
CTTATGATGCAAGAATCCGGCCTGTTTCAACATGGACTCAATGACTTACTTATCAGAGACCTGGAGCAAAAAATAATGGGTATAGGTAACTAATCTTCTGTGATCGTTAGAAAAAAGATGTGACAAAATCCTATATCCTCTCCTTGGGGGACCCCCTTCTGACATCCCTGTTGCCTGATCTCTGTTGCTTGTGCTGATGGTAGAGATGGGTGTTCTCCCAGGGGGCACTGCTCACATTCCAGACCCCATTTTTCTCAGGTACCTCAGCTTTCTGACCCATTCTCTAGTTACTAATACAGACTTTCATTGTTTTTTTTTTTTCTCTTTCACTGCATTTATAGATCTTGTGATTTCTCAGAACCTTTGTTTTATATTCTTTTGCGAGCTGATCATTCAGGTGAGTCTACAAGAGAAGACACAGGAGAGACTCAGTAAAACAAAGCATGTTTTACTCACAGGCCCTAGAGACGGGGGGCATGGCAGGCCACACAGGGCCACATGGAGAGGATACCAGGGTGGTTAGGAGGCAGAAGACAGGAGCAGGGGAAGTTGTAAGCCACTGCTTTTATTGGAATTTCTGAGGAAAAGGCAAGGTGGGGCAGGGTGACCACTTTAGGAATGACTAATTTGAATAATTTCCGTGGACTTTGGTCTATCAAGATGGTCCCTAGTTGCTGGGTACCTGGCCCTGGTATGCTTAAAGCAGAGGAATGTTTTCTCCTGGGGTATATATGGGTCAGATAGAGGAAGGATGGCTCTGTGTTGGTTTGTTTACATACCAAAAACATGCTTCAGCCTGGTCCCTTTGCCGTCTTTAAGAATTGGCTAGCCCCAGGGAGGGGCAGTCTCTCCCCAGCTAGAAAGATTTTCTAAGATACCAAAACACCATAACACACAGAAAATTTACAACATATATATTTACAGTGCAACCTTTTTCTGGGCCTTCTTTTCTCTCACTTCCTTCCTAAGATGTCTATCATTCCCATAACATAAAATGCCATCTACATTCTAATGACTTGCCTGAGATTCACACTTGTGTATTCAGCTGCCTCTATGCCACATGAATTTTCAAATATATCCAAAACATACTCTTGGTTCTCCTCCTCACTCTTGCTCCTCCCTCGTTCTTCCCTTTCCAGATAAATGGCACCTTTATTTAATCAGGAAGTCAAACCAGGCACCATGTGGCTTCTTTTTTCCCTCTACTGCCCTCCCCTGCCTGTCCCACCACCACCTTCTCACCCACCACATCTGAAAACCTTTTAACCTGTCCACAGAGCTTGTTGGTTCTTCCTCCAACATGAGTCTCAAATTCGACAGCTCTTGTCCATTCCCACTTGCTCCACCCTGTGCCAAGCCAGCTACCCTCATCTCACTGCTTTCCTGTTCTAGTGCTCCCACATCGTAATATTCTCTGCACTTAACACTCCTGCTCCCTCTACAAACCATTCTTGATTGATCCAGGTGGAAGAAACCACATCACTCCCCATCTCAACAGCAATGTGTTTGACTTCTAGCTGCATTCGGGATGAAACACACAAACCTTACCAAGGGCCAGATGCCCTCCCCGCATTACCTGGTCTCTTCTCTGGCTTTTCCCATCTAAATTTTTTACTCTTCTTCTTCCCCCAACTCACTCTGCTCCAAACCCATTGGTCTTTTAACAAGTTCTAGAACAGTATTTCTGGTTTTGATTTAAAGGATATTTAATTAAAGAAAGATCTCCATGGAAAACTGTCTCCGTCTACCCTGTCTGAGCCCCCTCCCCAATGGTTTTCTCTGTTTCAGCAGCTTGTTCATTTCCTTCAAAGCAGCTGACCACGGGCTGCAATTATATTTATTTGTGACCTTATTTTGTGTCTCCTTATCTAGACTGTAAGTCCCAGGATGCTAGGGACAATGGAAGAGGCCTCCTTGCTACCAAATCTCCAGCTCTACCCCTGTACAGTAACGTGGTAGGCACTCAAGGTAGCACATATAGTAGATATCTGACAAAGGATTGTTGAATGGATAATTTAAGTTCAATTTGTTATAAAACTTTATTAAAAATAGGATGACCATTATTCTCAAAACATGACAGAGAAAAATGAGAGAGAGAGAGAGAGAGAGAGAGAGAGAGAGAACTACTTCAGCCACAGCATGGAAGGCATTGTAAACATTCACTGGGATTTGGGCTTCTATTAGTGGCTTCAGCTCTCCAAGATCTTTCCACCAAGGCAAGTCAAGAGAGGCAGGAGAGAGAGCTGAGATGTTGGGAAGGCTGCCTGATAAGGCAGCTGCCACTGCACCCCTGCCCACCTTACCGGCGGTGGCTGTGACCACACCATGCAGTGTGTCTCCATTGACAACTTTCTTCCTCTGGCCTCGCCTGCCGTGCTACTCTCTAATTGGGATGTGTTTGTATTACGTTTCTTATTCTGGCAGAAGCGCTCAAGAGAAAGGGCTTCACTTCAGTCTCCTTTGAATAAATTTTTTTTTTTTTTTTTTGCCTGAGCCATATTCTAATTAGGCTCAATCTCGTCCTTACATTCCCAGATACTTGCATGACAGGTAATTCTATTAAATTTGGGGAGCAATGAGAGGAGGGAAGGGGTTGGCAGACTATAGCCTGCAGGCCAAATCCAGCCCGTCACTTGCTGTCATAAATAAATACAAAAAATTTGGAACACAGCTGCACTGATTCATTATGCGTCGTTCACGATGGCTTTCCTGCCGTAGCAGCAATACTGAGTCAGTGCTGTGGAAACAGTGGTGTCCACAAAGCTGAAAATATCTGCTGTCTTCCATTTTACATGAAAAGTTTGTCCACCTCTGAACTAGGGTATGATTTCCTTTATTCTGAGCCTTAGATATAGTATTAGAATAGTTTACTTTTTAATATCTCTGTTTATATATTAATAATTAATTTTGGGGGAAATTAGATTCTGTTTATGCCTTCAACATCACCTAGTGTGGACCCTCATATGTTCCAGGCATTTACTTAATTGATACAGAAAGCTGTCTGTGACTTTCCATCCCCAGGACTCTCCCATGCTCTTAAGACCTCACCTAGCAGGTTGTCTCCCATAGTGCTGTATCTCACCTGGTGCTTTATCTCCCATAGCACACAGCATTTTGACCTCGAATGTGAGTCATGTGTGTGCATGGCTAATCTAGCCTACTGGCATGGCACTGTGTAAAGAAAATTGTATTTTGCAAATGACAGATTGCCAGGCTCTGAACTGCATAATAGTCGGGATTGTGCCTCTTTTGCTGACCTGGAGACTTGCCCAGTGTTTTCCACACGGTAGGAGTTTTATCATTCACAAATGAGTCTGAATTGTGCCTCTACATTAATAAAGACTTGCCTCCTTGGTTTTTGTAGATGGCCATAGAACTGGATCAAAAACAAGCATCATTCAGCACGACCCACACCCCAGACACGAGGGCACACACACAGATACACACACACATAACACGTCTCGTTTTCCCTTGTTCCGTGTGGCCATTGTTTCTAATCAAGAACTTGAGGATAGGTTTGGGACACTGCACTTTTACAGTCATAGGTTTGAATCCCAACTCTGCCGTTTGCCAAGTGACTTTGAACAAGATGCACAAGATGACCTTTGATTTCTTCGTCTCTTAAATGCACTGATCATAGCTACTGTCCAGGGCTGTGGCAGCCACGAATGAGGTGGCATAGTCCCTAATACCGTAGTTGGTCAGTAGAGGTCAGTCGAGTTCACAAGTCCTGGAACTTTCACCTCAAACCACCAAAGGAATCCTGGATTCTCAGCCACATGCCCCTGCTGACTTGCGTCTCCAGGGGTGGGAAGGCCGGGGTTCTTCTTTAAATTTCCTGCTGCTTGTTAGATCCGATCCCCACCATTCATCTTCGTCATCACAGCCCTTTCTTTGCATTACAGTCTGCCAAGTTGCTGCAGCCAGAACTCTGAGTCATTATTGCTATTTCCTGCACCAGCAAACCCTCGGAAATATATCTTTATTCTGTCCACTTCTCACTTAGTTCCACAGTCATCTGTTTAGCCCAAATCGCTATTTTCTTTCCCCTGGTCTGTTAGAAAAACCTTCATACTGGTCTCCCTCTGCCTTCTTTTCCTTATGAAAACTAGAACTTTCAAACACACACATATCAGCCAGTCTTTTCAAACGCTCCTAATGATTTCCCCCAGCAAGTGCCGTGATATCAGATCCCCATGCCTTGGACTACAGGTCATCAAGGATGATGCCTCTAACTTCAGCTCACATCCTGGAGGTTGTGCACAGTATACCGGGCTCAAGGCCCCTTGGGCTGATGTCACTGGCTTCAAAGACCAAACATTTTCCTGCCTCAGTACCTTTGCACATTCCGTTCCTTCTGCCTGCACACCTCTCTGCCTCCTTTGCATGGGTCACTCTTCATATCCATCAGGTTTAGTTAAAATTTTACTGTTGGAGACTTCTATGA